>NC_062568.1:161642689-161943314 GCF_022837055.1 Prionailurus viverrinus | reverse complement strand
CTGCCACAGTTTCATGGATGCTGGCAGAAGACATGAGATTCCTGGGCTAGAGACAAAGGAATTTATTAGTGATAGCAGTAGCCGGAGTGTTAGCATTCTCTTGCACCAGTTCCCATACAGTATCATGAAGAGGGCCAGATGACACCTACACATGCAGTGCGTTGTGTTACAGGAGAGGAACCTGAGCTTAGGGAACCCAAACCTTTTATGTTGGACAATAAGCACGCTTTCCCTTTGCTCCAGAGGAGGACCAGATCTTCCAAAGCTGTTTTCCATATAAACATCTTTGAAAAGATAATCTGGAACCAAGGGCAACCAGTGCATTGATTACAGTATGTACAGAAACTCAAGAGGTCTGTGGAGAATTGTCTTGTATCTGTTTTCTCTGTACCTTCCTTGTACCATCAGATCAGGCCAACCAATTCTCCCAGGAGTATTGCAAAAACTTCTTAACTGGTCTCCCTAGGTCTTCACATCAGTCCCCCACACCATGCTGGGATAGCCTCCTGAGACAAATTTGATTGTGCCACTTTCCTGCTTTAAACCATTTACGTCCTCCTCATTGTCTGTGGGAAAAGCCCAAGCTCCTTACCATGACACGAATGGGGTTCTCAGAGCAGACTCTTCTAGTCTCAGGGAAAGGCTGCATATCGCAGTGGTTGCCTCCATTACTGCCCATTACTTACCTATGTGGCCTCAGTTTCCCCATCTGTAACATTAGGATGGTGAACTTTCCTCCCAGGTTATCATGAGGCTTGAGTCAACCTCACACATAGTAAGTCCTCAGTAAATGTTGCCTGTTATGGTTGTATCTTTATACTCTTTCTCACTTGTTAAGATCTGGCCACATGGTTTTCTGTTCATTCAGTGCTGCTTTTCACCACAGGTAGTGCTTTTGCCCCTGCTGTCCCCCAATCCCTATTGCCTGAGTTCAGGCTGGTTAGACGCATCCTCTCTCCTAGCTCTTGAATTTGCTATGTATGTCTCAGCTATTGAGCTGGAGGTATCTGTTAACGAGTCAGTTATTGCCTCTAGACTATGAGCTTTGTGAGGATGGGCTGTCTTATGTGTCTTTGTGTAGCCGGCCATAGCACATGTTGAAAAAATGTTGAATGAATAAATGAAAGAATAAAAGGAGTTCACAGTCTACTGAGGTGTTTGGAGGCTGGGGATGAGGGATGGAAGGCAGTTAAGTAGCTTAATAACAGTGAAGGGAATCTGAGTAAGTGTTGGGTTGAGGTGAAAATTAGGTCCTACAGGAGTCTAGTGCAGGGAGTTTGCTCGTTGAGTAAGTTCATATGGTTAGGAAGCCTGTTTAAAGTTATCTATTGAATGAGAGAAAGCAGTCCCTTCTGTGTGATTCTAATTATTCCCTTTCCTAAAAGAAGCTATTGCAAGTGGAAGGTCATGCAATCTGCCTTCTTGTAAGATTTTCAATTCCTCAGAAGACAATGAATTCTCTGTTACCTGATGGAATGGGTAGAATGGAACTTCTTTTTAATTAAATCGTCTCTGCAACAGAAAGTGACTTTATCTCTCTTTCTGAAGTTCCCCAGGTCTCCAAGACTTGGCTCAAATCACCTTCCTTGAATTTACTATCCCCCTGGTGCACCCTGAATTGTTAGTTATAATTTTATGTGAACATATCTAGTTCCCTAGTGAGATCAAGACTCTGGGAATTTATATTTGTTTCCTGAAATATGTAACATTCTGCTTTTGAATTACGAAGTCACTGCATATATATTTATTGACTGACTGGGATACTCCAGATATGCGATAACAACTTTTGAATAATTAGAACACAGCCCTAGTCTCAGAATGCCAGTGCTCTCTAGGACTTCATGTTCCCTGCAATAGTAGCTTCTCAATGCATGGTATTAAATGTCTAATCTGCAACTTTCAATTTTTTTTTAAAATAAAAGCTGAAGCAAGTGTGTGTGTGTGTGTGTGTGTGTGTGTGTGTGTGTGTGTATTTGGAAAATATTGATAAATAAAAGCCCCTAAAATAACCTGATATCCAAACCTAGTGATAAATACTTTTAGTATTTATACTATGTCTCTAGTCTGTCTTCCTTTGCTTTATGTTATTACTTCTCTGTTTCTCTCTCTTAACATAAGTGGGGTCATATTTTACCACTCATCTGGCAATCTGCTTTTCCCCCTTAACATCAGTAGATATTTATTAAAAGTGGTGGTGCTGAAGAATTTCTTGTAGCCTGCTGTTTCAGCCCTTGACCCACCATTTTGCCTGCTTGTCACTACCTGTCCTTTCTTGATTTCTGTTAGTCTCTCTGGATTGACTCATCACTGTGTTCTGATCTTTGATAACTGCATATATCTTGATAATAAGCTCCAATTTTTTAGAGCATCCTCTGTGTCCCAAATACTTGTATGTATTTTAAACACCTTAAAAATCTGTTTTCTGATAGACTGAATATTTGTTAATCTTCATTTTATAGACCCCCCCCCCCCCATTTGGTCAAGGGGTTTAATAACTGTAAAAGGTCATGAAGGTAGAAGTGGATCTTATAGTCTTTATGCCCAACACCCTCTCTGGTATGTGAAATCGCCACCCTGTCTTCACACTACTTAGCTTCCAACTTTTTCTGGAATATTGGTTTTTTAGGGGCTGTGTCTGATCAGCTTTTGGCTCTGTTATATCCCTCCAATGGCATCACAAGCTACACTCTTTGGTCAACATAGTAAATTTCTTATGCTGTGTGTGTGTGTGTGTGTGTGTGTGTGTGTGTGTATGTTTGAGAAAAGTTGTGACCCTTGCTTTCGTTCCTTGTGGTGGACTGCCCCTCACATCTGTTTTCAACCCCCAACCCTTATACTAGAGTTATATCCTATTAACTCAATGCACCTTTTCTTTGTAATTCATGTCAATTTTCCTTCTAGCCACCTGCACAGTCTCTGCCTCTCTCTCTGGCTTGCTCTCAAGGCTGTGAGTAACTTCTTTGTGTGTTTGCTGTTTTTGATAACCTCAGCCCAAGATTTAATGTCAAGGTGGGAGCCCTATTAAAGATGCTATTAATCATCCCACCTGTGTTTGAAGATTTCCGTGTTGGCAAGCGGGCAGATAGAAGTAGCTGTATGTTTCCCAACCAGATGTACTGGTAGCTGGGATGGGGCATTCAGCTGAAGCACATTCCTATCATTATTTGGCAAAGAATGGGCCACTGAGATTAATATAATAATCCTTGTTTGTGATCCAGATTCGTCAGCTGAATCATAGAGCCTCAGTGCTGGAAAGGACCTTAAAACTATCTACTCCAACTGCATGATTTTATACTTGAGGAAACTGAGGTACCAGGTAAAGGACTGAAAATTATAGAACACCAAGGCTGCGAGGAACTTTTGGCGTGACCTCACCCAACTCTGTTATTTTTTTTTTTTTAATTTTTTAAAGTTTATTTATTTTTGACACACACACACACACACACACACACACACACACACAGAGCATGAGTGGGGGAGGGGCAGAGAGAGAGAGAGACACAGAATCCAAAGCAGGCTCCAGGCTCCGAGCTGACAGCACAGAGCCCCACGCGGGCTCGAACTCAGGGACTGCGAGATCATGACCTTAGCCGAAGTTGGACGCTCAAACGACTGAGCCACCCAGGTGCCCCAGCTCTGTTATTTTTTAAAGTTTTTTTTGAAGTTTATTTAAAGTTTTTGCAACTTTATTTTTGAGAGGGAGAGAAGGAGAGAGAGTGCACCCAGGGAAGGGTCAGAGAGAGAGAGAGAGAGAGAGAGAGAGAGAGAGAGAGAATCCTAAGCAGGCTCCACACTGCCACTGTGGAGCCTGATGCAGGAACATCAAAGCATCAGAGCATGAACCATGAGATCATGACTTGAGCCAAAGTTGGATGCTTAACCAACTGAGCCACCCGAGTGCCCCGCCCTGCTCTCTTATTTTATGGGGAAGGATAATGAGACTTAGTGTCACATGGCTTGTTACTGCAAGCAAGGACTCCACTGGATTCCTGACCTCATGCCTAGGAGGGGTGACCTATCTCAGTCTCCAGGGTGGATTTGTTGGATTTGGCTGGTAGGCAAGCATCCTTTCTCCCACTCCTTGTGTTGTGGGTCATGTTTAGTTCTGGCTGGGGAGAAGGAAGTTCCTTCCTTCCTTCCTTCCTTCCTTCCTTCCTTCCTTCCTTTCCTTCTTCCTTCCTTCCTTTCTTTCTTTCTTTCTTTCTTTCTTTCTTTCTTTGAGAGAGTGAGCACACCCAAGTGGGGAAGGGGCAGAGGGAGAGAGAGAGAGACAGAGAGAGAGAGAGAGAGAGAGAGACAGAGAGAGAGAGAGAGAGAATCTTAAGCAAGAGCCCAATGTGGGGCTTGATCTCACCACCCTGGGATCATGACCTGAACCAAAATCAAGAGTTGGATGCTCAACTGACTAAGCCACCCAGGCGCCCCAGGAAGTTTCTTTCTTTTGATGAGGGTATAGACAGACTGAGTTCCCTGATGACCCTTCAGTTTGATTCCCAAGGGTCTCTGTTTGAATTCTCAGTCTCGTGTTCTTTCTTCTGCCCTCTCAGTCCTGCAGAGGTCATCTTCTTCCCTGGTAGATAGGACTGCCTTCTCTAGTGTGGCGGGAGTGAGGGAACCAGTGAGGGGAACCCGGGAGAGAGGAAGCAACGGAGTGAGGCAAGAAGTGCTGGCAGGTGAGAGGTGCTGATGGCTTGCTTTGGGATATGGGTTTTTAGAGGATTTCAACTTTGCAGTGAAGACAGGATTTGAAGAATCCCCTCTGTGGTAGGAAAGGAGGAAAGGAGTGTTTTCCACATCTTTTACAAAGTGTTTCATCGGAGAACTCCTACTTATCCTTCGTGACCTAGCTCAGATAGACCGGTTCACTCTTTTGCTGTTTTGAGGGGTTATAGCCTATGGATTGGATTAGGGGAAAGATGAGGTTTGTAAAGAGGTCTTTCTGGTCCTTCCAGTACTAAAGCCCCTTGGACAAGTGCCAGGGAGATTCATCTCCCAGAGATTCCTGTGCTCTAGGTGGTGGTGGAGGCTTCCTGCCAGAAGGATCTGAGGCAGAGGACGTGAAAGCTGCCACGCCAGCATCTCTGTGCGTTTGGCAGTGCAACAAAGAACTTCTGTCTGTCCTACAAGGCAGCCTGGGTCGGTAAGACCCACTTCAGCTGAAAGCCACCATAATGTAGCAAGCTGATAATTAAAATTCTAATTTATGAATTAAAGAAAACATGGCGCTGTGTTACTGAAATATTAAAGTACAGCTGTCGTGACTCTACTATTGTTTCCTCCTACAGATCTGTGGCTTTCCCACACACCTCCTTTGTTTTAGGCCTTGATTCAGACATAATCTTTATAGGAAATAAGTCCCATGTGTCTACTCATTGGTTGGATGATGCATCCAATGATCTTTTGTGATGGGGAAATAAAAGGTAGTGTCTTCAAATTATGTGAGGTGGTGAGTGGCATCTCATCAATAGTAGAGGTACATAGAACTCCTGGAAAAGCTTTCGAGAGCTCCCATTTTGTTTACCTAGTGATTAAAAACATGAAGGCCAAATAGAAAAGAAAACTTTGCTGAGGTAGACCATCAACCTGAACTTATGGATTGATTTATTTCCTTGCATGCTCTGAGAAAACAGCCACTTGTCGCTTTCTGTTATTAATAAAGAGGTCACTTTATCATTAAGCCTTTGAATCTGCATTTAATGGCCAAAGCAGATGGTTATAATTTCTGGCTTAGTGTGGCCACCTTATTAATAACAAAGAACTGATGGAAAGGAAAAGGCTTCTTCATTTTTAACTCCAGAAGCATAACACAAATGTTTTCCAGCCTTTCTTTGTGTGGAGAGCAGACCCCAGTGACTGCAGTAAGATCCTGTTACACATTTGAAAAAAACTTTTGAGAGTGAAGGTAACTCCATTTGAATCCTTCTTTTGTTAAACTTTAAAGGGACACTATAACTATATGCTCCCCCCTTCATGGGGAAGATATTTTGAAGGAAGCTCCTGGATTATATTTAAAAGTAAATTAATATTTTAATAACATAAAGAAAACAGTAGAAAACATCCACCTCATTTCTGATAGTAGAGGTCTGTGGTACTTTCTAAAATTATTCTGTTTGCTTACACTATTTTAAACTGGTTTTTGAATTTAATTACTAGGCTTGGGTGAGTGTATCGTGTATCTTATTTTGGTTCTTTTTAAATTCACTTGGATTTTTGTGAAAAAAACAATGGCAAAAATGCATGGTAGCAGATTTCTGGTTGATTTCACTGAGTTTGTATACTCCCCTATAATGAGGGGGCATTTGAAATCATGATGATCACACAGGCAATTTTTTGTTACATTCTAGCATTTTTAGGAAAGTTTGGGAACAACTTATATTCATGAAGACGGAATGATTTAGAATCCTAACGCACCTGGTAAACAAGGCACAGAAATTCTGGGAATTCTTCACATAAGGCTCAGAAGAGCACTTTAATTGACTGACTTACCCTACGACTTATTTGTATTTCAGGCTATTTGCCGTATCCTGGGGTCTGTTATGGCAATGAACTCCTGATCCTTTAGATGAGTAGAATGTGGTGAGTGTGCTATGCCTGCCTCTGAAATAAGGAAAGAGTGCTGAATTTTAGGGGTACAAAGATCTTCAAAGATTACTTTGTCTACTTGTTTTCAATATTTTTTCTACTAATGATGCCTTTTAGAAGAGCTCTCCATAACCTGTATTTAGAAATAGTTTGAATTTCAAATTATTAACAACAATGATATGTTTTTTTCCCCCATTTTTATTAATCAGAGACATATATAACAACCCATTGAGTTCATTTGGTTATTTGTTCATTCAACATTTGGTGTGTATTACTTTTGACTAGGCATTGTGCTGGGGCATAGGGAATCAAAGGTAGTGATGGCCATCAGAATTATTACTATGCCAGAAATAGTGGGTGGATGATTGTTATTCATACCTTCTCAGACTTCTGGATATCTAGACCAATCCATGGCTAAGCCATGATGCTTTGTTTTCTTTTTAAAAATTTTGAAATATTGTAGGCATACAGAAAAACAAAACCAGGGTTCCTGGGCGGCCATGATCTTACATGTTGGGCTCTGTACTGACAGCATGGAGTCTGCTTGGGATTCTCTCTCTCCCTCTCTCCCTCTGTTCTTCCCCGCCCCCCCCCGCCCCAATAAATAAATAAACATTAAAAAAAAGAAAAGCAAAATAAAAAAAAAAAACCAGACAAATTCCTTTTCAGATACAAACACTTTGCCTGATTTGTCTCAGATATTTTTTTTTAATTTTTTTAATGTTTGTTTATTATTGAGTGACAGAGAGATACAGAGCGTGAGCAGGGAAGGGGTAGAGAGAGGGGAAGACATAGAATCTAAAGTAGGCTCCAGGCTCTGAGCTGTCATCACAGAGACCGACGCTGGGCTCGAACTCAAAGACCGTGAGATCATGACCCAAACCGAAGTCGGTCGCCTAACCAACTGAGCCACCCAGGCGCCCCTTAGATATTTTTTAAGAAAGAAAATTTTATAGATACAATGGAATCTCTCCATGTACCCTTCTTAAATCCTGTTTCTTTTCTTCTCTAGAGGTCATCTCTCAGCTAAATTTAGTGTCTTTTCATTTCCATGCGTGCTTCTATACTTTTGCTGCTAAGTATGTATAAATCCACAAATGATACATGGCATTGTCCTACTGATTTTTAAACTTTATATTCATGGTAACTTACTGTACCTGATCTTTCACAGCTTCCTCTTGTTGTTCAGCTTTAAGCATTTGATATTTAACCTTGTTAATTTAGGAACTTCATGTTAATTTAGAAAGTTATTTTAACTGACATACAGTAACTGTTCTATTATATGACCATTTAACAATTAATATATTCATTCTCCTGTTGTTTTTTTTGTTTGTTTTGGTATTATAAACAATGCTGCTGTGAAACATTTTGACCTTTTGTGACCCTGTGGAAACATTTCTCCAGGCCATATACCTAGGAGTACAGTGGAGTATGAGTGTTTCTGTCCTTCCTCAATATCACTGAATTGTGTTCCAAATGCCCCATGCCAGTGAGAACTCCTATCTACTGTAGCATTCCTTTATGCTCCTCAGCTTTTCCAACTCTTTGTATTAGAAGTACTTTTAGTTTTTGCTTATTCGATGGGTATACACTATGATAACTGGGATGCACAAAGATATGCCAAAAGTTGAGTAAAGATGTTGAGAAAAGGCTGGGGATTTTTCTTCTTTTCCTCCTGTTCTAGCTCTATTGTAAGGCAGGTTTGAGTTTCTGGTTGGGTAGGGTCATCGTCCTCAAAGGCTACTTTGGCCTTAATTAGCTTGCAATGCATGTATAGAACATGTTCTTATGGACCTTCCAAAGGAAAATAAAAGTGCAAAATCAAACTCCTAGAATCCATATTTGGAGGTGGGTAGTGATGGTCACTATGGCCTGACCTACAGTGGATTCCTTGTAAGAGACCGACCTGGGTCTCTGCTCTAGCAGAGACTGCTGTCAGCTTGTCTTCGGGCTTTCATGTTCTCATCCATAAAATGAGAGGTGGCATTACTCATTCTTTCTTCAAATGCTAATTTTTTTTTTTTTTTTGGTCTCAAAATTCCATGTTTCTAAATAGTGATGCCCCTTGGTGCTTTAAAATGGTTTTTGAGTCACTGGTACTCAGTTTGTCTTGAGAACAGAGGAACTTATTCAGAACCCATGACTAAGTGAAGAGCAGATAAAAATGCTAAGAAGTCACCTTCAAAATTGCAATCGAAATTAAAATTATGTAGAGAAAGATCATTGTCACTTACATTAAGACAGCTTGGGAGACAGAACAGCAATATATAAATTGCTCTCACTGCCTGATTTTTCTGTTTTATGAATTTTCTTTTATGGTCATATAGTAATATTCTTGGAATAAAATAATAAACATATGCAAACAATTATAAGCTCATTTGTTGGAAAAAAGAATCTGATTTACACAAAACATGTGTTGGGCAAAGGGGGAACACCTGTATATGAAAAATGATTTGTAATAATTTCTTAGATAATTCCTATAATCCTTTCCTGGGTTAAAGTTGGTGGATGATAAGTGTCTTTCTTTATGTACTGCCGTTAGAAATATCCAGGAAAGATGGAAAACAACTCGACCAGCATCTTACATAGAAGCAGTGGCAAAGCTGAGTATACAGCAATTCAACCTACCGTCTCTAGGTTTTAAGACCAAGAAAGAGGTGGAAAGCACAACCGGGAAGATTTTAACCATTAGGTCATGCAGATTATCCTATTCTAAAGGCATCTGACAAACCCATACTATTTGTCAGAGGCAACAATAAGACTGGGAATAATCGTAATGTTTATTACACTGGGTATCAAATATCTTCATTTTCTTTCAATGTGGGGGCAACGATGGAAGGTAGAAATAACTGCTGTGATTGATAGTGGAGGGTTCAGATAGGTTAAAAAACTTGCCCCACCTGAGAGGCCAGTCAGTGGTGCTGCCTGCGTTTGCCCCAGTCTGTTGCGCTGTGCGGGGACAGGCATGTGCTCACCCTTGCCCTGGGAAGCTCTCCTATATAGAGCGGAAAGCAGTCCCTCTGCACCTTTTCCACACGTTTATTTATTCTCATTCTGCCCTCCTGAGCACTCAGCATCAGAAGCCTGCGCCCTCTTTCACATGACAGCCCTTCACATCACTGAAGAGGGTTCTCGTGCCCATTTTCCAACCACCCCCTCCTCCCACCCCCTGCCTCAGTCTGTCATTTCTGCAAAACGTGGAGAGGTGTTTTTATTCACAGATGCCTTGGGAAATTTCATGGTTTTTAGACTCATGCTGAGTTTGTCCAGATGTGCCAATATTTGTCTTCCATGATATAAATTAATTGTCTAGAAGAGGAAGAAACCTTTGTAGGCACTTACTCACTAATGCAAACCAGTTCCTTTGGGTATTGATGGAAGGGGAAAAATTCAAAAATGAACCAGATCATTTTCACTAGGAGAGGGTAGAATTCACATCCTACTTTTAGGACAAATCTGTAGCATGACAGTTCAGCATTACCACATAGTTTCACCATGGGAAACTCAGGCTGACACTTGTAATAGAGCCCAGCTTTTATGTGAGAACATTGCAGAGATGGAAAAAGCGTGATACTCTTATGTTTTATTACCAAGCTCGACGACCCAGTGTTTACAGCATAAGTGGCAACGAAATTTGTGCCTCCCAGACTTAGAAAAGTATTATTATTATTATAAGCTAAATAATTGTGACAAATGTTGAGTAAGCTTAAATTTATGGAAAAACACAAACTTTTAGGGTGAGGAATTCTAAGGATAAATGTAACTTAATTGTCAGTGCCTGGCATATAGGCACCTGAGTTTTCTTTGAGATCCAGAATGAAAAAAGCTATCCAGTGTGCAATAACCTCAATATAATAATACCATGACCCCTCTACCCCCACCGTCACAATCATCAACTTAAGCAACAACTGTTTCTGATGTTTCTCAAACGCCTCTGATGTGGCTGGCAATGTGCTTTGCATCACATTATTTCAGCAAACTCTCAAAATTCAGAAAGTAGGTACTATTATTAGCCTTATTTTACAGATGAGAAAAACGAAAGGTTAATTATCCTGCCCAAAGTCATGGATTTTGTGTGTAGCAGAGCAAGAATCTTTGTTCACACTTTGCTCCTATACCTTGTTTCTTTCTTGGCAAAATAGGCTATAAATTGAACATTAAACAGTGCACCGGGGACACATTAAGGAGTCTTTCACTGTAAATGGAACTTAAATGAAAATTTTCCCAGTATGAGATTTTCTTAGTGAGACACTCATTCTTAGAAAACTATTAACCTAAAGCTTATTATAAAGCATCTGTTTCCACATCCAAATATACCTTTTCTTATATTAGTATAATTCTCTATTAAAATCCCAGCATGAATTGGTTCACCCTAAGAGATAAAAGCAACATGATTTAGTATAAAGATTGCCAGCTTCTCAGAAGTAGGATGACATGAATTTTAGCGAGTGTTGTCCCTAACCTTCTGTGTGGTTTTGGTCTTGCCTCTAATGCGATCTGGGTCTCAGTGTTCCCATCTGTAAAATGTGGGTGTTGGATTTGGATCATGAAACTTCCTTCTAGATTTTCATAATGCATAGTGTTTAATGATTGCTAGCTTCAGGATACAAAGTGTCTTTGTTCTTCTTCTTCTTCTTCTTCTTCTTCTTTTTAATTTTAGAGAGAGTGTGCAAGCAGGAGAGAGGAGCAGAGGGGGAGAAAGGGGGCGTGGAGAGGGAGAGAATCTTAAGCAGTCTTCACACTGAGCTCGGAGCCTGACATAGGGCTCCATCCCACTACCCTGGGATCGTGACCTGAGCCCAAATCAAAAGTCTGATGCTCAACCAACTGAGCTGCTGATGGACCCCCAGTGTCTTTGTTTTTTAATGAAAATAACAGATACCCAATCTCATGACAATCTTCTGCTTTAAATTTTTTATTCACAGAAGCTAAGAATATAGGACATATTACTGTCTGCTGCCCATCTCTTTTAAGTCACTTCTCTAACAAACCTGTCAGGGCTTCTCTAAATCTTAGCACCATTTAGGTGTGGCTGATTGCCTAGAATTGAGGAGGTTCCTGACTTCCTCCTCACATTGATTAGTGAATTGCAATCCACTGAAAAAGTGCTTGGCTTCTTCCTTCTTTACTTGGTGGACTTTTCACTTACTTTCCAGCAGCACTTTCTGGCAGCCAAATCTGGATGCAGGACAGGATGGAGATTTTAGAAATGGGCGATAACTGTCTGTCTCGTGAATTTCTTCTCTCTTTGCTTCCCTTCTCTCAAAGAGTGAAGTGCCCCCTTTACACAGCACTTGAACACACATCCATTAGGAGTTTATCTTGAAGGCTAGTTAGTAACCATTTTTGTTTCACTTCTCTGGATTATAAACTCATCAGGGTACTGACAGAACATGCCTGGGTTTAGCCAGTATCTGGCATGTGGATGCTGCTTAATGGTGAATGAATGAATAAGAAAGGAAAAAAGTTGCATTTCTATATGTATACTAATGACAATGCTTTAAATTATATGAAAATACTCACTTATGAAACAGACAATTCAGATGTTTCCCTTTGACCATTCTTAACCTGATCTCCCTGCCTGAAATTATCTTTTCCTCTCCTCTAAACAGTTATGTGTGCTATTTGGCAATTAATTATGTAGTGCCTCATGACATTTTTTTTCCTGTTTTATATTTTCTGGTTTTCAATTATTTTATGACTTTATTTTTTATTGTAATTTGTTTCCACATAAAGGCTATAAATAGATGACAGATAAATATTACATTTTATTAAATATTAAAATTTATTGATATTGATGTTTATTATTAATAATGATTAAATATTACAATTTTTCTGTTTATGTTTTAAATTGTATTTTCTGTGTTTCATTTTGGATAGTTTCGATTTTTGTGTTTTCAGGTTCACTAATCTTTATTTTCTGCAACACTTAATCTGATGTTAATCTAATCCAGAATATTTTTCATTTTACACATTGTAGATTTCACCTAGGAATTTAATTTGGGTCTTTTTTATATCTTCAGTGTCTCTACTTATTTTTGAACATGTGGGATGTGGTTACGAAAACTGTTTTAATGTCCTTGTCTGCTGATTCTCACATCTGTTGTCAGTTCTGTCACTTTTGATTGATATATTTTTCTCTCCTCAGGAGTCTTGTGTTCTTGCTTTTTGCCTGCCCAGTAATTGTTGATTGGATATAAGATATGAATTTTACCTTGTTGGATGCTAGATATTTTTGTATTTCTGTAAATTTTATTTGTTCTGGGATGTATTGAAGCTGCTTAGAAGCAATCCGATTCTTTTGAGTCTTTTAAGATTTGTGAGACAAGACTGGCACAATATTCAGCCGAGGACTAATCATTCCTCATGACAGAGACAAGACCCTTCTATGTACTCTACCCAATGTTTGGGGAATCATAGAATTTTCCAGTTGGAACGATCCTTTTGGCTGTTTTTTCACCCAGCCTTGGGTAGTGGCCTTACATGCATGCCCTGAGCAGTATTCCACTGAAGATTGAGGAGAACTTCCTTTGGGTCTCTGTGCAGGTCTTCCTTCTCTGGTTCTCTTCTCTTTTCTTTTTACCAGTTAACACTTTTATTTATTGAGAAGATATAAAAATCCAGGTCTCTTAAATCTACATAATCTCTTGGAATATTTGGCTCTGTCCATGGGACAGATTCTAGTTGCCTTGGTCTCCCGTGACTGTTAACTTGTTTACTCAAGTCAGGATGTCCACTTGCCTTCTCCCTGCCCCTACACGCCTCCCCCCCTGGAGAGCCTCTCAGGTAGTAAGTGGGGGCTTGTAGGAGTCACTTTGTTTGTTTCTTTTCTCTGAGAGGTCCCTGCCCTTTGCTGCCTGTTGTTGAGGTCTTGACAACTTTCCCTGTTATTCCACTGTGCCCAGAAGTGGAAATGATCCATTTTGTTCTTTCTACCTGGACTTATCCTCTATTCACAATTTCCAAACCTCACCATCCCTGACTCCATGAGACTGGGTGAGGAGCCCTTTCTCTATGTCTCCATCACACGTGTGCTCACCTCCTTGCATTGTTATTATGGTTGTTTATTCTTTCTCCATTAGATGTTATTTCCTTGAGGAAAGGAAATGTCTTTTATCTCTGGTTTCCCACACCTAAAGTAGTAGTTCTAGGCATTTAACAATTGCTCAATAAGCATTTGTGGAATGAATGAACAAATGGAATCCAATTTTCAAAGTATCAGTTTATGAACAACTTTCATGAGCTTTTTTTTTTTTTAACAGAAAATAGACTGTAGTTTTATATGTACAGTTTAAGTCTCTTAACTTTTTGGATAATCAGTTGCTTTTGATGGCTTAGACCTGGTTTTTATCTGTTTGTTTGTTTGTTTTTTTGTAGCCTCTCATTAGAAGGTGTTAGTAAAAACCACCTAATTAATTCTTAAATAAAATGGGAAAGTAAAGAACCTAAGAATAGAATAACCATATTATAGACAAGCTAAATGAAGACTTACTTTTAGGTAACCCCCATTCTGGTCGATTCTCAAGTGTGGTCTATCCCAAGTCTGAAATTTGTTGAGGTGGTATTCTTATCTCAAGTGGCTTTTCCATGTTGGATGTACTTGGATATTTGTTATCTGAGTAAACTTCAGCTGGTCTGCAAATAGCTATGAGTCTATGCATTCTTATCAACTGGAGACAATTGGCAGTGGATATGTGCCACCAGGGCTATGGTCAAGTGCAAGTTCATACTATATTTGGGTCTTTTAGAGTTGGTAGAATGAACCATATTTGGTAAGCATCTTAAAACTATCTTGTTCTGTTTCCTCAGCAGCTCTTGGTTACAGGAGGTGCCTCTGGAGTCCTCCCTCATTGCTATCCCCATTGCCCAGTTGGCTTGATGGAAGTAGATTGAGGCTGTGTTCTAGAACAGTTTTCTGTCCAGTAGGGATAGTGAGATTTAATTTGGCAGTTTGCTGTGAGGATTAAATGAAATAATAAATGTAAGTTGCCTCTCATAGTTCCAGACACATAGGCCCTCCTTCCCTTCCCCACCCCCACCCCCCCAATCTAAAAGGTAGTTCTCTGCCTCTAACATTGAACTGTATTGACTGGCTGCCAATATATAGACACATAGAGTTATTCTATCTGCATCTCTCATCAGCTTTTCCTTGAAGGTTTTATGTGAGGTCCCTTTACTTTTAGGCCACGTGTTTCTTTTCCTGAAATGGTGTTTTCTTCTGCTTTTCTTTGTTTTTAAAGTACAGTCTTCTGCTTTTCTTTGTTTTACTGCTTTGCTTGGTGATCAGGTTGTTTAAAGCTACCTTTGTCCTTCCTCCTTCTAATCCACAGCCAAGGCAGGGGGTGGCTTTAATTTACAGAAACACTCTGCATTAGCTAGTGTAGATTTCTCATTCTACCTCTTACTTATTGATTAAACCCTCTCCCTGATGCACAAATGAAGACTGGGTGTATTTTGCATATTTTCCTAGAATGGCCCAGTGATTCTGTGGCTAAACCAAGATTAGACCTTGCAAGTTCTAAAAATCTGAACTTTTGCTTTAAAGAGTAAACCCTGTTGCCTCCAAAACTACTAGTTGAGTTTAACTTTCAAGTGTACTTTGTATTTAAATCTGATGATAGTGTTGTTTTTCCTTTTGTCTTGTTTAGATGAAGGTATTGAACCTTTTTCTTTGCTGGTGTGGTACAGCTGCCCTGACTGTGACCTAGGCAGCAAGTTTCTTGATGTTGTCAAGAATGCTCATTAAGATATTTATTCTCTTTTGCCCTACTGTTTATGATACTTGTCATTATGTCTATTAGATGGTAAGCTCTGTTATCGCTCACTATAATCAGCGCAGCGCTGTCTATATAAAGAAATTATGAATGTGCGAGTGTTGTAAGTGAATGAGTCAACTATATTTATATAGTTACTACTTTAAAAGTCTCTAGGTTACTGGTCTAAATGTATGTAGTCTTGGGATTTGGGATGGGATAACTGAATAAGAAATTAAACTGTTTTTTAGAATGGCCATAAATGGTATAAAGCCTTTTAGTGACTTTATACAAATTAGAAAGGGTGCCCCCCTTTTTAAATGTTTATTTATTTATTTTGAGAGAGAGAGATGAAGAGATCATCCGTGAGTGGAGGAAGGTCAGAGAGAGAGAGAGAGAGAGAGAGAGAGAGAGGGAATCCCAAGCATACTCCACACTATCATTGCAGAGCCCAATGTGGGGCTCCATCTCATGAACCATAAGATCATGACCTGAGCTGAAATCAAGACTCGGATCCTTGACAGACTGAGTCAGCCAGGTGCTCTTCTAGATGGAATTTTGTCCTCACTTGCTCTCAGGGTTCGGTGCCCTTCTGCAGGGCACTACCAGCAAGGATGTGCAAGAATCCTCTGACCTTTGTTTTCTGACTGGCTATGGGTTTTGGTGTCACATGGTCTCAAGGAGAGCAGTTGTCCTTATCCTAGTCGATGTTTCCTTGAAGAGCAGGCCCAATGAGGATGAGGATCCTTCCAGTCTATTGTTGGGAACTTCTGTCTGCCTCCCCAATTTCAAATTCATTCTTCTCTGTGATATTTGTCTGTTGAAGACTGGAAAGAATGCTGTATGTCTTGCTGCTGCTTGCAGCTTTATGAGCTTCTCTCGTTTCCATGGAGTCAAGGCGAGTCACCCATCTCGGTGTTTGAGGTCCTACTCATAGTGGCCCTTGCTCTAGATATCTAATCACATTTCTTTCATTCCTCCACAGACGCCCCCTGACCTGGCCTTGCTCTTCTCCTCAGGCCATTGATGACAGTGGGCTCATTACCCATACCTTTTGGCTGTTACCCATATGGCTCTCTGTGTCTGGATGCTCTCCACTACCTCTACACATTGTGTAGAATCCCTTCAGTTCTTTAAAGCCCACTTTAGGGACACCTGGGTGGCTCAGTTGAGCATCCAACTTCAGCTCAGGTCATGCTCTCATGGTTCATCATGAGTTCAAGCCCCCTATTGGGCTCTCTGCTGTCAGCACAGAGCCTGCTTGGATCCTCTATCCCCCTCTCTCTCTGCCCCCCACCCTGCTTGTGCTCTCTGTCTCTCTCAAAAATAAATAAACATTAAAAAAAATAAAGCCCACTTTAAAGTAGCTACTCTTTAATGAAGTAATGCTACTCCACCCCCACCCTGATCCCTTGAATCATTCTACAAAGCCTATTGAATTTTTTAAGTTAAAATTTAAATATATAATCAAATGTTAGCACATGTTGATTTCTTAGAATGGTGCCTAGCACATATTTCTTGCTTAGTCCTTAGAGTACTTAGTCATTATTATTCCTTTATTTGAATCACTTCAGTCATTCATTCATTCACCAAGCAAATGTCCCCTCTGCAGGTACTGCTCCAGGTCTGGGGATTCAGAAACAGATAGAACTTAGAACTTGCGTACAAACAGCAGGGGTAATCACCTGCCAGTTCACTGGACAGAGATGCGGTGGAGGAGGTGGCATAGTCTATTCAAGGCTCTCCCAGTTGCTACACTCTAGGCTTCTAATGTGCCCTCCTTCAATGTCCTGGTCAGTATAAGACAGTGGAAAGAGAAAAGGCTTCTCATTGGGTGGATGTGGATTTGAATCCCAGCTGCTTCATATGCTAGCTCTGACCTTCAGTTCCCACCTCTTAAAATGGGGATAATAGAGTCGTTGCCACATGTCATTATGAACTAGGTCCTGGGCTGGGTGCTGTATACTTGTGATTTTGTGGACTCCTCAAAATAGCCCTGTAAGGTGCATCCTGTTAATATCTTTATTTTACAGATGAGGAACCTGGGGGCACAGAAGGGTGAAAAAATGGCCTAAATGGTAGAGCTTTAAGCTGAACCCAGGCCTGTCAGAGAGCAGAAGCCACATTCCTCCTCATCAGGTAGTATCATGCTATGTCATGTGTCTAAATATGTTAAGATCCCTGGCACACGAGGTCAGAGTAAACAGCTATTATTAATTACTGTTACTATTACTATTATTATTCTAAGATTTATACCTTTCTTTACCATACTGCCTAGCACAGACTAATATACATTGTAGCTCTTCAATAAAACTTTATTGGGTTTAATTGGTTCTGGATTTTGTGTGTGGGAAGGTAGGTAACTCTGCGTCTCTAAAGGGAAATGCTTAATAAAATAATATCTTAAAATGGGGGAAGTAACAACAATATAAAAAAGCAGCCACAGAAGCAAACAAGTTAATGAGATTCCATATGGGAAAGTTGGAAGGAAATTAAAAAGAATTACAAAAACAGTGTGGCAGTTGACAACACTTGAAAATATTCTGGCCAGCAGATAGTATTCTTGAGCAAAAGCAATAGAGATGATGAATTACTCAGTGATGTGGCCATCCCTTATAATAATGACAAACAGATAGGAAGGTGTGCAATCTTTAAAGTTTAAAAAAATAATTTGTCCTTCTGCCAGCTCTTCCCTTACCTGACACAAAGTTGGTCACGGCCAAAGGATTCTGTTTTGCCTGATGAAGTTTTGAGTGAATTTTGTTAGGTTGTCTTGAAAATGGCTATACCAGAAAATAAAAGCTCTTCTCTCTTTGGAAAGGAACTTGACTCTGGGGAAGAGGACAGCTTTCCCAGGGGGAATCTGGGACTGCTGAGACCAGGAGCTTCCGTCTTTCCCCCATGACCCCCAGTGTTTCACCAGCAGAACAAGGACGTTATTAAAGCTTGAATGAAACAAAGCTGCACACTTGAGAAGTGGCTGCCAGAACTTTTCTCTTTATGGTTCTCTTGAGTTTGTGGGAGAAACAATTAAATGCTGCATATGCAAATGGAGGGTAACAGTTTTCATTTTACTAATAGTCAAATGGTCTTCTTTTGCATTTTGTATCTTTCTCTCACCTTTGGCTATTGTTCTGTCTCAGCCTATGTGAGTTTTGAATCTTCAGGAGGGCCAGAAAACCAGTTTTGGATGCTATATAGCCAAGGACATTCTGTAGCAGTGCCCAGTTACACTGTGAGACAGTTCTAGAGAAATTACTACTGCCACTGTGTCCAGCACATTGAACTGACTGCTCAAGAGGAAGATATCAGAAACTCCCTACAGTCCCCTTCACCATTAAGCTTGCTGGCAGATTGTGTTCCAGAGAGTAGTTTCTGCTTCATTTGACCCCTTTTTAAACCCATGTGTTTTGCAGAGGGCCTTATGATTGCCTTGCTATAGGAAACCTGGGAAATGTAGTGTTTTTGGATTCTACTTTGAGATGATGGCCCTTACTGATAAAGTGGGAAACTACCAGGATGTTAAGAAGATGTTCAGAAGGTTTCTGGAAAATCTGGAAAGACAAATGTCTCCTCCAATTAGCCAGGAGGTTGGTGTTGGATTTTCTGCAACAATATAGGGCTTTGGGGGTGGAGAAGCCCTTCCTGACAAGTCTAGGGTTGATTTTATGTATTTGCTGAAGTTTACTAAAATAAAAATTTTAAATGGTGTATTCTAGGGGTACCTACGTGGCTCAGTCAGTTGAGTGTCCGACTTTTGATTTCAGTTCAGGTCGTGATCTCACAGTCGTGAGATCAACCCCCTCCCCCCCACCATGGGACTCCACGCTGAGCATGGAAACTGCTTGGGATTTTCTCTCTCCCTCTCTCTCTGCTCCTCCCCTTTCTCTCTCTCTCTCTCTCTCTCTCTCTCTCTCTCTCTCTGTCTCAAAATAAGTAAATAAACATTAAAAAATTAAAATGGCATATTCTATAACGAAAGTGAATATTATTGATATTTTAATTCAGCTGAAGCAATACATAACAGTATCACATAGTTTCCACTTAATCACTTTTTGCATTTCAGGATCTTTCTTCCTGTGAAGTTTCAATGAAATGCTGAGAAATACATTTTACTTTATTATAGGCAGGATACATTTCAAGAGGCTTTCTTCCCCCTCTGTATCTGATCCATCTGCCAAACGTCTTGACTTTCTGTCTTCCATAAGCTATCTGATCTTCCTGTGGCCATGGAAGAGGCATATCTTTGAAAGCAGAATTTTGAATAAAGAAAGCTGGCGGTTAGGGAGTGATGGCCAGGCTCCACAGTGTCTTATTTATTCCAGTTTGAAGCTGAGTACTGCTTCTACTTGGGCCCTTCACCTGCCATGGACATCTCTTTTTCTTTCTTAGTGTGAATTCTGCCCTTTGGTGTAGGTGACACGTGTCATTTAACACTGACATAAACATGTGGCCCCTCTTTGCTTCTGTGTCATCATCTATAAAATGGGGCTATATTTCCTGACCTACTTCAAGGTTAACATGAGGATTAAGTGATGATGTACAAAGAAGCCTTTTAAGAATTATCAAGTGTGATATAAACGTAAAGCAACAGATAATTAACTATAAGGTCACTATTGTGACCTTATAAAGTTTTACTCCTTTTAGCTCTGTTGAGGGTAGCATTTTGTCTCATCATTTTCTTTTGGAAAAGTTAAATGTTGTTCAATGTCACAGAGCAAGTTCAGGTAGAAGTAGGTCAGGAGCTCAGGTCTCCTGACTCACAGACCAGCAGAATGCTCAGGCTTGCTGTCTGCTTTAGTTTATCATTTGCTTCATGTTTTCAGTGAGTGAGATATAACAATCTCCTTTTGGAGGTTAAAATAATACCTCGGAAGAAGCAAAGAACACTGCATCACTGTAGTTCATTTTAACCCTCATTTATTGTTGCCGTCTGTGTGTCCATGTGCCGGGCTGGTACGAAGGTAGGAAGATGTAGATGACTAGGTTTTTCCAGTCCAGTGGAAGGAGGCAGACGAGTAGACAGACATCTAAGAATCTGAGTTCTTGTCTCTGCTGCTTACTCACAGGGTCTGTCTGGGTAAGTCACGCACATCTCTGGGCTTAGGTTTCCCAACTGCCAACTGAGGCCACTGGGCTAGATGTGCAGGATGGTCACCATCACTGAGGTTTCTTCTGATCTGTCACAATCTGTGGGTCTATGAGACTCCAAAGCTGTGTGCTGGCCAGGCCTTCACAAACTAATGGCATGTTTTTCTTAATCATTACTTGCGATAAATTTCACAGGCTAACTACATTCTCTAACATGAAACACTACCATTGTACTGAGACATAGTTGGTGATGCTTTTTCATTAACCAGTCAACTTTGCAATGATAGCAAAAATGGGCATCTGATGATGATTTAATAGGGGGCATAAAAATCAATGCCAGCATTAACTACTGGTCTCAGCAGTTCTGTAGTTCTATAGTGCTTCTCTGATATGAACCTTTCTCTTTTTTAAAAATTTTTATTTGTTTATTTTGAGAGAGAGAGTGAGAGAGAGAGAGAGAAGAACGCACATGGGAGTGGCAGAAAGAGAAAGAATCCCAAGCAGGCGCCACACTATCAACGCAGAGCCTGATGCAGGGCTTGAACTCATGAGTCATGAGATGATGACCTTAGCTGAAACCAAGTGTCAGATGCTTAACCGACTGAGCCACCCAGGCACCCCTGATAAGAACCTTTGTAATATCAGGCCATTTTCTTTAAAACAGGCCATAGAATAATAATAGCTAACATTTATTTAGTGTTTGCTTATGTGGTAGGAAGGTATTGTTCTAAGCGTTTTCCATATAAAGACTCATTTAATTTTTACAACATTTTGAAGTACCCCTGCCTCTGTCCTGGGAAACGGAGGTACAGAGGTACAGAGGTACAGAGCAGTACGTAAACCTTGTTGAAGATTACACAGCTGTTAAGAGACAGAGGCAGGATTGGAAGCCTCTGCAGCTGCATTTCTCATGGCTGGACTATCACCTAGTGAAAGCTGCTCTCTCTCAGCTCATGTCTGAGAAACTGGACAGACTCGCTTGTTATGAGGCCACAAAATAAGAAAGCAGCTGAATCATCTTACTTGCAGCTCTAAACTTGGCCCGATCCTCAAGCGTGAGGGTTCTTACTATGTGCAAGTGTTCTCAGTCTGGATTTCATGTCTCAGGTGACTCATGAGCCCTTGGAAATCATGTGCAAATTGCATTTATGTGTCCACGTGTGTTGGTGTGCGTGGGAGTAGGCTGCTTGATGGTTTGGTGCCTGTTATCAGAGCGGGCCCTCTCTTCTGCCACTAGTGTAATTCTAGCTGTGCAGGTCCTCATCAGCCCTAAATCTGTGTTAGTATTCTGGGCTGGAAGTGTGGGCATAACCACCCCTTGAACAATGGAGTGGCTGTGGAAACCTAGAAGAACCAGACTTTCTGCTCAGAGCTTTGTCACTTTGGTACAGTAGGACAATGCCTATTTCTCTCCTTAAAGCCTTCCAGCATTTTCATTTTTTTCCCCTCAAAAATTTGGAACCCCAAGAGTTTGAGGGTTTTTTGTTTTGTTTTACCTCTTCTTTATAGGTTTGTTCAGAAATCAGATGTTCATAAGCTTTTTATTTCTTAATCAGCCCATGAGTTCACTTTCCCATTTAACTTTTATGATTTTTGTTGTTGTTGTTGTAGCTGGTAAGTCCTTTCAAAACCATGTAAGAATGTTTTACTGCATACTAACATAAGAATGAAATGGTACAAATAGAAAATCCAACAGGAAATACACCCCCCCCCCCCCCCCCCCACACACACACTGATAGACAATTTAGCTTCTGTTCACAGAAATTGAGTGTATCTGCTAGGGAAAAACTTTCAGGGATGTTATGATTTTGATAGCTGTGTTATCTTATATTACCTATTCTTTCCTAATCTCTGTTTATAGTTGATTACTCTAGACCTTTTTTGGGGGGCGGTGAAAATGGATAACAGATATGATGCAGGTCCAGATAGTAGAGAGGTGACAAAATTCTACTACAAAGTAGATTTGTTTTGCTTCTGGTTCAGATGAGTAATATAACTGGCCCGTTTCACTGTAACCTGGAAAACTTTACCATCTATTTTATCTTTATTCACTACAGCAAACTTTTAATGTTATTTTAGTGTGATCTCCTTTAAGGATGTGAAGGCATTGCTTCTGCAGACAGGCTTGGGTTCTGATCCCAAGCTCTGTTGTTTACAAGCTGTGTGACTTTGGGCAAGTTTACTTAATCTCTTGGAATCCTCTTTTCCTCATCTATAAAAGGGGAAAATAATAATTACATGTTGCCCAAAGGGTTGTGAGGAGTGATATCAGGCGTGTTAATACATTTACCATAGGCTTCTCTCACAGTAAGCACTTGCTAAATGATTGTTGTTGATTGATTGTTTTTATTGCTATTGTTGTCAGTATAATAACATATTATAATATATATATATATATATATATATATATAATATAATATTATCATCAGCACCATTAAGTTAATATGTGTAATATGCCTAGTACAGTGCCTGGGACATGCATAGGCACCAAACAAATATTTTATTGGATCTGACTGTGCATAGTTAGCTTTTGTGACTGATTCAGACTAGTGGTAACTTTTTATTTATTAGATTAACAAGGATGAAATTGCTGAATGGAACAAATGATGGCTCTACCTCCAAGTCAACAAACTTCATAGCGAGGTAATCTTGAAAGCAAACAATGAAATGTGGCAAGTCTGGTGGGAAAAAAAACAAAACAAAAAATGAACAACCTTGAAGCTGTTTTAAGGAGCAGCAGTTGCCTAGTCACACTGATTGCTGAAATTTTGCCTCTCTCCCTTGAATGAGGAGAGGAGAGGAGAGAGGGGCAGAAAGGTTACTGGTCGCGTTCATTAATTTTCTTCCAAGAACTGCCACATGTCACCAGATTGCCCCCCGGCACTGGCGCTGTTTGGCTGTCTTCTCTTTGCCCATGAGAAGCCAAAATGTTAAATTGGTGGAGCTTACTAGATCTGACAGAGAAATTCTTCACGTCTGGCCTGAATGTCTAAGTAAATTTGGTGTACTTCTTGTGGTCTGGGGCAAATGCTGGAAGCTATTAGAATTCTGAACAAAACCCTCCATTCAAAGACTGCTCGTTTCCTGCTGGGGTAATCCAAGTATCAAACATGAAGAAATATGGGCAAGGAGAATGTGGCTGTTCAATGCAGAACCCACCAAGGTGTCTACGACATCTCCCCAAATGACTTAGAATGTTACTTCCACTTGATCATCTTGAATAAGTGGTTTCTTTTGCAAATAAGAGCTCTACTTTTCCTGCATCAAGTGTGGATAAGAACTGCTTGGATTTCCTCCCGTCAGTTAAAGTTAGGACAGGGAAATTCCAGAGGCCTCCATTTTTGTTCTTATTTTTTGTTTTCCAATCATTTTCTTTTGAGTTTTCTCAAATCAGAAAGTATCTTTTCATTAGCTAGGGTTGTGGAGTCCACTCTTTGAGGCTAGGCCTGTCCAATGGCTGGAAGCTATTTTATTAAGGAACCTTTGTGGAGAAGCTATGGTGTATCTCATGAAATATCTGAGTTTGCCATAAACCGTTTCCTTTCTGTACCGAAATTTATTTTCTGTGAAATTCCAGGTGTTCTTTTATTATATAGACTTGAAAGGAATGGATTTGATCGTTCAGGTTTTTTTTCCCAAGAAGAATATTTTCTTGTGATGGGGTAATTGAGGATGAAGAAATCAGATAACATAGGTGAGGTCATTGGGTATGCATAGTGAAAACCATTATTTTAATTAATGCTAGTTGCACCAGGTTGTACAGCCAGTTATGCAGTTGACTGGTGCGATATAGCTGGCATGCTGTTCTGCTACTGCACTTACACCATGTGGGAACTTCGAGACTGCCTCACTCCTGCTAGACGGTGAACTTATGGAGAACAGAGACAAAGCCTTATTCATCACAGTATTCCTAGTTCACAGCACCACATTAGGCACACAATTAATGCTTTTTAAAAATGAAGGGATGGATAAGGCATTTTTATCAAACCTGAACGTGAGATCAGGTGGTTTCACAAAACAAAACATTAGCGTTGGTTTACTGGACTTCTTTTTACGTGTTTAGCCTCTTCTTGAGCTCCTGTCCATGCTTTGATCTTTCTGTGGGATGGTTTATATAGGGAGTCCGGTGTTCTTTCATCATTAGGAATTCAGTTGTGTTACTTAATAGTCCCAATCATGTTCCTTTCTCCGTAGAATCTGTATGAGATGTGAAATATGTAACCGGTAACACAGCATGGGAAAAATTAACCTATTCTGATGACTTTGAAGGAGTTCTAACTGCACGTGATCACAAGCAGCTTACTTGTCAGTAGACAGCAGTCCTGTGTTATATCAGCGGTAACGTGGTGGTTCACGTTCAGAGAACTTTTTGTTTTTTCCTCCAAGTTATGCTGACCTCTCAGGCGAAAATATTCCCCATCTAATAAAAGCCGAGGCAAATTTATGGGCTTGCTCCTGACCACTTGTCCTTTATGCTTTAAAAGAAAAAATAAATCTGGATTAAGACTCATAGGTTACTATTGGACCATGTAAATGGTGGGCAGAGGCCAAATATTCCCCCATCCTTGGTCTGCCCATCTTTTTCCCTCTTTGGGCTGTTTGGGGGATATTAGAGCTGGTGGAGTGAAGGTTCCTGCAGAGAATGGTAATGTAGTTAGTTCTCTTTAGAAATACAAGCTATCACTCGTTGCCTAGAGAGCCTCATGCTTTGGCACCATACAGGAGGCCCCCGGTGGGTCTCAGGTGAGGCTGCTGATAAAAAAGTAGCTGTGGCACATCAGGGTGAATCAACTGGGACCGAGTGAAAAGGAGGACATTCTGTAATTAAAAGCCCAGAGAAATATTAGAGCTCTCTTTTGTTGCCAACATTATGACAATTGTCTTTTCTACCTGTTTCCATGGGTTTTCTGTCATTTTATCATGCATCCAACAAGTGTTTATTAAATACCTACTCTGTGTTCTGTTCACCATATACTTCAGGGTTTACTTAAGACAGCTCATAAATGAATGTGTGATGACTCAGACGTGGGTCTGGCCCTCAAGGATCTTGTCACCTGGAAAGAAAAAGATGAATATGAGGCAGAGAGTGGCTGGTCCACGGGACATGGCAGGATGCAGAGCAAAAGGGCTTGGGATCTGATAGACTTGGGTTCAAATTCAGGGTCTACTGCTTATTACCTCCTTTGGCTCCTGTCAGATTATCCAATCTTGTTCAAAGTTGGTTTCTAAATCTTGAAACTGTGAAAAATGTATTTCATTCCTGGAAGAGTTGCTTTTAGTATTTGAAAAAGCTGAGAACAAGGCCTGGCATAGAGTAGGCAATTGATAAATGGCAGCTCTTCTTATTACAACTGGCTGGGTTCAGATAAACTCCTGTGTGAGCTTGAGGGCAGTGAAGGAACAGTATCAGTGAAGGGACCACGAGTTTGATGATTGGACATGTATCTGAGCTGAACTTGGGAAGGTGAGTAGGATTTGGGAATGTGCTGAGGGCAATAGAGAAGAAAGTTTATTCAAGATGTATTATATAATTTTATACCTTTTTTGTTTGTTTTTAGCAAACAGACACCAATTTTGCATCATTTTTATTTGCAGTATGTGAATCAAATCATCATGTTACTTAAACTTTAGCACGAATACCAATGCCAAGAGTTGTGTATTTCATCTGTTTCCCTTTGTTGCCTCACAACCCTTTATAGACAGCACATACTGAATGAATGCAGAGGCTCATGACCTGGCTGTGTTGAAATTTCTGCATTTAGTGGGGATGTCCCTCTGAATCCACTGTGATCAGAGGTGTTTTCTAAAAGGTGCCCAGATCCTAAGTTCTGGTTGCTTCTTAGAATAGTGAGAGCCTGGAGACATGAGAGCAAGATCCTGGCCTGTGGCCCATACATGGCAAGCCCTCAACTATGCTAATGATAGTTGTGATTATTATTGATTATTTGGAACTTCTAACAACTTAGAATTTTAATTTGTCAAAGTGCCCTCACTCCTTGGTGAGTCTGAAAATGCTGGTGTTCTGTGCTGGCCGGCAGCTCATTTGGCCTGAGGTAACTTAGGCGCTTGTGCCCAGCTTTGTGTGTGTGTGTGTGTGTGTGTGTGTGTGTGTGCACGTGCGTGCATGCCTGACCTCTGTACCAGTCTGCCAAGTACTTGAGATAAGGTGCATCTTACATCTCTTGCCAGCCCTCCTAAGAAGGGGCTTTGTGCTGCTGGACAAGCATAAATAGGAGGTCCTCAGAGTAAATCAGACTCATGGTGTGCTCTTCTCTTTGCACTTTCTGAGCTGAATCTTGCTTTTCCTCCTTTATCCCCCCCAGAACAGAACTTAGCTTTGTGGTGTTGGGTTGTTAGGAACACAACCTGCATTCACCGTAGTCGTAATTTTGTTGGTCTTTCTCTGAGTAGGAAAGTGACACTTGAGGAAGACCTCCTTCTGTCATTCTAGAATATTTGTTAAGCTCCAGGAACAGGTAGTGTGCTGTCCATAAGTTTTGGACCTGGACACTTAGCACATATGATCAAAGGAATCTTACAACTGGACCTAGTTCCTTTTGAGAGAGAGAGAGGTAAGTGAGTAACCCCAGATAGGCATCCTAACTTGGAATTTTCTAAATGGTTAATGCTTGGTTGACATGTTATAAAGCTAATTTGTTTATACTTGTGTCATGTAATTATACACTCTGTATATAATATCCTTTTGAAATTATTATTTATTGCACAAATATTATAACAGAAACTGAACTCAAAACACAAGGAAAAATGTGTGTGGGCTTACCATTTGTACAAATCAAACCTTTTTTGTGTTTTCAGGTTTATTAATGGTCCCTGTCCACATGTCCATGACAGTGCAGTTGACACCGTGCTGTAGGTATCATTTAGTTTTCTGCTCTTTCCAGCTCCCCCCTCCACATGCATCGTATGGTATTCACATACACTTTCAAAACTAATTATATCTGCATGTAAACCTTTAGCTGTTTTAATGGAACCTGTGTTTTAAACTTTGAACATCTAGAGGAAACTCCCAGCCCACCCCATCCCAATGATTTCCTTTCTCTTCGCAGTGGGAGGGGGGATTCAGGATGGTGGCAGGATGGAACTTCCCAGAGTTCATTGTCCAAGGCTGTCCTTGGTGCTTTCATCAGAAACCTAGAGAAACTGGCTGTCAGAGTGAAACGTCTTTGCTTTTCACCTTCAAAGGAGAGAATTCAGAAGGAATATTTGAGAGTATTTAGAAAGAAATATTTGAGGATGTTTGGGGACATCCTGGAGATAGATCCCTACATTATTACTGTGGATGGAGGAAGTTAGGTGCAGGGAAATGGTGACTGAAAGAGCCAGCACCTGGGTTTGAATACTTCTGATGCTCTAGGCATTCTCTCTCTCAACCTCTCTCTCTTTCTTTCTCTCTCTCTCTCTCTCTCTCTCTCTCCCTTTCTCCCTCCCTCCCTCCCTCCCTCCCTCCCTCCCTCTGTCCCTTATCTGTAAAAATGCAAACCTCCATAGACTGAGGATGTGGTATCAGAGAATAAGATCATAATTTGAATCTTTTCAAAAGTTCCCAGTGTGGGCATAATGCTTATGATGTTTTCCAAAGGGGATGAGAATGACCTAGGAATGCATCTAGGAGTGAGAGGCAAGGCAACCAGTGGAGTGGAGAAGAGCAGTGGCTTTGAAGTCAGACAGCATGGTTCAAATTTTTGCTCTGGTTCTAGTTTGGTGGCCTTGGGCAAGTTACTTAACATTTCTGAATATTTCCATGAGGAAGGTAATTATAGTGCTACCTCACAGGGTTGTGGTGAGATTAAATTGGATAGTGTAAATAATGCACTTAGCACAATGCCTGGCATAAATAGTAAGCATTCAATAAACGTGAAGTGTTATTACTATTTTTGTTGTTTCCTGTTTACTGCTTTCCAAACAGGTATCCCTGGACTGAGGTAGTCATGGGATCTGTAAACCATGTTTGGTATTATTGGAAAGTCTAAGAGAAATAGGCAGGTTTGGTCATTGTAATAACCACATGGTAGAGTCTTAGAAACATGGTGCCCTCGGAGGAAGAATAACAGAAGGGGTCCTTGTTGCTGAAAGAGTTGGGTCTTCCATCTCAGGAAATTAGCAAGTTCTTTAAGAAAGCTTGTGGGTTTATAGTAGTAATGGTAGTAAATAAAGGATGATATGTGCAAATGACTTGATTGATTGGTACAAGTGATCATTCTTTTCAGAACAGAAGCAGTTGATACACTGTGGAGTCTCCAGTGCTCAGTCCTGTTAACTGGCTTGTTGAGCAAGCTTTCACTGCCAACTGCCTCTTTGGAAACTGGAAGCAGTGGGAAAATTACTAGGCAAATGGAAACCGGTTTCTCTACCCAACTTGGTAGAGCATTTGCTCTAGGCAACCAGACAGGCTCCAGGAGACATTTGTCTTTATAGTGCCTTTTTTTTTAGTTGTAATTTAAACTGACATCACTTGATTTTGACATTGCAACAAGGTCTCTGTAGACTTAACATTATGTTCATTTTCCCATGCACATCCTCACTGGGGATTGATGGATTTATACCAACATGGAAACTGGTTGGAATGGAAACCATCCAGAAAATGATTAGGGAGCTTGAAACTTTCTGAAACTGGGCACAGCGTGTATTAAGTCATTATTGTTTTAATGAAACTTGTCTTAGCTGGGGTCTCTTAACCGCTTGTTTTCTAGTTTTAATATTGAGTCACTAATTTACACTAATGAGACGCTGTCAAGATTAAACACCTATCTTATACTGTGTTTGCCAAAGTGTGAGATCTAACCTGAGATGTGGCTTTGGAAAATCCTCTGTATTAAACTTGTTGGAGAAATAGAAACAAAAAAACTGCCTGGTTTCAACAGAAACTGTCAACATCGTATCTGGGAAGAAATTCACGGTGAATATGTCTTATATTATACCAGGGTGGTCTATAGTAGGTCCTATCAGTAAACAGCTAAATACCACTCTTCCCTGGTAAATTTGCATACTCCTGTGTCTTGTGTGAAATGATGTACATACCAGCTTTTGATGATCTTGTCTGTGGATTATCCACTATGAGAATTGTCTCTTAAAAATGAGAAGAAGCAAGGTGTAGTAGAAAGAATATAAATGTTGGAGCCACACACATCTAGGCCTGTGCCCCAGATTCCTTCTTTCCCATTTGCTTGTTTAGGTAAATTCCTTAAGTTCCTTTTGCCTCAATTTTTCTCATCTGCAGCATGGGGATCTTGATATTTATGGGGGCAATGCTGTTGAAAGGTTTAGTAGACATAAGACAGGTAGGTAATGTAGCACCTCACATGTAGTTGGTGCTTGCTTAAAGGTCCATTTAAAGGTACGCATATCATTCAATTGAATTCCAGTTTGTCCAAGGCCACCCAGCCTTTATTGGCCTTCTCTCCCATTATCAGTTAATGTGTGTTCTTGAAGGCAGTCCAATTTTATCATTGGATCAGAGGGAGGAAAATAATTAGGAAGGCAGGCCTACTGCAAGAGAACCTATCCGTTTTGTTGCAGGATCAGATACAAATGGTTTTTGGATTGTCCATTATTTATCTTTCACTTCTTCCCTTCATTAGTGGTGCTAATGGAGACATAATTACCTTCTTTGTCAGTCTTAATCTCTTGGTCTCCTCAAATCCCACAATAGTAAAAATATGTTGTGTTTTTTTTAAATATGTTTTTAATGTTTATTTATTTTTGTGAGAGAGAGAGAGAGAGAGAGAGAGAGCGAGCGAGCAGGGGAGGGGCAGAGAGAGGGGGACAGAGGATCAAAAGTGGGCTTGGTGCTGACAGCAGAAAGCCCAATGCAAGGCTGGAACTTCTAAACTGTGATATCATGACCTGAGCAGAAATTGAGTCAGACGCTTAACCGACTGAGCCACCCAGGTGCCCCGTGTTGTGCTTTAATATTCTCTTTCGACTTCCAAAACCCAAAGAAAGCTGGGGAGAGAGTAGGAGAAGATGATCTGAGAGGTCGTTTATAAACAAGATGATCAGGGTTTATTGATGATTTTAATCTTTATGAAGATTCCTACAGAGAAGTATTCTCTCTCAGTCTGTCTCAGTGGGGATAGGAGATATGGCAAGCGATGAGAGAGGCACACTCTGAACTGCTTTCAACAAATCGTGCGATGATTTCTGTTTGCACTTAGTTCTCAGGTCATCAGTACTATGTGGAGACTTTTGCCCTCCACTGATATGTGTGCTCCTGGATTCAGGGGTGGGTTTGGATACATGCCTCTGTTTGAGTGATTCCAGCTACTGCTGAATGACGTTTCTGTTTCAATAGTATTGTAAACCAAAGAGTAAGACATTTTTGGTTGAGAGATCTTGTTTCTCTTCTTAGTCCATCCCCCATGCTCACTCTTCCAAACCATTCTTTAAAAAGCAAAACAAAGCAAACAAAAACTTGCACTGAGAAAACATCTGGAAGTGAGCAGGCTAGGTCAAAGCCTTTTCCTGATACTACAGTAGAATACCATGACCATCCTTTTGATTGGCTAATTTCTGTTGTTTTAGGCTGATTTGTGCAAATCTCTGTCTCATTAATGGAGATAAAAAAAAGAAAAAGTATCCCTAAAAATGATCAGAATTGGTTCAGGAAAGATATTCTTTACCTATGGAAAATTCATTATCCTATCTAGAAGAATGCCTTGAGATAGCATAAGATTTATAGCATTTTGGTTTTTTTTTTTTTTTACCAAGTAATACATGGTTTAAAAAAGAAAAGGAAATTAGAAAAACTTTAAGAAATCACACTAATAGTAACACTGAAAGTACGTACACATCTTCATTTTAACAAAGAATGCAATAGTTCATGGGAAGTGTTGTCTGACTTAAATTTAAAACCATTGCAGTGGTTTTGATTGTTTTTTTTCTCTTGGAAGTGCTCATATTCTGGAATGTGTTTATAGATCTTGACCTCAGATGCTTCCCCTGACTCAGAAATTGGAAAACATTTTGCTAGAGGGGCCAACAGCGAGTGCCTTCCCCTGCTGCAAACTGGGCCCAGCGTTGACGTGTTAGGAGCTGGTTCTGTGGTCCAGGGAGACCCAGGATGCTGATGCCACAGTTTCTTGCTCAGTGTAAAAACTTAAAAAAACAGACAAGACACACCTAGGAACGGGATGATTGTTAATATTTGAGGAGAAGGAAGTGGAGGAGAGAAATCACATTTTTCCTTCCTAATTATACTCTTGTTTTAGAACACAAGTAGTCCCTTGGCTTATTTTCAAAGTGTGGTATGTCTTACCCCTGTTCAAACTTGTCAAATTCCCAATGTAAAAGCCCATGGAAGATGTTTTTCTTACTTTGGGGGCTGCTGCTACTTTTGGCCTCTTATGGATGATTAAAGGTTGTATTTTGTGAGGACTTTTATGGCATTTTTGATAGTGGTAGTGCAGGGCAGGCTAAATGGATCATAGCAGAGTCTCAGAGGTCACATGTCCAGTGTTCCGCTCAGTGCAGGAACCGTCCCTGCTACCTGTTCTTCCCGCCTCTGGTGGATTTCACTGATGAGTGAGCAGAGCTTCTGCTTTTAAAATGCGGGAGTTCTTAAGCTAAAGAACTTTTCTTCCATGTGACACGTATTGGCTACTCAGTAAAAATTGATGAGCAAGTGCATGACAAACCAGTCAGGTCCAAGGGATCTTCTTATGGTGGTTCGAGCCCTCTTGGCATTTTAGTCAGATGGTGTATATGTGCTCTCAAAATTTCCTTTCCAGGCCAAACTGTCGCAATTACTCTATACTCTTAGGATATTGTTTCCTTATTTTCTCCCCTTCTTGCTCTCTGCTGGACAAGTTCCAATTTGTTAATGTTTTTGTTAAAATGTTGTAAAGATACCTGAATGAAATGCCCCCAAATATAATCAGATGAGCACAAAGTATAGTGAAACATTTCTCTTATGGTTCTGGATTCTGTTATCCTTTTAATGGAACCAGAATGTATCATCCCCCTGGGGGCTGCCATGCTTAGACAGATGGATAGTGGAGTGGCATAGAGAACAGCCCGGAACCAGATGCCTGGGTTTGAATCCAGACTCCATCAGTTGTGAAATCTGCTACCCTGGGCAAGTTGCTTAACCTCTCTGTGCCTCAGTTTCCTCATCTATAAAGTTGGGAATAATCGTAGTACTTACTTTATAAGTCTATTATAAAGAACAAATGAGTTAATTTATGCCCAGTGCTCACAACAGTACCCAGAACAAACTATGCTCTCTGTGTTGGCTTTTTTTGAACTCAGGGTAGAAAGCCTCCATGTCTTATTATCTCAGGAGGCTTTAGAATTAGGCTGTGCTCAAATCCTAGCGCTGCCACTCTCTGTGTGTTTTGGGGCAAGTTACTTCACCTTTCCAAGCTTATGTTTTCTCATTGGCAAACAGGGCATAAAAGAATAAAAATAGCATCTTCCCTATAGGACAGTTGGGAAAATTAAATGAGGTAATATGCATGGTGGTTGGCATTTGTGAAGTGGCCTAGAAAGTCTTGCTAATATTATCATTTGAACTTTTGGGCTCTAATTAAGATCCTTGATGGCCATGACCATGGTTTACTTATTTGCTTTTTTTTTTTTTTTAACTCTACCTGGTATACCATGTGTATAAGGGCTGCTAAATTAAGAGTAAATATTTAAGTTGAGTTTTCCCTTTGGGTCTTACCTTGGGGAGTTGGAAAAATGAAACTATCCTAAGCTACTTAAAACTGTATGCTCACAAGTTTATGGTGCTATTTCGCCTGATTGTTTTGAAGAACATATTCTGTTTGCCACCATGCACTGGTTAATTTACTTGGGCTTCAGGATAAATAGACTTGCTTGATCACTTCTCTCCTCATTATTTGCTGTCTAGAATTTTTAGGGAATATTTAGCCTGGGTAGCTGCACTGGTCACCAGCTGGAGGCCTCTCTCGCCTTTCAAATGGCTTGTGAGGTGGGTAAGTAATCCGGTGAGTGACAAAGGTTATAGCCAATTTTCTAGGGACTCTGGGATTCATTTTTCTTATGTCCTTGAAGCCTTAAGCAAGTGAGTTTTAAGGTTGTTGAGAAAGTGGGGAACCATTAAAAAATGGTTTATAGTTATTAATGTTTTCAAATCTTGGTTGGATTTTAAAGGTGGGTTAAACTACTAAAGTGAATATAAATTAAAACCAGTTAAACAGAGGAGTCCCTCGTCCATTCTGTCTTTGGTGTGCCTAGAATTCCATAAATTTTATGGGTTTCAAAATACTTGCCTTGTTTTGAATGTTTCTAATAAGATGGAGTGAAGTGGCTTACACCTCATGAGATATGGAACTGTTACCCAGGAATGCTGTTTGGCACACATATAAAGAAAGCACTGGTCTCTTGATTCATAAAAAATGTGTGGCTCATTTCCCTGGGACATGTGCGTTATTTTCACAGAGGAATTTCATTTTTTACTCCCTCCCACCCTGTGCATCACTTACACACGTTTGCAATTCATCAGCTATGATTTCCAAAATTTCTGCTCCCTCCTCTCTCTGGCCACCTCCATCCAACTAACCAAAGAGAAAGAGATTATGTGGGAAGGAGGGAAATTTACTTAAATGCCTTATTTTCCTGCATGTAAGGGGCATGGTGAATTTGAGAAGTGGTCTGAGTATTAGCCCAGATGACTCAATGCAATTATGAAATGAATTGGAAACTGTTTTCATGAGAGAGAGAGAGGGAGAGAGAGAGCGAGCAAGCAAGTGAGAGAACATGTGTTTATGCCATCTCTCCTTCTCTCCTCCTCCTCCTTTTTGCACTCTCAAGGCTATATTTTAGGTTTGCTGTGCAGAAATGAGGTTGTGCTGCATAGCCTCACCCTCTAAACCAAAATATGCTGTGTGGAAGGCTGCACAGCTCATCCAGTGAGAATCTCATGTATTGCACTCCTGTCAATGAGTTTGCCAGAAGAAAGTAAATAGCTAGCTTTGGCTAAGAAAGCAATGACTTTTCTGCAATGGAAATAGCATTTTTTTTTCCTTCTGAAAAAATTTTCTTACAAAATGAGAGCGTGCGGGGATTAGTGCTGACTTCTCTAGTTTAGATGTCCAGCTTTCAATCTCCTTTGGGTGCTTGATGTAGTAGAAAGAGCAGCAGCCTCTAGTGCTGTTCTTATTCAGTCACCCAACCCAAAGAGTTAGTAGGTTTGCTCAAAGTTGAAAGAAAAGTTCCTCTGGGAGGAGAGTTAAATTCCTCTGGGTGGAAGGCCATAGTGGTTAAAAACCTGGCTTCTGGAACCAGATCTAACACGGATTCAAATCTGGCTCTGCCACTCAGTGTGTGAGTAGGACAAATTACTTATTCTGAAACTCAGTTTTTTCACCTGTAGGATGGGGATAATAATCAGGCACACTGCCTGATACACTGTCATGATTTTTTTTAAACTTTTAATGTTTATTCATTTTTGAGAGAGAGAGCGAGAGCATAGCAGGAAGGGGCAGAGAGAGAGGGGGACTCAGAATCCAAAGTAGACTCCAGGCTCTGAGCTGTCAGCACAGAGCCCGACGTAGGGCTTGAACCCATGAACTGCAAGATCATGGCCTGAGCTGAAGTCAGACAATTACCCAACTGAGCCACCCAGGCACCCCTGTCATGATTTAGGGATAGTTTAAGGCAGGGGTGTAGAACCTGGCATGTGGAAAGAGTTGGTAACTTATGATTTTTATTCTTCCTTCATTTGTAAAGTTACACCAACAGGACTGGTCTTGGTGGGAGTAGGGTGAGGAGCAGTTTGTGGAAAGGTGGGATGGGAGTGTGCAGAAGACGGAGCTTCCTGATATAGCATGGCTAGGGACGGAGCAATAGCACTTCTTACTGCAGGCCAGAGGAGATGTCTGTGTTTTTCTTTACTACTTCTAAAGAAAATTCATGGGGTATTGATTTTTAGGGAAGATTTAGACTTCCAATGTAACGAGGAAAGTTTATGAGCTGCTATATCCAGCAGAAACCATTTATTAGACCTTTCATGGGGCCAGGAAACATTAAATGATGAGACTGGGACACTTTGATATGTGCTGTCACAGTTTGTAAACTATCTGATGACTTTAGTATGAACCTGGCACCCATGACAAAGACTTTTCTTGTTGAGACACCGCATGGCCGTATGCAGGTGTGTCTTTCCTGGTGCTTTTGGGTGAGTGTAAAACCTTTCTTACCCTTGAACCTCGGTTCTCACCACAGGAACTTTCCTCCTGAGATTGCAGAGTGCTTCCTGAGCCCTTGCCTCCAAGGATCTCTCTGGCATCTTGTTAGGTTTCATGCCATCCTTTTCTCCTTTACATCTGCACCCTGACCCCAATTTGGAACACATCCAGGAAGAGGGTGGACCAATGGTATGGCTTGGGGACTCCAGAACACCTTCACTGCCCTTCTCTGCCAACTTGGAAAATGTAACAGGGTTCACCTGTGGGGAACCAGGGAGAGGAATGGATCTTTACAGGATTTTATCTTTATAGGATTCCTGTGGCATACTTAGGAATGCTTGACTTCCATACATACCTTAGCATTCTCAAGCTTCTTATGTTCTTGCATTTCCCTTTGGCTTTGAAAACACGATTAGCATTCCTTGGCAAGGAGGAACTGGTTGGAAATGAACCTAGTTGTTATTTACTTAACAGTTTCGAGCCATGAAGCTTGTAGCAGCCTCATGACAGTCTCTGTACATTTTCTCTGCTCCTTTCTAATCTGTCTGCCACACTGTTGTTGGAATGACTTTTCTCAAAAACAGAAATCTGATCATGAGCCTTCTTGTTTAGAACTCTTTAAGGGCTGCCACTTGCTCATAAGCTAAGGATTGAAACCCATACTGAAGCTTGGCTTGCTGGACACCATGGGTGTGGCTTCTGCCTGCTTTGTTGTCAGAAGTAGCCTGTTTCACCCTTCTCCTTGCCAGAACATCTCATCTTCAGGTGGGGGTTCCTCCACCCCTCCACCCCACCGTGAGTATTCTCAGTCACCCCTTTCTCTCTCTAAGAGTTACTAGTAGCATTGGTTACTCTTGCATAGTCTCCTATTTGTCAGTATCTCCCATAAGACTATAAACTCCTTGTGGTTAGAGACCATAGCCTGTTTCATCACCACCTGGCACATCTCATGTCCTCAACGTGCATTTGTTGAATAACTTCATTCATTAATTCATTCATTCATTCCTTCTTTAAAGGGATTGATAACCTAAAATATTAAAACTTAGAGTGAATGGACAATTTTACTTAAAAGGCAATAAATCATCAGCGGGAGACATAGAAGTCACAGGAATTTCGAATGAGTCTTGAGGCTGAGCAAGAATATAATCTTTGAGCAATGCATGCTTGCTTGCGTTATTTATTTATTTATCACATAATATTTGTTTATTTAATTTCCTCGTGGTAGTAGGGAAGGAAACCCAAACAGATTACTGAGTTCTCACTGTCTGGTGAAAGGAAGCTCTTCTGAAGTGATAACTATTTCCTGGCAGCAGATGTGCCTTGAAAATTAGAAAATGAATCCATCAAGAAAACAAAAGAAAAAGAAAGAATCCCAACTCTTTCCCCCATGATGGATGATGTCTTATGTTGTAGTTTTGCCAAAGGGCCAGTGTTTGTGAGAGGAGGAAAGGCCAGATGAGATGGAAAGTTAAGCCTGTGTATAATTTAGGGAGAACTACAGACAACTGGGGAGACTATCTGTAGCCTGAGATGAGAGCCAAGGCCTCAAGGGACATGGGCACCACCTCCCTGTGGGGCAGAGTTTCTTGTGTGTATTCTGTGGCACCTCAAGGTGTTCTGTGGGGAATAAGGGTTCTCTAGTCAGAGGCATTTATAGAACTCTACTTATTATATCCCAGCCTTGTGTTGAAAGTATATAGTGCACACACATAAATATAGACCTTGCAAAGTCTTTCAAAAATTGATTTTAAAAATGATCAAAGAGGGGTGCTGGGTAGCTCAGTGTTAAGTGTCTGACTCTTGATTTCGGTTCAAGTCATGATCTCAAGGTTGGGAGATAGGGCTCCACATTGGGCTCCAGGCTGGGCATGAAGCCTACTTGAAATTCTCTCTCCCTCTTCCCTTGCCCTTTCCCCACTCGTTCACATGTGTGCGCTCTCTCTCTTTCTTTCTCTCTTTCAAAAAAAAAATCATCAAAGATCTTCCCTTGATGAAGATGGTATGGATCACACTCATTTCATCGAGGGATCTCGTCCTGAGGAAGACAGGTTTGCTGGTGTGAATTCAGGGTCTACCATGTCTCAGCTTGGTGACACAGGAGATTACCTAACTTAGTCTGTGAAATGTGGGTAATAATAGTAATGAATATAAGCTTCGTTAAAAGTTAAATGTGATGACGCTTGTGTAATACTGAGAATGGTACCTGGTTGAAAGTAAGAGCTTATTGACCAACTATTATTAATATTGCTGATTAAATTATGCCAAGGAATTAATTAGCACAAAAAGATTGGAGCCCTTTACTCAGAATATGTAGAAACTTCCAATAGCCAAGTTATTCTTCTCACGGGGTCTTTTCTAGCTTGAGGCAAGTGATAATATTTTGAGAAGCAGGGGTAATAGTTTCCCAGCTGGACAAACCCTAGGCTCCACGATAAGCAGAGAGGACCACACTGTGTGGTCCTATAGTACTGCTGTGGAAGTCACGCCATATGCGTGTATGTCCAAATTGTTAATCATAATTAGCTCTGGTGGCTGAATCTAAGTGTTCCTTGGTAATCTTTTAAATTGTTTCTTTAAATGATACTTTCCCTGTGAAGGAATTCAAGCCTAATAAGTTTACTTATGACTTAGTTTGAGCTTTGTTTGAGGTGTTGGCTCTCTTGTTAATTATGCAAGGGTCTTTTTGGTTTCTAGGAAGTTGACTCAAGAGATAGGAGTCTGGTTTTGTAGTTTCTCTATTGACAGAGTTGCATACCACCTATTTTTCCTTCCTTCCTTCCTTCCTTCCTTCCTTCCTTCCTTCCTTCCTTCCTTCCATGCATCCATCCAATAAACTGTTTTTGACCATCTAGCTCTAGCCAAGTGCTGTTAACCACTTCTAATTAACAAAGTCCCAGATGTGGTTTGAATGCAGTACTAGAAATTCTAAGGAGGCCTCTGAAAGTTATTTATGAAAAGCAAGGGAACTTTGCTCTATCTTAACTTTCTTACCCTCCTCATTTACAAATTCTGTGCACATTGTGACTCTGCCAGAGTAATATTGGAGATTAGATTAAGATCTGGAAAATCCATTCCACTATGGCCATACCACCCTGAACGTGCCTGATCTCGTCTGATCTCAGAAGCTAACCAGGGTTGGCCTGGTTAGTACTTGGATGGAATATCCATTCCATAGTTAGAGATACACTAAGAAGGGCTGATTATAAATAATACATAGTAGTAATGTTGGCCCAGTGTGATGATGGCCCTAATTTGAACTTCACATAAATACAGCTGCCCCTAGACTCATCCCAGGGGCTATCTTTAAGAACACTGACATGTGATAATAAATGAGTCTCTTTAGGAATTTTTCTTTTTTGGTTCAAATGGCTGGTTCTGAAGAATTCCATGGGGAAGCAATCTTCATAATACAGATTTCTTGTAGATAAAACTTTGGCAGACCCATTTTCAACCCTGGCATTCAGACCTCCTAAAATTACTATCAGCTAATGGATATTTAGGATACATAAAGCTGGAAAGGCAGTCAGATTGGTTGCAGGCCTCCATATATGTGTATCAAGTGAGGGCTATGGATTCTGAGACCAACCAGGCCAGCCTTCTCAGAATCTGGTGGAGAATGTTTTTAAGCACTGGTCAATTATTATTCTCTATTGCTAATCACAGTCAGTGCAAATGGCCAGCTCTTGCTACTACCAGAATTATTTTGTTCATGGGGATCTTATATGTACATGGGGAAGTTCATTTTCTAAATGCTAGATTTCAGCTAAACAAAGGCATTCTATTCAACAGACAATTGTTGAGTTAATTTTATGCCAGATATTTTGCTGGGCCTAGCAATAGAAAGGTGAATGAGGTATGGTCTCTGCCCTTAAGGAAATTAAAAAATAGTATAGGGTTTCAATTTGTGTCAGATCCAATCAATTAATTGCAGTGGCTGCCTGGTGGGTTGTGTTGGGAAGAATTCTGAGGCTTCATCAGGACTTAGTGATTGATTAGTACAATTTCATGAGGGTACAGAGGGGATCATGGCAGGTGTACACCCATTGGCTGACTCTTGTCTTCTGGGAGAGAGATAGGCAGTTGCAGCTCAGTGTGTTGGCCATGGTAGCAGAGGATTGTAGAGGATGCTCTGGGAACACCAACTTCTGCCTATGGAGCAGAGAATGGCTACACAAGAAGTTGGAGCTGAGACTTGGAAAATTAATAGAAGTTTAGCAGGTGAAAGCATGGAAAGATCACTCTAGGCAAAGGAGGTAAAGTAAAAACATGGAGGCAAGGGACAATAGGATGTATTTGGTGAAAGGCAAATTTTGCTGTGTAACAGGGAGAGTGAGCAGCTTTGCAAAGGCCAGATCACAATGAGTGGTTTGGATGTTAAAGCCCAAGAGGACAAGGAGACAGCACCATAGAATACTGTTTGCCTCATAAATATTAATCTGGAAAGAAGGCTCTCGCATCCTTTTAGAACCTTGGCTTCTAGCCTGTTCTGTTCAACTTTTATATCAATGACTTGATTAGACAAAGATGACATACATGTTGATCACATTAGTAAAAGACACAATGTTTGGAAGTTTTGTGAATCTGTGGATGACTTAATCTGAAGCCAGATGTCTCAAACAGCTTGAGTGACTCCAACCAGAGGATATTTAATAGGGAAAAATGTAAAATTCTGTACTTTGGTTCAAACAACCAATTGTAGAAGAGCAGGATGGAAGAATGGTTTGCTTAGCAATAATATATGTGAAAAGGGTCAGATCTGCATTGCAGACTTCTCTAGTCCACACGGTATGATATGGCCACACTGAGAAAATAGTAATGGTGGGCATAGAGTATTTGGAAAGAGGCATAATAATCCTGTCCTTGTCTATCATGTTCAGACCACAGAAGGAATGTTGATTTTGGTAGAGAATTTAAAGATAAAAATCAGCTGGCATGTGTCCGGAGGAAAATAACCAGGATGGGGAGGTATTTTGGTTGATGATCTTGAGATTGCTAAACCAAAAAGAAAAAAACACAGGAACTGTCCTCAAAACCTTTGAAGATTCTTCGTCACATAGGAATTAGGTTTATGTTATATGGAATGATGAAAAAATGCAGGGACATTTCTGGAAAGCAAATTTTAGCCCAGTTTCTGGATAAAACCTCCAATGATATGATCTCCTAAGTAGAAAGGGCAAATAGTAAGTTCCCTCTGCCAGAGATGATAAGGCAGAGAGTGGGTTGGCACCTGCTGGAGATTGTAGAAGGGAATTGTATATTAGATGGGGGTTTGGGCCCATATGTCCTTCCAACTCTGAGACTTTTATTCTGGAAAAAATAGAATATCCCAACACCATCCTGTCTTTGCTGAAGCCAAGAAATAAACATCTATAAATTAGAGCCCAACCTTTAAGTTGAATCTCTTGGAGTAAATGACTTCTTGTTAGGGAAGTTTTCTTGATCTGCTGTGATGACAGCAAGGCTTTTGTCCCCTCATCTGTCCCTTCCCTATTCTATTCTTAGAATCCTTATCCTAGCATTTTGTTTGTTTTTTGTTTGTAAGAAAACTCCCCTTCCCTTGCTTTTGGGCTACTCACATCAAAGACATCCCATATGAACTGCCCTGAAAAGAAGGCAACTTTCTATAAAAATTCCTACAACCAGGACAACAAGACACAAAAAGCCGTACTTCCCAGCTCTGAGCTTTTGTTAAAACCTGTGTTATGACTGGGTGAAATGAGCTGGCCTCAGAGAAAAGGCCAGACAACACGAGGAAGTCCTTTTGCTGATGGGCGTTCTGTGCCATTTGCAACTCTACGTAACCCGTGTTGTCTCTGGCCGCCAGCACCCCGTCAGATGTTCTGCCAGCTTCGGTTCTGAGTCTGATTTCTCATGCCAGGTTCATCTTGCTGTTGCTGAATAAACGAGGTTCCCACCGTCACGATACTCCTTCCCCTCCGCCAGGAGAAATCTTCATCCAATGAGATGGGCAGCCATCATGGGATTTACTCACAATCCATCATGGGTGAGATGGTGGTGTGGCTGTGCTATCCCTGCCACAGTTCTCAGACCAGGGGCGGGGGGAGGAAGCAGAAAATGCACACGCTTGTGTACCAGCTCCTGGGATCCAGCTCCTGCTCCTGGTTTCTTCCCAAACCTGCCTGTTAATCATCTGTTTACGTTGCCAAGAATGCTTGACTGGGTAATGATAGCAGGGGGAAAAGCAGTGAAAAGAACATCACAGGTTTTGCTCAAGTGGAGTAATCCCTTCCTGAGTTGCAGGCGTTTCAGCGGCTTTGGTGCAGACAGAGCGGCTGGTCTCATTCTTTTCACACCAATGGCCAGCGGCCCCCAGAAGGCAGCTGACTCTGTACTGCTTGGCTGTCCCCTCTCTAGTGGTTCCCACGTGGAACTTGGTGCCATCAGTCTTGGTGCAGTCTTCTGCCTCACCCTTTCCCAGTTAGCGTTCTTGCCTGCTATTCCTGGTAACTACTTGTAAAGTCAGACTGGTGGAGTTGCACCTCTGGAAGTGAGATGAGGGACTGACAAAGATGGGCTTGTTGACCTGCCCTGATGCCACAATCCTGGGATGCCATAACTGAAAGGGAACTCAGAGGTCTTTAAGCCTAGTCCTGTCATTCTAGCTATGAGGAAACTGAGGATCAGAGAGGTGAAGGAAGTTGCTCAAGATCACACAGCTAGTTGATGATGGGATCTGAGACCATGACGTCTTGACTCACAGTCCAGGGATCTTTTCTTTTTTTAACATTATTTATTTCTTTTTTACCATTTCAATTATTTACATATTTTTCCCGGTTTTATTGAGATATAATTGACATACATCACTGCATAAGCTTAAGCTATAATTTATCTATATTGTGAAATGATTACCACAAGAAGTTAGTCAACATATCTTAGCTCATAAAAAAAAAAAAGCAAAAAGGAGGAAAAAATTTTTGCTCCTTGTGATGAGAACTTTTAGGATTTACTCAACAACTTTTGTATATATTGTACAGCTATAGTCATCACGTTGCACACTACATCCCTAGTGCTATTTATTTTATAACTGGAAATTTGTACCTTCTGACCACCTTTCTCCACTTTCTCCTCCCCTTACCTTCTGCCTCTGGTAACCAAAAATCTCAACTCTTTTCCTATGAATTTTTTTTTTTTAAGATTCTACTTATAAATGAAATCATACAGTATTTGTCTTGTTCTGTCTGTCTTATTTTGCTCAGCATAATGCCCTCAACTCATATTGTCACAAATGGCAAGAATCCCTTCTCTTTTTTATGGCCAAATAATATTCCATTAATTAAATAAATAATATTCCAATAATTTACACACATATATCCATCCATCCATCCATACCACACACATTTTATTAATTCATTCATCATTGGACACTTAAGTTTTTTCCACGTCTTGGCTATTATAAATAATGCTGCAGATATCTCTTCGAATTAGTGTTTTCATTTCGTTTGGATATATTCCTAAAAGTGGATCATATGGAAGTTCTACTTTTAATTTTTTTGAGGAATCTTGATACTGTTTTTCACAGTGGCTGTACCAGTTTACACTCCTACCAATTAGTGCACAAGGATTCCCTTTTCCCCATATCCTTGCATGTATTTATTATCTCTTGTGTTTTTGATGATGGCCATTTTAACAGGTGTGAGGTGATATTTCATTGTGGTTTTGATTTGCATTCCCCCAGTGACTAGTGATGTTGTGCATCTCTTCATGTACCTATGGGCTATTCACTTATCTTCTTTTAAAAAATGTCTATTCAGGTCTTTTGCCCATTTTTAAAATTGGATTATTTGGTGGGTTTTTTTTTTTTTTTGCTATTGAATTGTAGGAGTTCTTTATGTATTTTGGATATTAACCATTTATCAGATATATGGTTTGCAAATATGTTTTTCCCACTCTGAAGGTTGTCTTTTCACTTGTTGATAATTTCTTTTGCTGAGCAGAATCTCTTTAGTTTGAGGTATTCCCACTTTTTAATTTTTTATATTGTTGCTTGTACTTTAGGTATCCTACCCAAGAAGTCATTGCCAAGAGTGATGTCAAAGAGCTTTATTCTTGCATTTTCTTTTAGGAGTTTCATGATTTCAGGGCTTACATTTAAGTCTTCAACCCATTTTGAGTTACTTTTTGTGAGTGATGTCAGATAGGGTTCTAATTTTATTCTTCTACATGTGAATATCTGAATTTCCCAGCATTCTTTATTGAGGAAACTGTTTTTTCTCCATTGAGTATTCTTGGCTCTCTTGTCAAATATTGGTTGACTGTATATGCTTGGGTTTATTTCTAATCCAGGGATCTTTATTCTCTCTGATGTTAAAGCATTGCCCCCTTTGAAATGGACATAGTCATTCATTTATTTGTTTATTCAGATTCAGCAAATATTTATTGAACTGTGACAGAGATGAATAAAGTCTGTTTCCACAAGCAATTTGTAGTCCAGGAGAGAAGACAGACATTTACAAAGATGGTTTATACTCAGTGTGGAAAGTGTTGACAAATATGGGAACATAGAGGGGGAAGTGCCTGACTGGTTTTTGGAGGGAGGGAAGGAAAAGGCATGAAGGTAATCTGGAGAGATAATATAGCATAATAGTGACCATGAGATGGGCTCTTAAGCCAGACTATTTGCACTAGAAACCAAGCTCTACCACTTACCTATGGAGGAACCTTGGGCAAGTTGCTTAATCTCTTTGTGCCTCAGTTTTCCACTCTGGAAAGGGGAAAATTATTAATACTTAACTCCTAGGGTCATTGCAAGAGTTTAATGAGATAATATTTATAAAGTATTTAAAAAGTGTCTTAGAGTAGGGTTAAATCTGTATGATGATGGTGGTGGTGATGAAGATGATGAATGGCAAAAAGCTGTATTCAATTAGTGTGCTGAGGAGTGGGACAGACCCCTTGTTTTAGTGATGACCAAAGGTACAGAAATGGTAGCATAGTTGCCAATGGGAGACACTGTTTCTTGTTGGGGCTCCTTAGAGGGGAAGCAGGTACATGGGTTGGAAGTGCCAGATACCATGTGGTGGCAGCAGATAAGAAGATATTTGGAGGAGAAGAAATTCTGAAGGCTCAGATTTTTCCTTTCATGGCTTTGTCTAAATTGGGCCACGAGGTGGGGAGGTGAGCCATCATTCAGTTGATAAACAACAGTGTCTGGGGCTTTGGGGGACCAGTAATGGTTCTGGACATGACTCTTGCTTTGAAAGAGCTTCTTTCCAGAGGCGAAGACAAATGTGCCCACAGGTGCTGCCCTGTGGGCAGTGGTGCCCTGGAGAGGTACTGCCCATAGCAGTGGGGGAAAGAGGAAGGAAAGCAGCATTTTAGGGTGCATGATCTAACAGAGGGATATCATCTAAGGGAGGTCCCAGTTCCCTCTCCTTGTCTCTTTCTTTAGCATCTCCAGCCTGTTTGTTTGCTACTTGAAAGCATTTCCCTCCCAGGAACAGATGCACGGAGATGCCCATGGATATGGAGTCAATGCAAGAGCAGACTTGATCCCTCTGGGTGTGAACCCTCCTGTGGGTTAGAAAGCATATCTCTTTATGGGATAGATACACTTTCTTTTGGAAAATGAGTTGGTTGAGGTGAATGGTTTCTGAGGTTCCTGCTAGCTCCAACATTCTAGTTCTTGGGACATGGCATTATGGATTTTACACACATTGTTTTCACCTGTTGGTAAGAATCTGGGAAGGTCTAAGACACATGGTAATTTGTAATTCTGCTGAGGCAAGCATTTGACAAGAATGAGTCATGTAGCTGGTGACTAAACCGAACATCCACACGTGGCACACTAGAACCCAGAGGGTACAGAGGTCTCTGAGTCTTCTCCTGCATATTGTTCATGGCCAGCTGCTGTACCATTTTCTCTTAGATTTAGGGAAGGGAAAGGTTTTCCTTCTAGAGTTCTCCAAAGGACTTCTCCCAAAAGACTTTTTTTTTTTAATTTTAAAAAGTAGAAGGACCACCCACCCCCTCCACCCCCCTGCCCACCAAACTCAACCACTCACCTCCACACTAGCACAGATCCAGCTGAAATGTGGAATTCTGAGCTACCCCTAAGCCCTGCTGCATTACCACCAAGCAGGTGGGATGGGAGCCGGAGTTGAAGTTTGAGCAACTTTGAATTATTACAGTTACCTGGGTATATGATGTTTTTCTACTCTGTTTAAAGAAGGATGGAAAGATCATGACCCTTCCACACTCCCTCCTCCTCCCAAATGAATTTCCTGTTTGTTTGAAAGGCTAGATTGGCAGTCCAGGAGACTGAGGCCTCTGTCTCTACCTGAGCAGGTCGGGCAAAGGCCCAGGTGGGTGGTTCAGAGCATGTCCCTAGAGAGTGGGCACAAGACCACCTCTGAGGGAGAGAGGGGAGGTTGTCTGAGGGCCCATTGAGGAGCTCACTTTCCTTCGCCTCATTGTTTCCTGTTTGATTTAGCGATTTTGGGGGAGTTGGGGGTGGCATGCTATGCCTGTCCACTCTGAGTTGCTATCTTTACTTTCATGAAGAATATATGGAAGGAAGAAGAGAGTGGGCTTGAGGTCATGACAGGGGACCAAAGCTTTGAATATATAAGGTAATTATTGTTTTTGTTTTTGTCTTTATTTTTCATCATTTTTATTGAGGTATAATTAATGTAGACAGGTTTTAAGTGTTCAGTTCCATCTGTTTTAACAATTGTGACCACTTGTGAAACCACTACCTAAAGCTTGTTACAGAATGTTTTCATCATTCCAGAAAGTTCCCTTGTGCCCCTTTTCCCAGCCAACCCTACCTCCCATCCTCACTCCCTCCACCCAACCCAGGAAATTACTTTCTGATGTCTATCACCATAGACTATAAACAGCACCATTTTTAAAAATATATATTCCCTGAAATCTCTGTAAATCCAAGAAAGGCTACATTTTATTCAAGACTGTACTTTCAAAAAACAGAAGGCTAGAGTTCTTTTCTCCTTACCTTGAGCAAATCCTTTGACATACTGGGCCTTGATGAGTATAATGTTAATGATTCCTGCCACATAGCAGAAAATGGAAAGAAAAATAGCACACAATTATTGACCACTCACTATGTGCCAATTACTCTTCTAACTTTACTTCATTATTTCTTTAATCCTCAAAACAACAAGAGAAGTACTGTTTTTTCCTATTTTACACATGGCAAAACTGAAGCTCAAAGAGGTGAAGTAATTTGCTTAAGGTGATAGAGCGGTCAGTCATGATTCAAAGTCAGGAACTTCTGTCCAGGGCTTTAAACCTAGAGTGGATTTATGCATGAAGGACTCTCATTAGCTGATGTAAGAGCCAAACAGAGGGCATTATTATTTTAAAGGTAGTATCTGTTGTTCAGAGAATATAATCTTCCTTTTTTTCCCCTATTACCTTTTAAATGTTCTACAGCTACTCAGAATGCTTGACACCAATGTGTATCTGCAAATTAGAACTGTCAGTGCAAAGATTAAGCCTTGAGCTAACAATAGTAAATATAAAAAAAAATTGTCATTAGGATTGATGATCCTTCTGCTAGTTTCTTTTCCATGGAAAAGCATCATGATGAATCTCTCATAAAATTATACTTGTTATTTTATCATACAGCATTATTAATAATAAAACAATAATTGGTTGATAATGTAATTATTAATAATAATATAGTTTCAATTTTCATAGCTCCATTTGAGTGCCTAATATGTGCCAAACATGTACTCAGCATCTGACATATTATTGCTGATTCTCAGTGTAACTCTTCCCAAAAGGCATTGTATTAGTTATCTAGTGTTGCATAACAAATAACCCCAAAATTTAGCAGTTGAAGCAATAGAATTTTATTATCTCATGCAGATTCTGAGGATCGGGAATCTGTGAGCGGTTTAGCTTAGTGGTTCATGAGATCACCATCAAGCTGTTGGCTGAGTCTGCAGCCCCTGAAGGCTTGACTGGCCTGGCAGTTCTGCTTCCAGGTTTACGCAATAACACATGGGCATCTGCATATGGTGGCTCACAACATGGCTTCCCTCAGTGTGAGCAATGAGAGAAAACACCCAGGATGGAAGTCCCAGTCTTTTATAACCTCTTTCAGAAGTGAGCACTTCTGTTGTATGACATAGATCATAGACTCTAGTAAAATGGTAAAAGGTGGGAGGGGACTATACAAGGGTATGAAAATCATGAGATGGGAATCATTGGGGCCATCTTGGAGGCTGGCTACCTCCAAGGCATTATTAACTCCATTTTACTGATGAGAAATGGATGCTAAGAGAGATTCAATGAATTTCCAAGTTAGGTATCTAGGAAGTGAGTAAGCTGGAATTTGAATACTGATCTGGTTGATTGTATTGCCTGTCTGCTTTCCAGGAGGCCCAGTGCAGGAAAGTCCAAAAACAAACAAACAAAAAAAGAACAAAGCACATGTAGACCTGGCCTTGAGTGCCCTAGCATGTTCCCGAGGGTGCCTCAGATTGCTGTTTGCTCATAGATACCTGCCTTTATAGTCACTATGTCCCTGAAGGGCTTGGCATAAACCAAAGATTTGAAAATTCAATTTTATTTAAAATGTATTATGGGAGTTCAATATTTAAAAGACTTCTGCTTATATCTTTCTGTAGCACTCTCTTGGTTTATAATTGATTTTTAAATAGATGTTCAGATATTGGAGTATACCTGTCATATTTCTCATTGTGTATGAATGAAGCTGCCTTGAGAGAGCGATTTTGCTTTTGTCTTCCAGGGTAAGTGTGATATTAAATCCCATTTTAAATTATTTTGAGATCCATGGAGGACACTAATAAGCCATATGCAAGTCTGGTCATGTTTAAGATTTTAGTGAGTTGGTGTGTCGATGGTGTTTTCCCAGACCATCCCAAGCCACCTTGGCTTACCACATCCAGAAAAGGACATTTTTATAGTTGCTTCTACTGCAAGAGGACTTGACCACTGAGATAAATCTGCCTGTCATGACCTACTTAAGGAAATTTCATTTTAGGGAAAGAACTCAGGGAGATTACGTGGTCCCTAGCTGGCCCATTAAAAAGGTAAACATTTATCTACTTTTTAATGTCCATACCAAGCAAATAATAAAAGTTACACATACTTCTCAGCTCTTTTTTTTTTGAGATCTTGGAATATTTTACAGAAATAGAAAAATGTCACCTTCCTTGTCCTGTTTACCAATTCCTCCATTTTATTATTTATTTGCTAATTTGTCCTACTTATGTTAAGGGAACTCTTTGTTTATTCCACTCATTTATTCACTTAACATTTATTTTATACATACTCTGTGCTAGAAGTAATAGGTATAAAATTCCATAGTAGATACTGGGAATAAAAAGATGAAAAAAGATGAATTTCCTACCCTCAGAAAGCCCCCAGTCCAAAGGGAGATTCTAACACAGAGAACAATGGCTATAACCCAAGGCAATTTTTGATTTATTATAAATCATAGGGGAAAGAGTACTTTATTCCAGATAGGAGGTGCTGGAAGATTTCCCAGAGGAAATGAGGAGTGGTTTGCTAAAAGAAGCAGGGGAGGGAAATTGGAGGGTCAGGATGGGGGTACAGCAATTCCAGGCAGAGGGAATCATTCACAAAGACACAAATTGAGAGATAGCATGGCCAACTTGGGAACAAGCTGTCTGGCTTCTAATTGATGTCTCTCTCTCTATGTTGCACAGTTTGAGCAACCAGAATGCTGTCTTTCTTTAGGACTATTCCAAATACAAATGCTTTATCACTTGCTCCAAAAGAGCAGTGTATAGTAAAAAGCTCAAAAGATGGCAGCTTTTACTATTATTCTCATCACCATGACTAATAGTTGAAAACTCTGTTTTCTGCTTAGGGTTCATTGTGACTCTTGGAGAAAGACACCTCTAGGACACATTATATGGGCCCACCATGAGTCAGATGTGGGAACATGTTATGTCACACTGCTTCCTGTTAATCAAACCCACCAAATGCTTCTCTTAATCCACCATTGGATTCTCTCAATGTTCTTCAGATTTGCAGCAGTTATAAGCTCCAGTTTAGTAAGAACTTCTCCTGTGCTCATTTTATAACATGAAGATTTTAATCATTTTTCAAAATAAAGGCTCTGTTAAAATAGCAAAATAAAAATCTTGTGTGTGTGTGTGTGTGTGTGTGTGTGTGTGTGTGTGGTGAGTTAGAAACATCCCAGAAACTGTCAGAGAGTGATATATGTGAAAATACTTTGGAAAGATTATTACTAGTCCAGTAACTGGACAGTGGTAGTTGAGTCCTTTGTTGGAAGTATTTAGAGCTGATCAAGTGGGTTACCTGCAGAGACACTTCATAGGAAGACTTGTAGATGTGAGTGTTTGCTTAGGAAATTCAGCGTGTGTGAGTCAAAGGAAGGTGTGTCACCTTCAGTTTGTCTTGAGTCACCTTGCACCTTAGTGATTTTTGTTCTTTTTATTATTTTTAAAATGATAAAATTCACTTCTCATGGGGCAAGAATTGTGCTAGGTGCTAAAAATGCAAAGATGATTAAAACATAGTCCATTTTCTTGAGGCTCTTAAAGTAAAATGGGGGAAAAGTCACAAAAGGTCATCATAATGTAGGGCAGGATAGATGCATACAGGGGCACCTGTGCCCCTCACTGTATCTGCGAGGGCAGGGGATGCTCTGGAGGGGATGACGGCAAGTTGAGCCTGGAAAGATGAGTAAGAATCCATTGACCCAGAGGCCTAATGGATCTTTAAACAAATGAAGTCAAGATGATGTGATTTATGAAGAAATTATTTGTACCAAAAGCTGTAACATTTTACATTCCTGTAAGCACTCTGAGTTGAGCACGTGCTTGGTGAGCTATACCAGCGTTTGTTATCTATTTTGTAGACAGGAAAGCCTGAGAAGGCAGAGATAGGTCAATGTTTTCTCCCCAAGGTCACCAACTAGCAAGCAAAAAATGCTGGACTGAAACCCAGCATTCTTCTTACTGTAAAAGCCGTGCTTCTGCAAGTCTATACTGGACTAGAACCAGCAGTCCTGGGCTTGGCCTGGCTCATGAGTCCCATGAACTTGGACATGTTGCCAGACTTCTCTAAACGTTTGTTTTCTCATCGGCACAATAGAGAGAGTAGGACTTGAAGCCCTCCCAGCTACGCAGCCTGTGATTCCTAGAAACAGAACCAGGAAGGGTGATGGGGGTGGCTGGGGGCATGGCAGGAGAGACCAGCAGCTGCCGTCACAAAGAGTAGCTTTGTGGCAAGTTTGGTTTCCCAAAGGTACAATCCCTCCCTACCTTCGCCCCTCCACCCCAGGTGCTATGAAACTGGATGTGTTTGGGTTCATCAGGAACCTTTGCCAAGGACCAACTGGCAGAAGAAAGCAAAAAGCAGCACAGTGTATTTTAAGATGGATTCATTTTTATGGCGTCAGCCACAGAGTGTACGGGTTCCCTGCCCCAACAGTGGTGGACACAGTGTGCAGTGGGAAGAGTGTTTCTTTGAGGGGCGATTGACTGTGCGTTTAGGCAGTAAACATCTTCTGGGCACAGTGTCACTGGGAGGATTTTGTGTTGAGAGGGCAGTGAGGCGTGAAACCTCAGACTTCTGCGGTACTTCCTGCTACCAAAGTGATGTCAGAGATTTGCTGTCAGAGTTCCCAGCTCTGGTCCTTATTTCTCAAGTTCTGCTTCCCTGATATGGGGAGAGGAGCAAGAGGGATGGTGAAATCTAACTCCTGGAAGTGCACACATAAGGGTGGGGCTGAGAGAGGGGAAAACAAGATGTGTTAAATTTATCCTTGAAGATAATTACTCACTTGTCTGTGATTGCTTATATAACAGATGAGTAGAAGAGAGGCCGATTTTTGACAATTTTATTTCAAATGTATCTCTATGATGTCTAGACAAGGGTTTTTGGGTTTTGTGGGTTTCATTGTTTCATTGTTTTTCACTGACAGAATATAGACTTTTTCCCCCTGGTCTTCTTTGCTAGATTTATAGGCTTCAGTGTTTCTGGCATATAAGGGAAATAGCAACCTTTTCATTCAATTAATGACATCAAAAGTATTGGTAATCTTTGGGTAGTGCTATCCCAACTAGGTCAACTGATATGTTCTAAAAGTTTATAATATAAGAGAAAGCAATTTGATGGTGACAGTAAATGTCATTGTGTTGCTCTCTGCAGTCACCCCTCCCATTCCTTCCTTCCTTCCTTCCTTCCTTCCTTCCTTCCTTCCTTCCTTCATATACATATAAGCCTTCCACCCCCTTCACACATCATACACATTTTACATTAGTGCAATTGATTTTTGTGAACTTGATGTTTATTCCTATAATACGCAGGATTGGGTTTCTATAGCACAGGGGAGATTTCTGGGCTAGGTGGGTTAAAAAAAAAAGTAAGGAGGAGCAAAGAGGATCTGATTCTTCATTGTTTATACACAGAAACCACTGCCCTCTGCATAATCCTTCCTTCAGGGCAATGGATTATGAGTTGGCAAAGCGGAAAGGATGGAAATGGTAGTTACAGATAGCCTACAAATTGTAGAATAAAAGCTGGATTTCATTTGAGTTGGCCATTAGGTTGGAATCTGCTTGGCCAGAAGGTCAAAACCCTTTTTCTGGCAAGAGCCATTGTATCTTAAATGTATTTTCTTTACTTTGCCAAGTTGACTAAGGTCCTTCAAATCTTTGACAGGAGTGTGGGAAATCCTGCAGTACTTATTTTTCCTTGGTCCGGAAAATTCTTGGACATGAATTACAGGAGCTTTTAGGTCCTGTAATTATTTAAGCCAGCTTTGCAAACCTTTTATAAAAGGACACATAACACTGGAAAGACTCATGGCATGATTGTATTTTATGTAAATATATGATCTGACCAGGGTTGGGGGAAGTCATAAAGCATTTTATATAAAATGTTGTAATCCCTGAAGGTAGAGATGGCAACCAGTAGCATGGTAGTTGGCTGATGAAGATCCTTGGACAGAGTTAACAAGAGTGTTGCATTCTTGTAATATGTTCACGTTCTTCTTTGAACACAGGCCTATTACTCAGATTTAGAAATACAAATAAGAGCTATCCACACTTTTCTTTATTGTCTTTGGTTCAGTAGTGGGATATCATCTTGTAAAGTTAGCTGCAGTTCTGCACTAGAAACTTTGGGTAAAGGCTAACACCCATCACCCGCTCAGGAGAATAAGCCCTGTATCTAGGTCTCCTTAAAAAGATGGTTAAGGGGGCGCCTGGGTGGCTGAGTCGGTTGAGCGTCCGACTTCAGCTCAGGTCACGATCTCACGGTTTGTGAGTTCGAGCCCCACGTTGGGCTCTGGGCTGATGGCTCGGAGCCTGGATCCTGCTTCCGATCCTGTGTCTCCCTCTCTCTCTGCCCCTCCCCCATTCATGCTCTGTCTCTCTCTGTCTCAAAAATAAATAAACATTAAAAAAAATTAAAAAAAAAGATGGTTAGGACTGAGAAAGAGGCCCAGTTGTGTTTACCAAGTTGGAGTTTGAAGTTGAGGTAGGATGGAGTCAGCCTGAGATCCTGGCACATGGAGTCTCCCAGATAGAAAGGGTGATGACCAAGAATTGATAGGCAGACCACTCATCTTGATTAGGCAGCCAGTATACCATTAGCCTCTTCTGGAAGTCACTGACTCACAGACTTTTGGGCTGATAGAGAACTTTGAGGTGCTCTGTCAGTGTCTTCTCTCTCTTATTTTGCCATAAGGGGTCCAAGGCTCAGAGAGTTGAAATCACTTGTCCTGACCACTTCATCAGCTATTAAATAAACTTGTTCTTTTGAATATTGTTGGAAAAATTTTAGAACTTTTTTCATCTTGTTTCTAGATATACTATGTTTTCCTTTGTATTTAATCTTTTAAACTTTCTTTGATACTGGGTGTGTTTTACACTTAGACATGCCTAATACCCAGATATGTCTTAGAGATGGCACCATAGATTAGACCTATAACTCTTCAGGGTTCTGGATGGTCTCTGTTCAGTGCAGGTGATCACTGGGTCACTAGATGGATTGAGAGGTCATGATATTCAGCTCCTACATGATGCATGCTTCCATCTACAGCATCCTAGATAGATTGAATTCTTGAATTCTTTACTCACAATGTGCTCTCTCTTTAACCAAAGCTGTCAATCCCATTATTAAACAGGCTTCATATTATGTCACATTCAGTCAATAACATCTACCATATTATTAAAAGAAATATACAAATAAACAACACATGTGAAATTGCTTTGATAGCGGGTGGAATTTTTACATGAGTTCTTTGGCACATGGATCACCAGGGCTTTGCTTGGATTGTGGTGTCATTTCTGGAAATATGAGCAAAAATCTTCCAGTGTTGTATAATTTTATGTTCAGTAACTTGAACTTCATGCTATCTGAACCCCCATTGCATACTAGCTTCCTTCTTCACTCTGAAAATTTTCTTTAACACTTGGTAGGCACTAAAGAATGCTTCCTCCCCCTTCCCCTTCATTTTAAACTGACTTGTTGAACTTCTGTGTTCTTTCCTCATCTGAACAGGGTGGTGGATCCTATTTCCTAATAATGTGATCAGGAAAAGATGGTGATGTTGCTGAATTACCAGAACTGACTGGCACTTTATGTGTCCTCTCAGTCCTTTATGTGGCCTCTCAGTCCTTTATGAGAGGGCCTGAGTGCAACCTCTCCCACAAGTAGAGGTGAGCCAGTCTCTGGAAATGTTGAGTGGTATGTGAACACATTTAACCCTCTGCTCCAGGGAGGCTGCCCTCTGCAAAGCCCCTGAAGTATGCCTTGCACTTTCCCACCTTACCTTGGAGCCTTATTCCAGATGCAGAATAAAAGGACAAGAGTTCGAGTTCTGACTCTCTATTAATTATTAGCTGTTGAGCTTGGGCAAATCCCTTAATCTCTTTGAGGTTAATAATAACTACCCCAGAGAGCTATTAAACGTGTCAAATGAAGTAATATGTGTGGGAATGCTTTGTAAGCTATACAGGGTCATGAATAGGTGAGCTGTTATTATTAATGGTATTTTCTGTAAAATTTTCCTGGCTACTTCAGCTCTCTGGATTTTGCCTTTCTATTAACTCACTATTGGTACTGCCCTTGGGCCCTTTCATGCGCCCATCTGTGATGCTGGTTAACTCATCCCCTGGGTAGAGCTGCTCTTTCTGAAAAGTCTGTTGTTTTAATATTTTAAATTGATTTTGTACTAGTTAAAAAATATTTTAAAAATAAAAAATATCAAATATCTTTTGATAAAATAAAAGGATATGCATAACATATAAAAATCTTAAAGCATAAGACCATGTCTTATTCAACATTTATTGAGCACTTATGAAATGCTTGACATTGTGCAGGTCCTGGTGATATCCACACAAATGAGACAGTCCCTGCCATGAGACAACTCCTTATCTGGGGCTTGGGGGCAGAGGGCAGGGCAAAGGGGGAGAGAGGCTTTTCTGCTTGGTGAAACTCAGGCAACATTCTGAAAGTGTTCTTACTTTAGCTTAAGTCACTCACTGTTTTTATTTTTATTTTTTTTAAGTTTATTTATTTTGAGAGGGGGGAAAGATGGGGGGTAGCACCAGAGAGAGAGGGAGAGAGAGAGAATCCTAAGCAGGCTCCATGCTGTCAGCATGAAGCCCAATGCAGGGCTCGAACTCACAAACTGTGGGATCATGACCTGAGCCAAAGTTGGATACCAAACTGACTGAGCCACCCAGGCGCCCCTAAGTCACTCACTATTTTTAATCAGTTTTTTGGTTTACTTGTTCCTCAGTACCCGCACTCTTTTTCTAAAATGTGAGCTCAATGAATCTTGGAATTCTACCTTCAATAAATACTTTTTGAGCACCTGCTATGGTGCTAGGTACTCGATTGAATTTTAGCTCCAGGAGGGCATAGATCTTTGTTTCTTTTGCTCTAAGGATACTGATCTATCCCTAGAACAGTATCTAGTATATAATATATGATATATAACATAATATTAATAAATATTTCTCATATGAATTATCATATTAGTTAATACTAGCTGTCATAACCAATAATCCTTGAAAACTCAGGGGCTTAATACAATGACACTTTATTACTTGCTCATGTAAAAACCAATTTTCAGTGGATTAGGTGACTCTGCTCCACACAGTCATTTAGGGACCCAGGTTGATGGGGTCCTTAACCTATGGCTTCTGTAGTTACCTTAACGACAATCACCAGACAGGAGAGAGGGAGAATGTGGAGGGTTACAAAAGGATATTTTTGGCCAGAGTTTACTTCCTTACCTGACCACCCTTAGACAACTGGAGTGGGATTGGGGAAGACATGTAAAGCCTTGCTGGCTACTTCCCAGTAGGAAGTTTACGTTTTGAAATACTTGCATGAATCTTTGGACCACTGGCTATCACTGCCTTGTAGACCAAATGTCATTTATTTTCTGTTCACATTTGGGTCTCCCACAATCTGTGAGCTCCTTGGGGGCAACGGCTATATCTTATTCAGTTATTCACAGTTTTTGGAATATTCTAACAGTTCAGTAAATGTTTTCTGAATTAAAACAAAAAAATAGTTTTTCTGTTGGATACCTGGCACCATAATAGATGCCTAATTTTTTTTTTTTTTGTGGAAAGAATTTTTAAAAAAGGAAAGAATAGAAGAATAAGAAGCCATTTGCTATAATAAAAGTATGCCAAATATGGGAACTGGTAAGTAATATGGTAGGTATTCAACAATGTTTCTTTTTTTTTTTATTTTTTTTATTTTTTTAATTTTTTTTTAATTTTTTTTTTCAACGTTTATCCATTCTTGGGACAGAGAGAGACAGAGCATGAACGGGGGAGGGGCAGAGAGAGAGGGAGACACAGAATCGGAAATAGGCTCCAGGCTCCGAGCCATCAACCCAGAGCCCGACGCGGGGCTCGAACTCCCGGACCGCGAGATCGTGACCTGGCTGAAGTCGGACGCTTAACCGACTGCGCCACCCAGGCGCCCCTCAACAATGTTTCAAAAAAGAAAAAGAGAAAAAAGAGAAAGACAAAGGAAGAGAAGACAGAGAGAAGGAAGAGAAGGAAAGAAAGAAAGAAAGGAGGAAAGAAAGAAAGAAAGAAAGAAAGAAGAAAGGAAGGAAGGAGGAAGGAAGGAGGGACTGAATGAGAGAGGAAGGAGAGGGAGATGGTGCTAGAGTGAGTGGGAAAAGGAGGGAGATAGAAAAAGTGAGAGGGAGAGAAGGGAAGGGAGGCAAGGAAGAGAGAAAAAGAACACAGGAAGTTCCTCAGAAGTAAATTTTGTGGGCTCGTCCTCATAAAGGGAAGGATTTCCCTTGCCAGGATGTCAGGGAAGTCTTCCCAGAGCAATCTTGCACTTTGGCTCCAGCCCTTCCTGGTCCCTCTGTCTAACTTCTATGACTTTATGATCTGCCCACCCTAATACAGGACAAAAATATCTCCCTGTTCTCTAATAGAGAAATGAAGTTAATAAATCTCCCAGAAAGTTTGTGCTTCTCTATGGAAACGGTACATAAAGTACCCCAGCCACCCACAGAGAAGCATCAGGAGGGGCCAACGCTCAGTCACATGCGACCAGCTCCTTCCAGCACACTTTTCTCTAGGTCAGGCTGCTGTGTGCAGGTCTGGGGTGTGGACCCGGTGGCCTCTGAGGGCCTGAGAATCCTGTGTTTACTTTGCTTCTCTAATCAGCCTCTCTTGCTTCTGGCTCATTGAGTTTCTCCACAAGATCCACATTCAGAAGTTTTTCACTGATTTGATTGATGGCAGCTGCACACACAGGCCTGGGTATGTGGCACTCAGATGCCTAGCAGAGTCCCCGGCCACAAACCCAGCACTGTTAGTGGCAGCCTCCCCATCCACACACACTGGAATCTTTGCCTTTTGTTTCCTTCTGTGCTTTTAACATGTTTCCCCCTCTGTGCCTCCTGCATTTGCACATTTATAGAGTGCGGTACATTTTACCCGGGGCCTTCACACGAGTTTTGCGGCAGCTCTTCAAAGGTGATATGAATATGCCTGGTTTATAGATGAGGGAACTGAGGCCCCGAGAGGCTCAGTGTCTCGTTCATGGTGCCTGGCATCAGTCCAGATTGTTGGGGAGCCTTCAACCCATGCCCCCTTTCAACAGTGCTGCAGCCCTGCTGTCAAAGATGTAGGCATGAGCTCTGAAGAGCACTCACAGATATGGGTCAAGTCGGCACCAGGAAACTGAGGTGCACTTGGGTGACTGGGTCTAACAGTGAATTTAACACAAAGAGGAGGAAAGGAAGTGTTTTTCGTTTTCTATATAGATATATTCTTCTGCTTGCTTAGCTTTTACAAAAATTCTTCTAATTTCTTTTCTTTTTTTCCCTAAAGTGTATTTATCTATTTTGAGAGAGAGGGAGAGAGTGTGAGTGGGGGAAGGGCAGAGAGAGGGATAGAGAGAATCCCAAGCAGGCTTTGCACTGTCAGTGTAGATCTCGACATGGGGCTTGATCTCATGAACTGTGAGATCATGACCTGAGCCGAAATCAAGAGTTGGAGGTTTAACTGATGAAGCCACCCAGGTGCCCGAAAATTCTCCTAATTTCTATGTGTAGGAGTGAAGAAAGCAGTGTTGATATTGCTATGAAATTGCTAAGGCCATAAACTGTTACTCTTGGTTTTAAATATCAAACCAGGTGAAGGGGTGGAGAACTTCCCAGTGTTAGGGAAGGGAAATCACTTAGACAGCAGAATGGACAGCATATGGCAGTTTTTTGTTGTTTGTTTTTCCTTTAAAGAGAGTGTTATTTCTTTTCTCTCTGTTCCAGTAACCGTCTGTCACCACATAATCCAGGGCTGGGAGAAGTATCCAGGGATTTAGGATTTAATGAGATTGGCATTGCTGAAATTAACTTTGTAAAACAAGTCTGTTTACTCTTTATACTAATTTCCGTGCATACCGCTGACTCTGATTTGGTTTGAAGAAAGATATTCTAAGAGGGAGTTCTTACCATTATGGAAATGAAAAGTAGCTGTGTGATTTAATTTTCTTTGGCTGTGCATCTGATACCATGTATCAGGGGGCAAGGCTGTGGATGGTGAGAGCCACAGGGTAGAGCAGGCAGTGCAGTCCCTCAACCCATGAATTAGGAAACCGAGGCCTATGTTATTAATACTAATAAAATTGTTTTTTATAGTTCAAGTTGTATAGAAAACTATAGAGAAAATGATAAAAACCAAACAGTCGATAATCCCAAATCTAAAAGGGAACTGCTGTGAGTATTTTTATCTTGCACTAGTTTATTTTCTATTCATACACATTATACAGGAGTCCCCTCTTATCCATGGGGGATATGTCCCAAGACCCCTAGTGGATGCCTGAAACCAAGAACCCTACTGAACCCTATACATACTGTGTTTTTCCTGTACATACATACATATATGTCTACATACTTATGATAAAGCTTAATTTCTAAATCAGGCACAGTAAGAGATTAACACCACTAACATATAATGAAATAGAACACTGGTAACAATATACTGTAATAAAAGTTACGTGAATGTGGTCTCTAAGTATCTTGTACCGTACTCACCCTTCTTGTGACTATGTAAGAGGATAAAACTCCTGCCTGATGAGATGAAGTGAGGCGAATGATGTAGGTGTTGTGACGTAGCATTCTGCTGCTTTTGATCTTTTGGTGCTGCGTCAGGAGGATCATCTGCTCCTGGGTGGCGGTTGACCATGGGTAATTGGGGCCACAGAAAGCAAAGCCATGGAGAGGAGGGCGGGGACTACTCTATATTAATTTGACATCTTTCTGTGTATGTCCATCTTGAAATGTAGTTTTAAGGATTTTAAGTATATCATGAATTCCTCCACTCGACAAATAACGATAGCAGCTAAAACTTGACACGGGTGTCCCATGGGCCAGCACTCTTCTATACAACTGCTCAACAGGAATTCATTTCATCTTCCCAACAACCCGATGTGGTAGGAGTAGTGGTGTTCCCCCCATTTTACAGACGAGGACACGGGGGCCCAGAGGAGTTACATGAACTGGAAGAGGAAGAGTCAGACTAGGTGGCCATGGGGTATGGCTCCTGTGTCCCCCCACACCCACAGACCTGGCCCAGCTTCTGGGCTGCAATGAGCTAGCTACCCTGAGTGCAGAATGAGTGTTGGTGTTTAGAAGACTGACTTGATGAATGAGCAAAGGCTCCTCCTGGTTTGGGGAATGGTGGTGATTCATGCCTGATGTGTGAATTGCTCACCTGCCCTTCTATGCCTTGATTCCAGCAAGGCTTCTGAACCACCAGCTGATTGCCTACAGATTTGCAGAAGTTATAACACAGCAGCTTTGCAATTGACCTTGGATCTTGTTGGCTGGCTCCCATTGATCCCCAATCTACTCCTTTCTAAAATCAGTATCCTGTGTTGGTAACTATACTAGAGCATGTAATACTGGTGTGCTCATGGGCATGCAGCACTCCTTGAATGTGAGATTGCTAGCTAGCCGAATGGACCCAGTAAAAATTAATCCCACCTTTCAGATTCTAATAGTCTTTAAAATATTTTAGTGAGATTTTGTCTTGGATGAGTGAACAGCATCTCATTCCAAAATGAAAATTTTAATTCCAAAAATCTCCAAAATACACTTTCTTAATTTTAGAGTCAAATCTCTATTAATTTTGTCTTTTGAAGGGCACAAGATTAACCTTTTTTGTTATGTAGTTTGCTTCAGAATAATTCCATTTCTAAGTATCACACACACTTCCTTCCATCCATTTATTAATGAGGACAATTTTCTTTCTTTTTTTTTTAATTTTTTTTTCAACGTTTATTCATTTTGGGGACAGAGAGAGACAGAGCATGAACGGGGGAGGGGCAGAGAGAGAGGGAGACACAGAACCGGAAACAGGCTCCAGGCTCTGAGCCATCAGCCCAGAGCCCGACGCGGGGCTCGAACTTACAGACCGCGAGATCGTGACCTGGCTGAAGTCGGACGCTCAACCGACTGCGCCACCCAGGCGCCCCGAGGACAATTTTCTTGAGATAAAGATTGTGCTATATAGCAGACATACAAGACTTAACACTCTGCCCTCAAGAAGCTGGCAATCTAGTCAGGAAGACAGATGAATAACAAAGAATTGCAATATTGTTCTAAATGCTGAGGTAAAGTACAGAGAAGGAAGAAGCGTGTGAAGGTGGCAATATGTAAGATCTCTTTATGGTGTGGTGTTCCAGACCATCATATATTCAGGTTATACTTTCAAGGATTAACCTTCAAGGCTTTTCTAAATATATTCAGTCTGAGTGTAGATGTAAGAAGAGAGCTTATCCTCAGCTTGAAAACATTCTTTATCTATTACCCAGTAAAAAAGAAAAGAAGGAAACCTTGTTATATGCCAAGTTTTAAATGTCATGCAAAGAGTTTCATATGAATTAATAGAATCTACAGTAGGCAGGGGAACTTTCCAGTCCCAGTTTAATCAGACATGAGTATGCAGTTATAGACTTTTTTTTTCTTTTGGATACATAGGAAGGCCATGTCTATGCAGTGCTAGATGCATGACAGGAGTTTAGGGATGGCTTGTAAGTGGCATGTGTGGTTGAAAGTACCCTGAACTGGGAGTTAAAAGGCATGGATTCTAAATCTTGCCGTCACCAGCCTCAGCAATGTCAGACTCTGTATTCAGCTGTGTGTAACAGACCTGAAAGATACTGGCTTTTAAAAAGTTATGGAGAAATATATTATTTAATTTTCTCATGTAATGGAAAGAGGCAAGACACACAGTAGAAAATAAACATTTCCATTTTGCAATGTCTTTGGGACCCAGATACTGTATTTCTGTCCCCTCACTCATCCACAGTGCACACTTGTCATCTTGTGGCTGTAGGGTGGCTGATTCACCCTCAGCTTTCTGTCCACATTCTTGATGGGGAGATGGGGGCAGGTGAAAGTGTAGGTGCTACCTGGGTCAAACCCCTTGAAAGAGCTTGCTCAGAAAAACCCCTTATCTCTGTACTTCTAAGGTCATCTCACTGACCAAACTGTGTCCCGTGACCACCCTCAGCTGCAAGGGAGGCTGGAAAATGATGTTCACTGTAGCCCATTGCTGCCCTCAATAAAATAGGGGTTCTGTTGTGAAAAGAGAAAAGGGAGACTGGATATTGGGTAGAAATCTAACAATCTCTGTCATATCAACTATGAAATAAATAAGCTAAATTAGTGGTTAGCTAACTTTTTTTTAATGCACCACCCTCTCCCTTTCTTCATTAAATCTGCACAGGTCCATTACCAGATAGGGATCAGTGTGTCTTCTTTGACTGAAGTTAGAGTTGGAATGCCACGATTATTTTTCCTTTCCTATCTCCCCCTGGGTTCATTTGTTTAGGCTGTATTCCATGTTAAGGGTTTTTTTGTTTGTTTGTTTTGTTTTTTCCACCCAGCCATCTTGATTGATTTTACTTATGTATTTACTTACATGTTTGTGTGTAACATTAATATGGTTTTAAAAGTCAGGGGGCACCTGGGTGGCTTAGTCGGTTAAGCCTCTGACTCTTGATTTCAGGTAATGACCTCACGGTTCATGGACTGAGCCCCACACTAGGCTCTGTGCTGATGGCATGGAGCCTGCTTGGGAGTCTCCCACTTTATCCCTCCCCTGCTCTCTCATGAAACAAACAAATAAACATTTTTTAAAAATATTGAAAAATGAAATAAATAAAAAATTAAAAAGCCAGAACTATATAGAAAGAGATACTCAAAGAAATGTCCCTCCTCACCATTTTTCTACCCCATTCCCATCCTCCCAACATATCCACTTCATGCCTACTCACCCCACCCCCACAGGTACATTATTTTGATTTTCTGTGCTGCATTTGGTACCAATGTACAGATACATGTGTATTTTCTCATTTTCCCTACTTACAAAAGGTCATACACTACACTTCCCTTTTATACTCGAAGGTCTATGTGGATAGTATTAAGCAGTGAAATAGTGGTGAGGCTGGGCAATGACACATGTACAGTAAGAGAGGCAAATCCATACAAAGCAGGGAGAGACCACATCTGCTTAGAAAGGTCTCATGGAGGAGGCTGTATTTGAGCAGTGTCTTCAGAATGGGTGATATGACAGAGATGGGAGGGTTTTCTCTAGATATTGAGAGAGGGGAGGAGGGGAATATCTGGTAGACTAGTTGGATGGCAGAGAAGGGGACTGAGGTCAGGGGCATACAATCAGGAGAGCTCCCAGTGGAGGGCATGAACGTCTGGCTGAAGAATGTGAATCTTTGGGGGAGGAGTGTGATGGGATGGTGATGATGCAGGAAGTAAAGCCTGAGTGTTGTGTACTTTTCTTGGTTTATGGGGTTCAGAGAGAACTTAGAGATCAGCTAGCAATTTGTTTTAAACTCACACTGTGCCTACATGTTGTAGGGGAGGAAACTTAGGCCTAAACATGTAAGGGGACTTAGCAAAGTTTTGCAGCCAGGTAGCGGTTAGAGTTGGAAATAGTCATGCTCTTGACTCACAGTCCCCCTGCTCTTCTCCTCGGGATCTAAGATTTTTGAAAGAACACGAGGCAGCCTTGTGCTTTTTAGACTTGGCAGTTGTTTCACGGGTCAGCTTGTGTGTGGACCTATATAGTTCACTTAATCCCAAATCCTAAGTTTCAACCAGACTAACAACAACTTTAAATGAGCCTGTTATAGGCTGCATTCTTGTCCCCTCTCAAAATTCATATATTGAAGTTCTGACCCCAAGTACCTCCTAATATGACCATATTTGAAAATAGGGCCTGTAAAGAGGAAATTAAAATGAGATCATTAGGGAGAGTCTCAATCCAATATGACTGGCATCTTTATAAGAACAGGAGATTAAGACACAGATATGCACAGAGAAAGGACCAACTGAAGATACAGAGAGAAGATGGCCATCTGCAAACCCAGGAGAGAGGCCTTGGAGGGAACCAACCTTGATCTGGATACCTTGATCTAGGCTTTTTTGTCCAGAAACATGAGAAAATAAACCTCTGTTGTTTAAACCCCCCAGCCTGTGGCAGCTGGAGCAAACTATGACACAGCTGTAACTGGCTCTTCAGGGCTGCTGGTGGGATGGTGGGATCTCTTCCCATCCTGATGTCGTAGCCCCCAATTATAGTAGCTCCTCAGCCCCCCTTTGTTGGACCCTATCTTATGTCACCCATTAGCCACCTGGCCCAGAGACAAAAGAATGGTGGAAGGGAGTCTGTTGTAGTGCAGACAAGAGCAGAGGGCAGGTCAGGAGCCTGATGCGGCCATTCACAGTCAACAGATCCTTAACCTTATGGGTTTCAATGGTGCAGTTGATCTAGGTGTCTTTAAAACCATTTCCAACTGCTAGATTCTACAAGTAATATGGAAAGAAGCTCTTTGTTGGTTTTAAATGCATATCCAGGGATTTAAAGTTACTTTAAAAATTATTTTTTCAATTGAAAACTTTTTTTCATATGCACTGCTTCACTATAGACTTTACTGCAACAAGATATTAAGACTTTTAAATTAAGTGGTGAGATTCTGATTTATTTTAATATTCTTCTTTATAGCTTTCTAGATTTTCAAAGTGTTCCTTAATAAATGTACATGATTTTTATGGCCAAGGTTGGGGAAATATGGATCATAAAGGTGAAAAGAATTCCAATCCTGTGTTAGAGCCAGACAACAGTAAATTAATCTTCTTAATTTCAAGGAATTCCAAAGGGAGAAAGCTCATTTTTAAAAGAATGGATAATTAGAATAGTTGTAGGACATGGAATGTATGCTCTTGAGTATTTCCTCTATATGTGGAAAAAACTAATAATCTTTCTAATGCTAATGGTAATGAAACAATGTGGATAATTTTATGTTAATTGACATATAGTATATAAAAGTGGATGTAGATCTGAGAGTAATAAAATATGAAAATACTAGCCAAGTTGAGAATAGAAAAGATGTCTGTGATTTGTCATTTGGGTTATGGCAAAGCGTACGTGCTAATAGACTCACACCATCATGGAAAAACTTCTGTTGGCATCCTGGCTTGGTCTTGAGTGTACTTGGGAGGAAGAGGGTGAAGATGACAGTTTAATTTAAAATTAGAAAAAAGAGGAAAAAAGCATTATTGAATTAAAATATATTTTTAGCAGCCCCCACCCCCCACCAAAAAAAATAGAATTAGAAAAAAGGCACTGGATTCAGAAACAATAGATACAGACAAATGGTCTCACGAGAAAAATGAGAACATTTCACCATAACTTCAAGTATAATTCCTCAAACTACTGTTATTTAAGTTGCTAATAATTAAAATAATGCCATTGAAAATATTGGGACTGTGTAGGTAAGAGAATATTATAATTGTTATCAATTAGCCGAATGTAATCAAACCTTCCCATTTAGAATGCCCTTTGATAATCTGGATTCTTATTGTCTTTTCCCGTAGATCTTTTCTAAACACAGGTAAGATACAACACCCTTGTCATATGGAGAACAGATCTTGACAAATGGGATTGCTTCCAGGCCTTTTTCTAGATCACTAACCAAAACAAACTGGTGATGAAAATCCCTCCACCTCTATGCACATTTCAGAGTAAATTGCCTGTTCCTACACGTGCTCAGCCTCATAGATACAGGTACTGATAACCTGAGACCTACTCTTTGGTATTGATTGCAGGAGTGAGCACTCCTCCTGTGTCCTCTTTTATAGAGAGCCAGGATCATTTTGGAAACAGATGGTTTCACCTCAGGAGCACATGTGCTATCAAGATTGTGTGTGTGTGTGTGTGTGTGTGTGTGTGTGTGTGTGTGTGTGTGTTTGTAAAAGACATTTTATGTGTGCCTTGAGTGACCTTTCCAAGAATCTCACACAGCTTATGGACATTCAGGCCTGTTCCCCGGATTTCCCTTAAATGCAAATCCAGCTGTGTTGGTTCCCTTAACCCCTCCTGTGCCTGCTCAAGGTTAAGCGTGGCAGTCAGCTCTTTAGTAAGTGTCCAGAGGGTAATTACCCAGATGCACCTGGGTGGGGTTTAACCCCTTGCACCCCCACCTTCTCTGCCAGAGTCATGGGGGAGATTCAGATGTTCAAGAGAGGAACAGTTAGTGAAATTACTTCTCTCTCCTGAGGTAACTTGATCTTGTCAAACAATGGTTTTTACAGAACATATGTGCTTTAGTTTTACTTTAAGTTTCTGAAAGAACATTCTCCATCTTGCTCACCACTGTGGCCCACGCACAAAAAAAACCCCTCCTTTGATTATACATGAAACTTTATCATTATTATTATTTTGTCAAGAGAAAAGCCACTAATTTCCCAAATCAAGATTAAGAGAATACTGCAATGTCACTTTATCCAGAGCCAAAGGCAGGAGGGAAAAGTTGTGAAAATTCAATTCAGGGAAGACCAGAAGGAAACCAAACTGACTTGTCCAGAAATGAGTATTCAGCTCTTGTTCCTTGGCTGGGTTTCGGGTGACGAGAAAGTAAGTGTTATTTAAAAAAAACCAAACCATTGAACTGCTCAGATTATGAGCAACTCTCCACGATACTCACCTCTAGATGCGCCATGTCTGATTTATGCTGGAAACGAGGTCAGGTCTTATTCTAGGTGGAAGGTGCTTATTACCTTGCCCAGGCCATGGGGGCCTAGCGGTATGTCAGCCAGGGACTTGGGGATGCCCTGGAGGTGGAGCCTGACACGCGAAGAACATGAGCTTTGGTGCCCTGTTGTGCAACCTTAGGCAAGTTGCAGAAGCTTTCTGAGTCTCAGTTTCCCTCTCTGAAAAGGGGCTATTGATGCTCATGTCATAAAGGTGTTACAAAAATGAAATGAGGGGCACCTGGCTGGCTCAGTCGGTAGAGCATGTGGCTCTTGATCTTGAAGTTGTGAGTTCGAGCCCCATTTTGGGGTTAGAGTTTACTTAAAAAAAATGAAATGAAACCAACTGTGCCAGGTGTGTAGTGTGTGCCAGGCACATTGCAAACACTCAAGTAATAGATAGCTGTTATTTTATGCTTACAAATCCAGTGCCTCCATAACCAGATTTGTGATGTTGGATAGTTCATGCTCTGTAGGTGGCTGACCTTTGGTCTTCTTATCTACAAAATGTGAAGTTTTAAGCTGTAGCCTCTTCTAGTTCTAAAATTCAGTGAGTCATTGGAGCCCCTCTTAAACTCTTAAGAATATTTCCTATGCCCAGCAGTGGACAGAGTTGCCAGACTTCAGGTTAAGTTCTTGCCAAGGGATGATGAGAACTTGTCTTGGGTCTTAGGCAGTTCTCTTTGCCCTAGTAGAAATGCAGGAGAAAGTCTTCTTATGGATATAATAATCCTTCCATATCCCAAATCCGTATTCTCCTGCATCTCAAACTTCTGATATCCCTTACTACTTTAAGATAATATCTAATGTGTAGGTAGTACATTGTTGCTTCCGGACTATCTTAGTATATATTATGATCCTGACTCTTCAGAACAATTCCATAGGGGAGGTTCGTTATCACCCCCAATTTACAGATGAAGAAACTGAGGACTGGATTTGCTGAGATCACATAGTCAAGAGTTGGCAGATAGGCAGTTCATACTCCTGTCTTTTACTGCAAAAACTTATCTTTCTGCCACTGAATAAGGCTCCCTTGTAAAGTAGTGGAGTCTTTTGTTTATAAATGAGGAGGAGAGGCAAAGAAAAGGGTGAAGTCACAGTTGGAAATAGGATATAGAAATGCTGATTCTTCATGAGTCACAAGCTCAGGCCTGTGATTCCCAACATCTTTTCATGTGAGGACTTTTCTTTCTTTCTTTCTTTTTTTTTTTTTTTTGCAAACAGAAGACTATTATTTCATTATATGTGTAAAGTATGGATGAACAAAAACAAAGATAATAAAAAGTACTCATACTCTGATGATAACCACTTTTTTACATTTTGATGTGATAACTTTCTGGAGGTTTTTTTTTCATATTTATATATTGATGTGTATACGAATGTGCATCTTTAGAGGACGCCTGGGTGACTCAATTGGTTAAGCATCCAGCTTCAGCTCAGGTCAGGATCTCACGGTCTGTGAACGTGAGCCTCGCTTTGGGCTCTGTGCTGACAGTATGGAGCCTGTGTGAGATTCTCTCACCCTCTCTTTCTCTCCCTCTCTCTGCCCCTTACTCATTCATGTCCTCTCTCTCTCTCTCTCTTAAATGAATGAATGAATGATAAAAGAATTTTTTAAAAAAGAACCATCTTTAGTAACAAAAAATGATATAGGTTGCCCACAGACAGGTGTAGGGGACCCAGATTATGCATCTCTCCAGAATGGCTCACCACCTGCCCCTTGGTCCCTAAGCTTCTTGCTCCATGAAGAGCTGGCTGTCATTCCTACCATCTCATTTCCTGGGGCAGCTCAGCTTCTGTAGTTCCTGCTGCAGTGGAGCCCAGCAGTGTCAGCACCCATGCCTGACTTGTCTTGTAACATAGAAGCCCTGGCTTGTTGCACTGTTCCAGGACTCAAATGAAGCAGGGTGCTGGGGGCTGAGCCCCAGCTTCTCCAGGAGCTTTCTTTGGAGGCTGGCTGATGCACCCAGACACGCAGGGGATAGAAGGTCCATGGGTGAACCTCAGCCAAGGGGACACAGAGGGGGGGAGGCTTTTCTGAGCCATGGTGAATTCTATACACCCTTGTCCTGGTGAACAAGTAGCCAGCAGTTTCTTGTGAGGTTGTGACAGCTTGGTAATTAACATGTCACCTTGTTTCTGCTTTATCTCCTTTCCTACCTTACCTTCTTCTCCAGCTTTCTACTGGGAATTGCACTCTCCCCCCATAAAGCTTTTGCACAGATACTTTCCCCCAGGTTCTTTTGTTTTAACCTAGAAAACTGAGCGAAGTTGATGGCCACGACATTTATATTATCTCTCTGTTCACTAAGTATGTATGAAAAAAATACCCCGAAGGCAATCACTTTCAGCAAATGTGGATTTTATTAATGACAAGAGCATCTGTATGCACTTGAAGAAAAGTAGTGTATCTAAGTTGTCTTCAGATACCATTTGGTGATAGGTGGATTAAAGGACCCCTTGAAGCCACTCCATGCCCCTCCCTACCCTCGCATCCCCAGGAAGGTCTGAAATCCTTGGTTGGATTGTTTAGGTGAGATATAGGTCATCACAGCTATTTTACCCTTGACTTGACCTTCCTGCTGCCGTGGAATATTCTCAGACATAAATGTAGTGCATCCAGCTTCATCTGCCTGCTGCCTTTCAAGTGTGCGAAGTACTGAGGTCTGTGCAAATTTTCCCAGAGCGAGGCGCTCTACACATCTGGGTCAACTTTATTCCAGTTTTCTTTCCTTTCTTTCTTTTTTTTTTCTTTTTTAGTCAGTCAGTGTGAGTAACTGCTACATGAAACCGTGAAGAAAATGGAATAAATATGTTGGAAATGCTAGAAAGTGATCTGCAGTTGTTTATTCTCCTCAGTCTCACTTCCTGGGCTTATTTTTAAGCATTCAAAGAGTTTCAGCAATCTTGGAGAGTGTTTGGCATGCTGCAAAAAAAAAATATGGTCTGTTTTCCAATATGAAAGAACTTCCATGCTGTGTTTCCTGGTTTGAAAGTGTATGGGAGAGAGAGGGGAAAACCAGTCTCAGGGGACAGGGCCTCTCATGTGCTGATTCAAGTTCTCTTAATAAGACACTTAGTCTATGACCTCATCATTCAGTGCACTTCATCTATTAAGCAGTATTCACGGGGTTCCTTTTTGTTTTGCTAGGGCAAGGATTCTATCTTGTATATCTTTGTGTTCTCCAACAGTGCTGACATATCTAATAGGTACTGCCTAAACTCTTTGAATGAGGAGGTGGATGGTGAATTTTTCAATGTAAATAATGGTGAGTTGCATAAGATGTCCGTATTTCAAAAAACAGATGCTAGAAACACAATTTAAGTATAAACAGTTAGGGAGTAAGGCAGTATATTTGTACAATGTACTGTTTTCAGACAGAGCTCATTGGTGGTATTCACAGTAAGGGCCCATTGGCTGGTTTAGGCAGAAACAGAGAAGAGAGATTAGTCAAGATAGAAATGGTGAAGGAAGACTTGTGTCCCAGGTTCTCACGGGGGGTGGTGGGGGATAAGGCAGTGGCTATGGACTCAGAATTCTGAGTTCTAGTCTTGTCTCTTGAAATCTGGTCCAGCCTTTGAGGTCAGTCTCCTTCATGAAGCTTTTCCTGATCTCTGAACTAGATAATTAACATCCTAGGACCTGATAGCTCTGTGTTCAGACCTTTCTCCTGGCTCTACTGCTGGATGGCCATTTGTGTTCTTGTCTGTTACCTTCCACTAGAATATGAATAAGGTCTGGACTCTTCCTGACTCATGCATTTGGCCCCTAGAGTGTCTAGCATGGTGCCTTATACATAGTCCACTGCACATATGCTTGTATAAGCATACTTACCAACCCAGAGTTTCAGAATAGTAAGATCATTCCTCCCATGCAGGGCTTTCGTAGTGTAGTGGCTTGAATCGTGGCCCCTAAAATGATATATCTACATCCTGGAATCTGTGAATGTGACCTTATTTAAAAAAAGGATCTTACAAATGTGAGTTGAGGATTTGTGCCTTTGGACCTTTCCCTAAGGTAGTTATCCTTCACCAAACATAATCATAGGTTTAATGATCCTTGTTTTGAATAGCTCACAATGAAATAATTAATTATACTTAGTATCAGTAGAAATTATGACTGATGATGCTGAATGATACCTTGATACCACAAGAGACAATGATGTTGGTCTCTATTAGCTTACTAGCTATGGTGGGTAGAAGGGTGGCTTCCCATGTCCTAATCCCCAGAAACTGTGAATGTGATATTATTTGGAAAAAGTGTCTTTGTAGATATAATTAAAGGTTTTAAGATGAGATCATTCTGAATCACCTGGGTGGGCCCCAAAACCAAGGACAAGTGTCCTTAGAAGACACATAAGAGGAGAAGACAGAGGTCCATGGGAAGACAGAGGCAAAAATTGTGGTGTTGCAACCACAAGTCAAAGACTGTAGCCACCCAATGCTGGAAGAGGCAAGGAAGGATTCTCCTCTGGAGTTTTGGAAGGATGTATGGCCCCATTAACAGTCTGATTTCATATTCAGGCACCCAGATCTTTGAGAGAATAAATTCCTCTTGTTTTAAGCCACCAAGCGCATGATTATTGGTTATGGCAGATCTAGGAAATGAATACATGCAGGCTGCATTGAAATTTCTATTCTGTCCTTAACTAGCTATACATTTCTTAAGGCAGGGACAATGTCTGTCTGGACATCTGATGCCTACATCTGATGCCTTCATGTTCTGGTCAGTAGGTTTTAAGTGGAAGTGTTGTGAGGTAGCTTCTGGGAGCCTTCCTTAAAAGACAGATGGTAGATGCCCTTTGCCCCTTCTTCATTGTTCTTCCTTCCATCTGCCTGGAATGCAGGTGCTGCCATTTTGGACCATGAGAACAAGAGTCCCACCTAGGGATGGGGAGCAATGATTTGGGCAGGGCCTACATCCCTATGTGCAGCAGAGCCATTGTACCAGGGCTGGGCTGCATGCTTCTGGATTTTTGTGTTGGAGGGAAATAAATCTCTTGTGCAAGCCATTGTTATTGATTGATTGATTGATTGTGTGTGTGTGTGTGTGTGTGTGTGTGCGTGTGTGCGTGTGTGATATCATCACCTGTAGCTTTGGGACTGCAGGGGCATCATTTGCTCTGAGGAGACAGAAATCAAATGAGAGGTACTCTGAGCTTCTCCTTCACTGTGCTGTTTCAAAATCTGTGGCCTCCATTTTTAAAGTTTATTTATTTATTTTTGAGAGAGAGGGTGAGGGAGGGAGGGAGAGTGCAAATGAGTGAGCAGGGGAGGGCAGAGAGAGGGAGAGAATCCCAAGCAGGGTCTGTGCTGTCAGCACTGATCCTGACTTGGGGCTTGATCTCACGAACCATGAAATCAGGACCTGAGCAGAAATCAAGAATCGAATGCTTAACTGACCAAGCCACCCAGGTGTTCCTGTGGCCTTCAATTTTAACTGAGGAAGCCTGTGGCATAAACTCTTGAGTTAAACAGACCCTAGTTTGAACCTTAACTTTACATTTCCCTCCTGTGGAAGGGCATAAGCTCTCTGAGCCTCAGTTTTCTCATCTGTAAAATGGAGATAATAATAGCTTCCTATTGAGATTGTTATTCTGGGCATTAGAATGATATCATGTATATTAGTAGATTCCATTGTAATATTATATTTGTATTTTGTTTGGACTGGTGAAATTACCAAGACTGCTGTTCCAGGAAAGGAGGAAACAAAAAAAACCTGAATGAATAAAAAGTTTAAGCCGTAAAACATTAAAAGGAACACTTTGACTTATACAAGGGATATACTTGAGGGGCTGGGGAAGGAAGTCCTGTTCAAGCTGTGGGTATCAGGTTTTAGCCATGGATGAGACTGGAGTTTTCTACTCCTTCAGCAAACAATTCTTGGACTCCTCCCATAAGCCATACGTGTAGGGCACACAGAGATAAATTAAGATGTAGTCTTGACCTCTGTCCTCAGGAGCTCTTTGTCTAATGGGGAAGACAAAGATTATTATAAGGCAAGGAGAAAACTGCTGTAAATGCAGCATTCACAGAGTGCCGTGGGAGCACAGGGGTCTGTCTAAAGGAGTTGAAGAAAGTGAGATGTGTTCTCATTCAGGTTGGGTCTTGAAGGATGAGCAGGAGTTCACCAGAAAGGTCCATACGGTTTAGGAAGGGACGATCACGTAGACAAAGACACCGAGACATAAGGGAGCAGTAACGTGATGATGGTTGCAGCTGATTAATTCCATTTCAGGAGGTGGGAGAGGAAGATTAGGGGATGTGGGCCTGCAAATGTATCCATGGCGTTGCTGCCTACAGAGCTGGAGTACCTCTTTTTCGTCTCAGGGAGGCCAAGGACCTTTGAAAGGAAGGTAATGATGTGAGCAGTTCTCATCTGATGCTTTTGCTTCTCATCTTGTTCTTTTCACTTGGAATGCTGCCACTTAGGGCAGAGGAGGAGAACTCTTCTGGCAGTCATGGGAGACACAGATATCCTTTATCTTGGTTGAGATTAACAAAACAAATTAACTTAGGGTGTGAGGAGAAGCCCTCCAGATGAAAAATGGGCGAACCCCAAAGAGGTTGCTAGTAGTGATGCCAATCTTTCCTATCTTTACTTGGCTGGGCCATTTGTTTTTATTTTTATTTTTTTCCTTCTTTTAAAAACCTGTTGTGTTTCTAAAACACAGTTTTTCTAGTTAAAAAAAGAAAGACTCCACTTTATGGAATGCAGTGCGGTTTTACTTCTGGTAAGAAGTGAAGAAGATAGAGCTTCTGGATTTTTCTATGTATGATAGAGGGCATAGCGTGTAAATGTAGGTTACAAAACTGTATCTCCAATATGATCTCAAATTAAGAAAAACTATATATGCATATGTAATATAAATCGCCCTTTGGGTTATAGGATTATTTCTGTATTTTCCAGATTTCTTTTTTTTTTTTAGGGAGCAAATGAATCTTAAGTGTTTTTAACAAAAATTCTCAGTGTCATCCTGTACCCAATCTGAGAAACAAAACAAATTTCTTGGGAGGAGGAAGGATAGAATTAGGGGTAGACTGTATGTTTTGGAAAGCATTTGTCTCCCCTCCAGTTGATTAACTTTTACTGAGCTGTTGCTAAACATTTTGATGGTTGTTTCATTATTCATCCACATGGATTTATTGAGCAACTACTCAGCAACCAGCCACACCTTTCTGGGCAGGTTTATTTTAGACTGAAAACCAATTCCTGGCTGGCCCCACTGCCTCCCCCTGAGGTTTTCTTAGCTGGGCTCAGAGCGGCCACAACACCCTGTGATTCTGTCATCGCCTCTCTTGCTGTGAGGGGCCACTCCGGAGCCCTTCATAAACAAGCTGTCCAGGCTGTTTGGATAAGAGCAGGGAAAAGACAATAATAAACTCAGGAGGATGGCATGGCCAAGGTGGTTCACGCTGAGGCTTTTTAATGGCTTTTCACACACGAGGAGCACTTTATTGTCTGCACTTCAAAATGCTATTCTCACACGACCACCCTCACCCTGTAAATGCCAGGCTCTCCTGGGAGGCTTCTGTAACTGAGCAGCCTCAAGTTCAAGGGCAGGCTCTGGTTGTTTCTTCTGAGAACAAACGTAAGTATCAGAGGCCTCTCTGCCTGCATAAGGGGCTGTAGGTTAGATGTGCATGGCAATGGCTACATTTTAGAAACTATGTTAGGTGTTTTAAGAATAGGTAGTATTTTGAAAAAAGCTTTACGAAAAAAAAATAATGATTGGCCATCGGTAGCTTTCACTCTGTGTTTTTCAGCACCAGCTGAATAACCAGGACCCTGAAGTGAACCAGAGTATTCAGGAAGGTGAAGCATAGAGGGAAGTGGTTTATTAGAAACAGGCTTTTTGGTTGTGACAAATTATATGTGAAGTTTCAGGTACAGACCCACAAGGCTATGATGGCTTCAAGCATGTTCAAGTGTGGCCGGAAGGAGAAACCTGGCTGGTTTATTGTGTGGTTTTGCTTCCTGGGGGAGAGGATAGGCAGGAAGAGAGAGAAAGGAACATGCTCCAGGTTACTCTTGAGGTCAGGCTGTGGCCATCCCCAGCTCACACCAGAGAGAGACAGAGACTGAGAGACAGAGGGAGAGTGTACACGCTGTAGCTGTTAGGCAAAACTGAGAACTTGTAAGTTGAGGTAGAAAGTCCAAATTCCTTCAATGGCTCTCAAGGCGTTTTACAGACTGATCCTTTCTAGATTGTCCTATTAACCCGTCCCAGTGCTAAATGTTGTTCCTCTTCTGTCCCCGGCAAACTCTACATGAGCAATAAGCTCAGAAGTGATCAGTGAAGTCTCAGTCACTTTAGAAAAGTGGTTTAAATCTGCCCCCCTTCTTTTCCTTCATCCCTTCTCCATCCTTCCCCGGAGCAGAGTCAATCACTCTTTCCTGTGGCTTCCATGTGTCTTGGCTCATGAGCACTGTTAGAATTGACAGTCACAGCATGGAGGAGCAGATGGGGTCTGGGGGAGCCTCTCGAGGAAACTGGCACAGGATCACATGAGATAACACATGTGAAGGTTGTTCATTGTGAAGCACTGTAATAGTGTGGTCATCGCAACCCTTTATTAAATACGTGCTTGGCATTTTCTCATTAAGACCTGACAACAACCACTTGAAGGTAGGTATTAGGATCATCTTCCTTTTCAAGACGAGGGAACTGAGTCTCAGAGTGATTAAGAAGCAGCCTTCCCAAGGCCACATAAAGTGGCAAAGTTAGAATTTAAACCCAGTTCTGACTCCGCAGTCGTGACCCACAGCACCCTCAGACAGGAAAGGGGTATCCCCTCAAAGCCATCAAAGCTGGGGTGGAGAAGTAAGACAGGGACTACTAGCTAATGTATAGTATGGAGTGGCATAAGGGTTCGAGAAAGGTGCATGTAAAATTTGTCTGGGCATCTGAGTTAATTTTGGGGGAGAAAAACAGGCTTTGTGGAGAGTGCTTACCTCACCTATACCTTGAGGAATGGGGAGGGTATTTATAGCCAAGTTAGAGAACAGACAATGGGCAAAAGTACGTGAATAAAGGCTGGGGGTGGATTGGAATGTAAGATATGTGTGGCGGGAGGCATGAGAATGCAGATCTTTTGGTCACTTCTTGTTATTATCAAGGACTTAGAACTCCTAACATTTACCACCCACTTCTCACCCCCTTTCGTCAAGATACACGATGGTATCCTACAGCGAGCATGTAGGAATAGCTGTTCTTACAGTGGCTCTCACCTGAGGTGGTGCTGCTTCCTCGGGCTTGGAAACATTTTGGATTGTCATAGTGATTGGCAGGGGTGGGGTGTGTTGGTTGTGCGTAAAGATGTGCTTGGCGCATGATGCCCCAAGCAAAATACGCTAAATATCTTGCAATATACAGGTCAGTCCTGCCGCAGGAAGAGCTCTCCCATTCCAAAGTGTCTTCTGCTAAGAAATAGTGTGGGATCACCCTCTAAGAGTACATATGTAGTCTTACCCCTGGGCCACTGCAGTGTCCCTCTGGGAAGCCCGGTTCTGTTCCTGATATCCCTCCCCTGTCAGACATATGACAATGATCTAGGTGTTTTATCCCCAATCCACACTTAACCTCCAGAAACTTCTATTCTACTTCCAAAGCTTATAACTGAAAATAAAAATGCCTTCCCTATTTTCCTTCCCCAGCAGTGTCCTCTACAGCTGAGGCCATAGGTTTTCATAACCTTCCTCTTGGTGTGAATAATAACTGGAAAATGATCCTTCTGATCTGGCTGCCATTGTGGTAGGGAAGGGGATAAAAAGAGCATTCAGGGGACCAGGCACTTCTCAACAAGGGCTCGTCAAGGTAGAAAACCAAGTGGCACATACCTGTGGAGAAAGTATAAAAGGAGCAGGGGTGGGGGAGTGGTAAGGATTGAGGAAAAGCTTAATAACATGGTAATGAGAGATAACAGGCTACAAAACCCCAGTGAAGCCGGGAATAAAAGAGTCCAGTGCCTCACAAATACAGGATTGAATGAGTTTCATGTTTAATGTAAATACACCTGCCATTTGTTCTCTAAAGCATTGGTTCCAGGGTTTAAGATAAAATAGCATTTTGAACACTGTGCCAGTGTAATTTGCCTTTGCCCATGCGCTGACTGTACACTTTGTTCTCAAACAGTCCCTAGTGACAAAATACTGCTCTAGCCAGCTTGGAGGTCACACCTCCTGCCATTTCCCTTAGCCAGCTCTGCTTCTACCTGGCCTTCGTCTAAAACTCTGGGGCTGTTGACAGTGTGGAGAGACAGGAGGCCGTTGGCCAGGAGTAATATGTGGTCATGGCCAAAGTAGATCATTTTACTTTCCTGCTTCAGTGTTTCCCTCTGCATTCGGTAGAAAGACTGGAACCGTCCATCTCTTCTGCAAAGCTCCTGCCTGCCTTTGGCCTCAAGTCCTCTCTTTGGTCCGTTAGCCCCAGCTACCAGACCTGCTTGCTTTCCATTCCTGGGCTGTTAACTGTGCATCATTTCTTTCCCTGGGCCCACTCCAGGCCAGAAGAGATTGGGTCCCCTCCTTCATTTGGTCACAGTGCCCTATACTTTTCCTTCATGGCTCTTTTCCCAGTTTATAATTATATATTTGTGTGATTACTTGATTTAATGTCTCCCTCTGCCACTGGACTGTGGTTTCCACGATGGTAAATCTGCTTTGTGCCCCATAGTAATTCTGGCACTCAGCGCCAGCCTGACATGTGGTAGGTATTCAATCAGTCTTCATTTAATGAGTGAGTTATTGAATATATTACAGATAGATTAGAAAATACAGATAAGCAAGAAGGAAGAAATAATATAAAAAGCAGTTGCAATCCTACAATCAAAGAAAAAATACTTTCAGGGTTTTCTTTTTTATACTTTTCCTGATTTTTTTCATTCTATGAAATAGTATTATTGTTTTTCACTTAATATTATAAACAAGTTTAAATAACCAGTACATTTATTTAGGTTATCATCATTTTATTTAACCCCTTATTGTCAGGCCCAAATTTGATTATGTGATCTATGTTTCATGGGAAACTGATGGAAAATGATGAAGAATTGTGTCATGTTTATTTACCCAGTCAACATTTTACCTTATCCGAAAGGAGTATAAAATATGAAATTGGGACTGGCTGTCCAGAAACACAGAGACATGTGGCAGATGGAACTCTAGACCACATGGAGAGAGCCCTGGCCACGGGAAATGGCTGTGGTTGCTGGAGGGGAAAGTGGTGGGGCTGTTAAGGAGTTGCCACCTGCTCCTGGTGGGAGTAACGTTGTTATAGGGAAAGCCACAGTGCATTATGGCAGGATCTTTGCTGGCTCGGTGTTGTGGGCAGGCAAAATGGCTGCCTTGGCATCATCTGGGAGCTTCTAGGGCTGATAGGGTGGTGACTGAGGGTGGGAAGAGAATCCCTTAGTACTGTTTTCCTAGGCTAGTGCTGGGCCGAGAAGATGAGAAAGCTGGCCCAGAGCCAGGAATCACCACCATCACCCCATCTCTCTGATTCTTACTTAGTGCCCCCTTGTGGCTGCCCTTGTTGTTAACTCTGACTTGGGTGCCTTTGTACCTGTGGTAAACCAAGCTAGACTCTCAGGTTGCATTTGGGTGACTGGAACAGGACGAGGTCTTCGGAATTTTTGTTAGAGATTCACCAGTTCATACTTCCTGCTGAAGGGACCCTCCACAAGTCAAGATGGTGGAAGGCTGACTGTATTTCAAAATCCACCGCCACACACAGAACGCTTAGTATGAATAGATACATTAGACAACGTAAGTCTCACAACAATATGATGAGGTCGTTTCCACTATGATCCGCAATTTGCAGATGAAGTACCTGACGGTTGGAGAGTGTCACAACCAGAATTTGAACACAGGTCTATTCGACTCCAGACCCCAGGCTTTTTTAACCATTATTTTTGAAGAATCTCAGCAGGTTCTTAAGAATGAGTCATGCTACTTTCTAGAGCGTTTGTGACCCAACACTATGCATTGAAACAAGGCAAGCTCTGTGCTCCCTTTTGGGGAAAGTTAATATTTCACATGCTCTTGAGAATTTAGGAGCTTGGTAAAAACTTACTATTAAACAGGGATTTTCTTTAATTCCTTTTGTTTAAAGATTTTCATGTGAAACACTCTATGTACTGTGCCTCCCTCTGAGACGTCAGTGGTGCCAGAGACCGTTAGGGAGTTTGTGTAAATAGAGAGCAGGCCAAATGCTGCCCACACAAGTGGTGAGGCTGGAGGCTGAGTGTGTGGAACAATTTCACAGTTGGCCCAGGGCTCCATGGAGTGTCCTGAGGCCTCATCCCGGGCTGCAGATCCGTGGACAGGCAATGCTAGCAGAGGCCAAGTCGGCTTTGTTCTGTACGTGCCTTCGACTCCATCTAGCCAGGAGATGAAGACTGGCACGAACTATCTTTGACCATTCATGTTAAAGGATAAATTTGCCAAGGAAATGAAACCAGTCAGTCTCGAAAGATCAATCTTAACTAATGTTAATGTACATCTTGATGATTTTTTTTTCAACTGACACTTCTTACAAAAGACAGAAATATCTAGAGTAAATAACAGGACAAAAATGCTTTGAAACATCTTTGAGATGATGGTTCAGTGCACAGGGTTAAAGGGTAGAACTGGTTCTCTTCAAGCATTTCTTAAATTGCCTCATTTTTATTTTACTTTGTTTTGGGAAGGACTGCATTCTATTGACACATGGAGAAAAAAATTACTTTTTGTTTTTCTAAAACTAATAGGAGCTTAGGCATTATGATTAAGAACCAAAAAGAGCCAACTCCGATGAATGCCTCCTTTCTTAAGCTGCAAAATTTAATAGCTGCCACAGAGAGTTTTTTCTTTTAATCAGCAAAAAATTTATTTTGTCCTTGACATTTTATGCCAAAAATCAGCCTAGAGAGTGTGTTTTATAGCCTGAGCTGAATTGCCCTACAGGTAGTTTTCCTGTGAGTAGTGTTCATTGAATTGGCTTTTTTGCATTAGATAGCAAACCAATATCAATTTTCTAGATAACCTTTTCAGTGTTTCTGAAAGATAAAAGAAACTTAAGCAGAGACAGCAGAGCATTATGGGTAAGTGCCTAGGTTCTTAAGGAAACAAGAGATGGGTACCATTGGCATCACTACTGCCTAAGTCCGTGACCTTGATAAATTACCCTCCCAGAGCCTGTTTCTTCTTTCAATTGGGGACCATAATAGTGCCAACATCATCACATTGTTGTGATGATTAATGCACTTGAAGCATTTAGCACAGCGCTTAGCACCTATTGAGTGTTCACTGTTGGTGATGCACACTATTATTACAATCTAAAACTTCGCCTCAGAGAAGGCCTTCTTATGATTTGATGATAGAAGGAATGAGCAGAAAATAAGATGGTTCGACTGTCTAGAAAAACTACCCAATATAAGTTTAGCACAAAATAAATGTAGGTTAAAAGTAATGCCTTATGAAATCTCTTGCCTTTCTATGATCTGTAAAAAGAGTGGGGGCAATCCATAAACCCTGAGCACCTGTTCAGTGCAAGGGACAGTATTTGGCATTTGGAAGAGCTGAAAGAAATGTGAGGTACAATCCCTGTGCTAGTGGAAGTTTTTCAGTGAAACTTGAGGCGTTAAAAAGAAAAAATGATTAACATAACAACACCTAGCTGCCAAGTGTGGGGATGGGGGGGGTGGGGGAGGAAAGACCCCAGGCCTAAGCATTGGTGATGGGAAGTGAAGTGGGTTTGAGCTAATGTTTAAAAGATAGGAAGTAGGAGAGAAGTGGGAAAGTCTCTTATAGGCTTGGGCTAATGGCAAGAGCAAAGTCAGCATAGCAGGAAAGAGCAAGGCATGAAGAAGGAGACGCTCTTCCACTCATCCAGTGAAGGCTCATTAACATTTAAAGCTACCTTTGAACCAAGAGTGTCTGTCTGACTAGATTGAATAGGCCTGTCCATCCGGCCGTTCTCCACCACTATGATTCATTACCTCAGAGTCTCTTATCTTTATATCAAAAGTAAGATGAGAGGCAGTTACAGATAGGAGGAAGTACTTTGCTTTTCACTGCTATGCCAAACATAGTTTGCATACCAACACTGATAATCCGTCAGCCCACCTCTCCAAGACACTTAATCATTTTCCTGGAACCCACTGGAATAATTTTTCTATGCATTACCAAGTATGCTTCAGAGTGTCTGTTTTTAAAGACAAGTTTGTATTCCTTCAAACTACTGGCATTCCCACAAAGATCCGAGGTGGTCTGTATTACGTATTCCTTCTCAAAGCCAAAGTGGCCAGTTTCGAAGGCAGCTACCTTCATGGCCTGTTAATAATGATGTTTGATACTTGTTGAGCACCTACTCTGTGCCAGGCACTGTTCTGAGACCTTCACGTGTAGTAATTCATTTAATTCTCCAGAAGAGAAGAGCGTGAGGAGAAAGGGAAAGATGGATTAACTGGTTACAAAATTAATCACCAATTTGTTCTACAGATATTTATTTTGTGCCTATTATGTGCCAGGCACCATAATTAAATGCTGGCAAAATTAATGAATAGGTACTTCAAGATTGAAGCAATTCAGAAATCTCATCCTAACAGTATTTTATCAACATCCCACATTCTGTGTTGATGGTTTCTTAAATACATATTGAGTTCTTGAGAGCAATGCTTATTTAAAATTTAATGTGCATACAAATCACCTGGGAATTATGTTAAAATGCAGATTCTGATTTAGAAGCTCTGTGGCAAAAACTGAGAGTCTGTATTTCTCATGCTCCCAGGGGCAGGCGATGCTGCCCACTGCTTCGTTAAGTAGCAAGATTTTAGAGAGCTGAGCAAATGGCAGAGGAGGCACAAGAAAAATAAAAGCAGGGACCTATTGTCACTTTGCCACCAGAAGCAGCAGCAGGTCTGGATTTGGCCAGCACTTGGCTCAGCAGAGCACTTGGCATGATTATTACTGTCACTACCATGTGCACCAACAGAAATGTAAGAGATTGGACCCTCAAGGCACAGTGGCTCGGTTATAACTCCTAGCACACATTAAAGTTAAAGGAGCAAAGCAAGCTACTCTTTAGGGACACGGTTGATAGGGTGTGGCAGAGAAGGTGGTGGGTGAGAAGCCAGGAAACCTGCGTTCTCATCAGAGCTCATCTGCAGACTTGCTTTGTGACCCCAGTTAAGTCACTTAGCTTTTCTGTGTCTTGGTTTCCAGGTCAGTAAAGCAGAATCGTAACGGCTGCCCTGCCCCTGTTGGGCTGTGGACATTAGTTGATGAGGTAGGGTGTGCAAAAAATCAATGCTCATGGAAAAACCAAAGGAGTGCCTCAAATATGCATTTTTATAATTAAAAATTATAGGGTTTTTAGCAATAGACAGGAAAGAGAAGGTGTCTCATGAGCTCCTGCTTTGGTTTAGATCTCTCTGGGGGATTTGTATGAGTCTCAGCCTATTCTGATTCATGAGACGTATAGACCCTCTATGGAAGTTAACTTTGTGCTATTCAGGAACTGGTCGTCTCAGCCTATACGTGACCAATGGAAACCTTCAGACTCTTACTGTTTGTCCTTCCTTACACTGAGTTGGGGAGGGGGGGTGAAGCAGAGGGAAGGTAACATTTAGGAGTTATTTTACTTAATCTTCACAGCACTCCTAGGAAGAAGGTATTATTGTGGTTTCACAGATGAGACACCCAAAGCTCAGACAAGCTCATCTACCTGGGGTTTGATTTTGTTTCTCTCAGTAAAAGAGAAGCCTTTTCAGCTTTGTAGCTCTAAAGATGTGATTACTTCACTTTCACGAGGCTGTAAAGTTAGCAAGCTCTGGTATCTGGTTAACAGTCTGTCCTGTGCATGCTCTTCTAGAGGTAGATACCATGAGTTTAGGGTGAAGTCAAGAATTTTGTGCTAAACCCCCATCTCTTTGCTATAGAGTTAGAGAACTATTGCAGAATGCTCTGAACTTAAAATCCAAAGACTTTTATTAGGAATTCTGCAGCTCACCTCTCCTAGGAATACAGGAGGGCTGCAAATGAAGATAGTGGCTCGTTCTTTTTAGTATTTGAGGAGGAGGATGATAACTAACGGTGCACTTTTTTTTTCAATAATTCTCACGTGCCCTGCAGTACTAAGCGTTTTCCACAGGTCATTCACGTAACGTTCATACGGTCCTCTGAGCTTGGTGGTTTTGTTACCCATGTTTTAGAGAAGAAAAAGCTGGAGACTCAGAGCATTAAGAAAGTCTTGCAAAACCCAGCACCTCCCAAGTGGGTCAGCTTGGGCTGTAGTCCTGGTCTTTCCACCTGCCATCCACCCAATGGGTTAACCATTGTGATGGACCATCCAGGTTTAGAAATTGGCAATGGCTCTCAGTGGGAAAGAGCTGCTTGAAACTACTACCACTTCCACGACTATTACTAGAACAACTGCCAGCTTGCTCTTCTGCTGGTAGGGGCCCCTTGGTTGGCTCTGTCACATCCTATCATATCACAGGGCATGTGAGATCCCAGGGCTGAAATAACCCTGGGCGAATGATGTAAAACAGATTGCGCGTGACACCTGTCCTTGGATTTCGCGGCATGGTACTTCAGTCCCGCTGAGCTCACAGAATGCTTAATTTACCATCAGAGTGCTTGGATCGCTGCAAGAGTCTCCTGCAGAGAGTAAAAGTTTGCAACTTCCACTGGAACAGGATCCCAGACTCTGGGGAATCTTGGAAGGCACACATCTCTGGAAGCCCAAGTCCTAGTCTAGTTTGGGCTAGTTACTTAATCTCTCTCAGCATCAGTTTATTCATCTGTTAAGTGGGAGATAAAGATAGTACCTCCCTCTCAGAGTTGTGAGGATTCATTGAGCCCGTGGTGCCAGATTCACGGTAGGTACACTGTCAGAAAGAATCATTGTAGCTTACTTTCTTCGGGGTTATATCAAGCCTGATTTTTCTTTCTCTTCACTTACAATCCAGCAAGACATTCTGTCATTTTATCTCTAAATGATGCCTTACATCTATTTTTTTTTTTTGTACCTAGCTATCACCTTAGTCTAAACCAGCCTTATCTCCAGCCTACATTACTAGCCTCCTGCCTGGTTTCCCACTTGTACTCCTGTTTGATAGCATATCCGGAGTGATTTTATTAAAATATAGACAGGATTGATTATCCATTCCTTTCCTTAAACCGCCCCCCTCTAATGGTGTCCCGTTGCATTTAGAATCAATCCGTACCCCTTCCCCTACAAATCATTGCGTGATGTGAACCCTGCCCACTGCCCTACATTCACCACATACCCCTCTCCTTCTGTGTTCCAGTCATGGTGACCTTTCTGTTCCATGGATGTGCCAAACTCAGTGGCCTGAGGGCCTTTGCACTTGCTATTGTCCCCTCTGCTGTTTCCAAGATCTTTGTATGGCTGGAAATCTTTTGTCATTTAGAATAGTCTCCCAATTTCCCAAGAGAAAGTCACCATGTCCCTTCTACAATTATTCTCTAACATGCTGCTTTGTTTTAATTTTCTTCATATACTCACCACGACCTGAAACTTTCTTGTCCATCATTTAATCATTTGTAGTTTATCTCTCCTGACAAGCAGGTAGATTCCATGACTCTGCTCATGATTCTATTTCTAGTTCTTAGAAAAGTGCCTGATATGTATAAGCTACTCAGCAAACATCTACTGACTGAACGAAAATGTTATGTTTATGATACATTAAACATAAACATAAGCTGAAAAATAAGAGGAAGTCCTTCAGTATTTTTACTCAACCCAAGGCTTGGGATCTGGTGGTTACAGATAGGTCTAGTGGGAATAGGTGAGCAGAGGAATCAGCCCATCTTCAGAACAGAAGGAGTGTGGTACGGTAGGAGGTCATCTCCTTCAGTCCCCTGCCTCCAACCACTCTCATTTATACATTGAGTTATTCAGTAAGAACTTGCTGTGTGCTGCACTGGGTGCTGAATTCAGCAGCTGACCATGAGAGATCTAGGCTTGACCTCGACTGAGCTTGTAGTTTGTCCAAGACAACTGGTATGGAGCACCAATATTTTCAGATGAAGCAAGTATTTGACAAGGAGCACTGTGCAGAAGCCGAAGGAGCATTTTGTAGGAGGGCCTGTTCTGGAGGATCAGGGAGGCCTCTGCAAGGGAGTGAGATTTGAACCAAACCTGAAGGATGTCTAACTCTGCCCTCGTTTTCTCATAAGTTTTTTATAATCAGTCCTTGTGGAGGGTGCAAAGTTGTGCAGGTTGGCCCAGCAAAGAGGGTGTGCTTTTGGGGGGGGGGATTCTTCTGCCCAGAAGACACCTTTTTCTCTTTTCTGTTTATAAAATAGCCCATATGTACCAGCATTGGCTGTGGAGGAGTGATGACATCTTCATTGCATATGAGGACACTGAGACTCAGGGAAGTAGGGCAATGTGTCCAGTTCATGCTACTTGTAAGTGGTGGATTAGGCCCAAAGTCTTCATGAGTCTGAGCCCCATGCTCCTTTAGACAACTTTAGGTATACCTGCTCCTTTGTGATCATGAAGTATTTAAGTTCAGAACATTTCATCTTGTTGATTTTGTTTCCTCAACTGCTTGGCCCGTTCTGGATTTTTAGGAGTTAAAAGTTGGCTGATGCTCCTTTTAGTCCTAACAAAATGTCTCAATATCCATAGTCCTTTGAGATCTCCTGGGAAGTAAGCAACCAAACTGCAAGTAGGTCCTTTCTTTTGCCAGCCAGCCTAGTGATTTGGCACACTGGACCTGAGTGGTTTTGAACCTTGAGGCTGCCTCTGAGTTCCTGTGTCTGCACCCCTGCACAAGTCACCAAAACTCTCTGTAAAATGGCCAATACAATCTTATAGAGCCGGTCGGGGAAATGCTCATGAAATTGATCTTGAAGTACTTGGCAATTACACGTTTCATGAGAATCCCTGGTAGGAATAATTAACTTATTTTGGAGGATGAATTTACTTAGGAGAGCTCCATCTGCAATGAGGGTGGGCCCCTCTTTCCTGTTGCTCCTGGCACGTGTTCTTCTCTGAGTAACATTTGTAGCAGTCTGGGTGGTTTGTCTGCTTAGAGCCATGCAGAACAGTCGGTGGGAAAAGCCAACAGGCCATTGGCACTTAGAGACTGGGGTTGGCACCAGTCACAGTGAGAGTCATTGCTTTTATTAGCAACTTAGTCATTTTACGGCAGGCAAGGCAGAAGTGCCTACCATGCGGACTCACCATGCTAATGCGGCTTGTAGGCTAAGAGGAGCAGATACACCCAGCATCCCATGGAAGTCCCAATTGCAGACATAGCACACCTTTCACTAATGTGGTGGCAAGACCTGATTTATATTCTTGCTTCTAGAAAGACTTACTATCAGTCTCTCCTGGGTCACATGTTGTGGTATTTGAATTCTAGTTCTGCCACTAGCTATGTGACTTTGTGATCACATGACAAATCCCTGCGTTCTCATTTGTAACAAGGATGTTAATGGCATCCACCTCATAGAATTGCTTTTGGGAATAGGCAAAGCACAGGTAAGGTACTTAGAACAGTGTCTGGCACATAGCAAGTGCTCAATGGCCAACTGGCTCTCGTTGACATGAAACTGTAGCGGAATCTCCATATTGCATCTCTCATTCCCTCCTCAAGAGGGATTCTCCTGGAGAATCTGAGCTGTATGGCCCACTGCTCTAACAGTGAGAGGAAACAGTGTGCCCTCAGATAGGCCCCTGTTAGAGACCAAAACTCATAAAAGTCAGAGGGAAAAGGGCTTGGAAATGTAACACAGCTGGAGAGTCCCAGATGGAAAGGATACATTTTTAAAGACCCATTACAGTTTATACCACCAAACACCCAAATAGGCAGATTGACACTTCCTGCCTTTGGGGATGTAGAGTGTTGACACTTTCCAGTCCCCCTACTCCCATCCCAAGAATCACTTCCCCTAGGAAGCCTTCCCAGAATACTCCTTGCAGTTAGAAGTTTTCTATTCTTTTGGGGCGGTAGGGTGGGGTGGGGTTGCTTCCGTAAAACTGACTTTAACTTCATTGAGATTGCTATTGTCTGCTTGTCTGACTTGCATATCAGACTAAGAGTCTCGAGGGAAGAGACCCTGGCAAGCAGTCTAGGAGATATTGTATAGTTCTTACTATCTCCAGATCTCCCTAGTACTTGGGCATGCAATGTGTTTGTTGAATGAAAAAGTAAATGTATATGGTAAAAAATAAAAAGATAGCTAACCCCTACTAAGTGCTTTCTGAAAAGTAGTTCTTGATCCTCCTCTGCTGTAACAGCAGCTAACATTTGTTGAGGGCTTCCCTTACATCTGCAGGCTTTTCCTTCAGTAGCTCATTTGACTGTCCTAACTGCCTTATGGAGGAGTCTATAGTGTTGCCATTTTCCAGGTGAGGAGACAGGAGGCACATCGAAGTTTGAGAATTCATGCTGGAATTTTCACCCAGCAATCTGATCCAGAACCTGACCTTTTAACAGCTACATAAACTGCCTCTCACTGTGAGACTTCAGAGAGAATTTTAGAATTTTGAAAGGCTCCTCCTCCTCTCTCTCACTTTGAAGCCAGGGATTCTGGCTTTGGGACTCTGCTACACACTGACCTAAGTTCATTTATCCATTCGGGGAGGGTCAGGTTCTTTCCGGTTGGTTTGGGAACTATGTTTCCTCTCCAGCAACCTGTATGACAATGAAAGCAAGTCATAGGCCTCATTTTTCACAAGTATAAGCATTTGTTAGCCAGCAAGCATAAAAGCCATCATAAATCTTTTTCCTTTAGGATCTACGAAATTCATTCTCTCTCTGTTCTGGAGGCCCACGGATCATACTTGCATAAAAAGTTTAGGCTGAGACACGCATAATAATATTCTGGTGTCAGAGTTGACCAGTCTTCTGGCTGCATCAGGTGATCGATTCCTAGTGTTGGGGACACAGAATCTTACAGACTTCTGGACCTAGGTGTTAGTCCCACCCTCTTCATACTAGAGTAGAGACACGCATACAGTGCTACAAACCAATCAAATTTCTTGAGTGTTGCTCATTTTAGCAATGGAAAATGTTTTCTAATGCCCCTTACTATTTAGACGACAATACTTGAAGTACTTACAGTGGCATCCTTTATATTCTAACCAACCACTCCTCAGTGTGAATTCCTAACTAGGGTACTTGAGATGTTAATAACCACTAGATCTTTGTTTAGGCTATGTAAATGTTAATCACCCATCCCTCAGAGGTAGATTAAATTTAATTTAGAAATGTATGTATATCTCACTGTCATTACTGCAGGGCTTTAGAGTAAATCATAGATAATATGACAACTCTGCTCAGGGATTGTGTAAATAGTGGGAAGGGGCAGGATTTGAACCTGTGTCCAGCTGACTCTGTGGCTCTTGCTGTTGGGGAGGGGCTGTGCACGGGTGTTTCCTAGCTGTGCTGGGGAAACCTGGCCATCTGCTGGGTATCCATTCCATGGATTTATTCCTGAAGTTTGAAGACTGGCCCTGGGTTTTGGAAGGGCAGGTATGGGGTCAGAAAGAGCTGGGGGTGTGGGCAGTAGTACTTCTGCATCTTCTTTGCCCGCCTGCCCTGAAGCTCTTTGTCTCAGCCTCTCCACTGTAATTGCCAGCAGTCCCAGACGATGCCTTTTCCCTGTCCATTGGCACAATGAGCTGTCAAGGCCAGGATCATGCTAGACATAATTGACTTGTGTTGAAAATTACAAGAACTGATCCTCCCTTTAATATTTCCTAAATTAAATATAGTGGAATGATGAGATCTGACTGAAAGGGTCATTGTAGTGGTGACTCCTGCTGCCTCTCACAGCTGTGGGACCTTGACCTTTCTGGGTCTTTCAGACTGAGTGAGCTTCATTTCCTTATATGTAAAGCAAGGGCTAATGACATTGGCCTCAAATGGTTGTGAGGGTCGATGAGATTCTCCATGTAAACTCCATGTCTATTGCCTGGCAGTAGGTAGGAGTTTAAGCAATGTTTCTTTACATTCCCAGAAATGAGCCTTGATAGCCTACTACTACTGTCCGTCTCAAACCCTCATTCAAATGTCTGGCATGCAATAGGTGCTCAGTAAGTATTTGTTCAATGAATGGATATGGTTGCTCCCTCTTTCAGAGATCACTGAAGAGTCAAGAGTGCATTAAAAGAGCCTGCCTTTTCATGGGCAAAGATGCTAACAGTTATTGAACAACTGTGCCACCAAGTGCTTTACATGTTATTTAATTACAGCAATGTTGAAAAACTTGATTATACCTATTTTTAAATGAAGAATTTAGGGCTAGGGCTCTGAGAGTTTCCGTGAGAAAGCCAAGGTCACTGACCTAAGTGGTGCGGTCAGACTCTGTATCCAAAGTGGATCTCAAATCCTGTATTCGCAGCCAGCATGCAGAAGAGAACATTGGGCCTACACATCTCACGTGAGACATGCCATCTGCTGAATTCAGCATCTAAGACCCAGAGCATGTTCTACATCTTAATATCCGGAAGTGGGATATGTATGGCTTCTGCTGATCAGGTGCCATGAAGAAGAAATGGAGGGAAGCACGGTGAGGGATGATTGGAGCCTCAGTGCTTGAAAGTTGGGCTTTGTCTCAGCTTCAGCCTCCATTCAGCTGTTTTGCAGGAGCAGGATTGCGTGTGGGCTCAGGACATCTGTGGGCAGCAATGTCAGGGAGAGCACGAGGCAGTGATGGCAAACATAAGAGGTTTAACAATAAGGACAAGTTCAACGGCCTATGGGTGACCTACAGTGGTATGGAACCAGGCAGTTCCTGTGGAGCAAGGGGCTCTGGGCCCTTCCTCTGTGTGAACTCGGCCCTGCCACTCACTGTAGGGCCTTGGACAAGGCTCAGTTTGCTCATCTGTATAATGGATCAAGATGTGGATGATACCGACCTCATGGCCTCATTGTGTGGAGTCAAAATGGCATCAGGCCTGTACAATCTCGACACAGTATCTGGCTCTAGTAAGCATCTAGTAAACAAATGTTAGGTGTTATCATTGACCAAAAGACCACATTCTACCCTAAACTTTACTTATTTCCTGAATGGATCTTGTGGTGTGATTTTGACAGATAAAGTTGTTTACTGAATTCTTACCCCCGACTTAGATTCAGAAGACTGGCTAGGCAGAATCAAATTTAACACATATTTAAAGGAAACATTTGGGTTGGCTCTGGCAGGGTCACCTTTTTAAAAAAAGTTTATTTAAAAATTTTTGCTTTTGCTGTGTCAGGGTCTTGAGTGACAGACAGCGTGTCTAATGTCCGGGGCTGAGAAAATCTAGCTAGAGTCAGGCCCATGGGGTCAAATTGGCCTTTCAGACAGAGTCTGCCATAGATTTTCTGAGGATTTAGACGATGTAAGGGGAGTTAACCCATCCCACATTGTAAATTATTTTTTCAAAGGAAAAACAAGGGAGCCAAGAAACAATTTGTCATGATTCTCTTACATTTGACTCAGCAAGAATTTAGCAATCTGCCATCCGTCTCCAGCTCTGTGTGATTTGGGGGAATTTTTTATAAGCCAAATGTTTAAGAATAACCTGTTTATTTTATTTTATTTTATTTTATTTTATTTTATTTTATTTTATTTTATTTTTTGTATAAATGTAAAATATGATTCAGTAGTCCACCCCAGCACCACCAAAGGAACAAAAACTATTGTCCATGTTCCTTGACAGCAAGAATTAACTTTTAGCCTTTGGTTAAGGAAACAGAGGCGGGGGGTGCTTCATGTTTATAACTAGCTGTACCAGTCCAGGGGGTCATTTAGTAGCATCAGATGGGCTGAGATGTAGGTCTGTACTGTCTGAAGTTCAGGCCCTGTTGACTACTAGTAAAACCCTATTTGTCTTCAAAGTTCAGCACAAATAGTTGAGTACCTGTACTCTTACATTCTAGGGATAAAAATACAGCAATGAATAGATGACGTGGTTGCTGATGGGGCCTTAGAACTTAATACTGATGATGATGCTGGGAGGGAGGAGGAAAGGGAAGAAGGAGAGGAGGAGGGGGAACCGGGGGAGGAGGGCAGTGGGGAAGGGAAGCAGAAACAGCTGCCATTCATGCAGCATCTGTGCCACTTTCTGCATCTGTTTTCATGTAATAATTTCATACAGCAAATGCCTGTTTGAAGCAGGTATTTTTAGCCTTCCTAAATAGATATGCTAGGGAAACTTGCCTGATATTAAGCAACTTGCCCACATCTCCCAAGGGAACAAGACCAGCTTGGGTTTAGACCTGGATCTGCCTTTTCAGACAGTGGTGGAACCCAGGATGCCACACTGTGCTGTGATTAAAGCAGATGTGTAAGGAAATCACTAGAACATAGTGTGGTATGTGTTAAAGCAGAGGTGTCCAAGGTGCCTCAGGAACATGGGTAAGAGAGGCTTGCCATGTTGGGCATGGTCTCCTAGACAAGGTTCCACCTGAGCTGGGTCTGGGAGGTGAGTGAGCAGGAGTTTCTACTGGTGAGGAAGTGTGTGTGTGTGTGTGTGAGAAGGCTTTGCCAATAGAAGGCACAGGTAATGGGAGGTCGTGGCACACTGGGGACACAGGGAGGTGGTCAGGTTTATTGTAGTGGATGGCACAGATCAGGCCTAGGTGTAATGAACTAGAGAAAATCAAGTTTCTCTAATTGAAACTCCAGAAGTGGTTAAGATACTCTAATCATTCTGTGCATCAGTTGCCAGGAAGGCCTCTTCTCATTGTTATATATAATGTCCACATACTTGATTACTGGGGAAAGGAAGCCAAGACCATATTTAATCACAAACTGTACAGTGTCGGCAAAGATCCTGGTCCCCTGTCTTGTCGCTGCCCTGAGGAGCAGTAATTTATAGCTTGCAGCAGCAGCTGGCTCAGGAGGGAGCCTTTGAAGCAGTCAGATTTGCTGGTTAACTTTGGTTAACCCAGAGGTCAAAAGCAGTTTCTGTCTAGCACATTAGATAACTTTTGAAACGTTTGACAGGTTGCAGGTAGCATTACAGGAACATCCACACTTGTGATAAAAGGAGTTATTTATGAGGTAGATGATGTTTCAAATGTAAAAGAAAAAAATGTCCTGTAAATTATGAAGGCTTTGGTAACAAACCCCAGTTGGATGTTGCTGGCGTTTCTGAGAGGGTGAAAGGGAGATTAGCCAGGAATAAAATGGGAAAGTCCATTTAAGTCCTAACTGGAATTCCAGTGGCATTACCTGCTGATTGAAAGTGACAGTCCAAAGAAATGTAAGTGACCATCGTGGAGAAAGGATTAGTGCCTTCAGCCTTCCTATTGGAGGTCTTTTGTGTCATGAGTTGCTATGGAAAACTCTACTGGTGTTTTCCAGCTGATCTAGTATTGTCTAGAAATAAGTGAAAAAAATCAATTGGTTCCAAAGACATTATCACAAAGCATTTATAATCTATTAGTTTCCTGCCTTGGTTTATCAAAGCTAAGAAAGAAAGACGGTGCTCTAAAGGTAAAAAGTAGACACTTTGAATTCAACTGCTTTTTGAATTCGTTTTTTTTTTTTTTCTACAGAGCAATCATTGTTGTATCTAACAATAAAGTACATGCTTTGGGGGAATAATTGTTTTTTTAAACACCCTTACCTCAAATGCTAGAAGGTTAGCGTTCCCTGGGATACATGACTAAGTCAAGAACTGTTTTTTTGGTATATATATATAACTGCTGGAAAAGCAGAAATTGATTAGGAAGCAAGAAATTGTACTTGGCACTATTTAGATTCTTTTTTTTTTCTTGCCTCCCTTGTCAGCTAGTGTGCATTCAAACCACATGCAAGCGGGTATAGTGACCTGAGAATCGGAATAACACATCCTGTCAATGTCACTGCCAGCTGGAGATCTGGGGCAAGTACTTCAACCCCTCTGAGCCTCAGGGATTGATAAACCCCTACTTTAGCTTCTCACTAGTTGTTACCAGGATCACATGAAGTACTGTACATAAGAATTCTCTGAATATCTGTAAGGTACCCAACACATGTACAGTGATGAAAGTGAAATCTCTGAAGGCAGGGACTGTATCTGACTTAGGCCGCTCTCTATCATCATTACCAAGCACAGGGTCATTTGTTCAATAAACAAAGCAATCAGCCCTTAGACAACTTTGTATCATCAGTGGCCCAATTTTTATCACACACTCAGGCTATTTCTTGTGTGAACCTTTTGGTTGATCATTTTTAGAGCCACAAGCCAATGATGATGTGGTTTCCCAATGCCGGATAATTGGCCCACGAAATGGGCCAATTGCTGCTTCCTTTGGTTGACTATATGTTCCTTGAGGGTGGGGGTCACGTCTCATTCATCTTTCTATCTCTTAGCAACTGACAGTATGATGTTTCACATTTGCCATTGAACAAAGAAATATGTACTAGATGGAATTTTCCAAGGCCCTGGGCCATCTCTTTGCTGTCATCTCGGACGTAATTCCACTTCCTGTTCTGGAGTGGGGTTTGAAGCTAGCGCAGAACTTTGGCAGGGCTTTGGCTTGTGGGCTTGTCCTTCTTCCACTCTAGGGCTATGCTACTTGCTGCCAGCACTCTTCTAAGTAGACCCTTCCACATTCCACAGTGTGTTTATTACATAATCTCTGATGGTTCACTTGAGAATCCACTATTCTAACTTCTGCAGATGTCATCCAAGATTAATATATATATAAATAACATATAAATATAAAAATATAAAACATAAATAAATTATATATATATACACATATATATATATATATGTATATATGGCTGAATCCTTTATTCACATGTGGTGACCACTTCTCATCTTCTAATGCAAGCTGCCTCAGATAGCCATTTTGGACATGGCTGGCTCAGAGAAGTGAATAATCTTAATCCTGAGCAGGGAAAGGGAGAAGCCACATTGGCAGAACAGTTGCAAGTTAGAATGTCCAGGTGCTCCTGGAAAGTGAGGGTTACCTGAGCCTAGAGGCAAGAAATATGACAGAGGAGGAAGTGAGTATTCTGTTGGCATGTTTTTAATGTTCATATGAGATTACAAAGGAGGCACCTGCTTAGTCTGTTGAGTTGTGACTAGTTGCTTCTTCTGGTGTTTTGGCAGTTCCTGTTACCTTAGAGCCCATTTAGACAGGCTTAGCGTTGATCAGACGTTCAGAAGGCTCACAGGTGGTCTACTGTAATGCTCTTCTGCCTAAATACTAACCACCAGCAGCTGCTCATCTCTTCTCCAAAATCTTAACTCCCTCTTATCCTCCCAGTCTCAGCTGGGATTTTGCCTCCTCAGAGAAGTCTTCCATGATACACTCCAGGGCATACACCTGGCTTGGTGTTCCCAGAACCCCCTGCACCTGAACTTAGTGACTTTCCCTCACACCGACCACTGTTTATGGGTGTTGCCTTTTTACTCAAAGTTCTTTGAGGCCTGGAGCATGCTGACATGCTCCCCACTGTATGCCCAGTGCCTAGTGAGATGCCTAGCACTGAGTGGCTCCATAAGTGCTGATTGGATTGTTGTTCCATGAAATCTCAATTTAGTCCATGATTTTAATCTTGCTAGTCTTTTGCTAAGCTAGGTTTTACAGTTTTGTTTGTTGTTTATTTTTATTTTATTTTTAAATTTCAGAATTGTATTAGGCAACAAATTTCAGCTTTAATTTCATTTCCTAGAATACCCTGAGTCATTGTCTGAATAAAAAAGGGTCAGGTTAATTTTCAAGATGCCTGATCATTCTTTAAAGAATCGAGAATCGATTTCCTTTCCATTTTATTTTCATGGTATATGGCGTCGTTTCCCTAACCTTGCTGCACATTAGAATTGTCTGAGGATCTTTTTTTTTTTTAATTTTTTTTTAACATTTATTCATTTTTGAGACAGAGAGAGACAGCATGACCGGGGGAGGGGCAGAGAGAGAGGGAGACACAGAATCAGAAGCAGGCTCCAGGCTCTGAGCCATCAGCCCAGAGCCCGACGCGGGGCTCGAACTCACGGACTGCGAGATCATGACCTGAGCTGAAGTCAGACGTTTAACCGACTGAGCCACCCAGGCGCCCCTCTGAGGATCTTTTAAAAATCCCAGTGCCTGGCTCAGCTTCAAACCAATTAAATGAGATATCTAGAAGCAGAAACAGCAATTTTTAAACATCCTGGGTGTTTAAATATCATAATGTGCAGTAAAGGTAGGAAATACTGGTGTATGGATTTTTGTTGTTGTTATTTATGGAAGTGATATATCAGGTATATAACAACTAAGGAGTGAAAACTTTATTTATTTATTTACTTGCTTACTTATTTTCCTGAAATGCAGAGAAATGAAGTTTCAAGAGACAACTTGGGGGAACCCATTCTGCATTCTATTTTAATTAAAGAGAAGATATCCAGAAATAAAGTCATTTTTCAGAATATCAGAAAAGTTATTATTCAGAAAAACAATATAGGTTAAAAGTAAAAGATACAAATGAGAGAAAAATCTGTACCGAATGGGGTTCTCTGGTGTATTTCAGGACCTTTGCTTTAGAGTCATGTGGTCTTGTGTTTGAATTCTGTAGCTCACCAGCTCTGTGATCTTAAACGGGGATCATTATACCTCTCTGAGCTGCAAATGCGAAAGTAGGGATGAAAAAACCCAATGTAGATGAGTGTTGTAAAGATTAGAAATAATGTCCTTGAGGGGCACCTGTCTGGGTGGCTCAGTTAGTTGAACATCTGACTTTTAATTTTGACTCTGGTCATGACTTCTGGTTCATGAGTTTGAGCCCCGTGTCAGTCTCAAGTGTGGAGCCTGCTTGAGATTCTCTCTCCCTCCTTCTGTCTCTGCCTTTCCCCCCACTCGTTCTCTTTCTCTCACTCAAAATAAATAAATAAACTTAAAAAACAAATAATGTCCTTGGAGGATCTAGTATTAAATGTTGCCTCCATTTCTCCTACCCTTCCCTGTATATTTTGAGTTAGTGAATTCAGCTCTCTTCTCCTAAGCCTTTCACCAACAGTAGGTCCACTGCAAGGTCCTCTGAGGTTAAGAGAGATTCACTTTCCCAGTGCTTTCTGAATTACCAAGGACGGTTCAGTGAGTGCCTGCACTCATTTTATTGTGAAGGGTGGACGCATGAGTGGGAAGGAAAGAAGTTAGGAGCTGCACGTGGGTGTTCTACAAGCAGGAGTGTGTTAGAGGCTCTGATACACCCATCTTTAGGAAGAGTCAGATAACAATTTTCTGTCTCTGCATTGATTCATGAGCTGCATAGGGAAGGCAGATTTTCATTCAATGACTGTCTGCAGGCTAAGAATAGAAGTGTCAGTTATACCATTCCCCACTATAAAGAACCAGAGGCCCTTCAGAAAAAAAAAAAAAAGGTTGATTCCATTGCTGGGGCAGGAAACTTACAAATTAAGCCTGGAACGTTTTGTTGTGCCAGAAAGTAAGCAATCATGATTGATGTCAAGAAGATACAAGAACCAGCTTGAAGGAGCTCCTGCTAGCCAACAATGTGAGTGATGAAATAAATAAGGATAGTGATGGATAACAACCCACTGAATAAAATAGGAATCCATGAGTCCATTCTGTAATAGATAGATGGGTAGATAGATATGTGGGGAAAGGGAAGAGTTCTTCCTTACAGTGTAATGCCAACTGATAAATGCAGAGGAAATGGTGGAATTGGAAGGTCACCATTTCGCAACCCTAGAATTGTTTGGGCAAAAATCATCAGTGGATGTTAAATCTGGGGTGGGAGAATTGATAAAGAAGAGGATATCAGTATGGTTTTAAAATGTATCCCCACATATTGCTTATTGGTTATTAGTGGGTAAAAGGTTATTTATTAGTGGGTAAAAGGTAGCTTTATTGCAGAGAAAATGGACACAATCTTGGCCAGATGATCAGGCTAATATAACCAATGAGAAACAGACAGACATCATGAGGCATCCAGATGTCCAGATCCAGGAATGTGATACACTGAGAAGGGCACAGCATCACTTATGTGGTATTCTGGCCAGGAGTGCATAACCTGAATCTAATCATGAGAAAATAGCAGACAAACCCAAGCAAGAAACATCCTGTCAAATAACTGGCTTGTTTTCTTCACAGGCCAGTGTCATGAAAGACAGAGGCTAAAGAATTATCCAAATTAAGTGTGCCTAAAGAGATGTAACCATTAAATGCAGTAAGTGATCCTGGGCTGGATTTTGTACTGGAGGGAAGAAAAAAAAAAAGCTCTGACGGACATTATTGAGACAATTGACAAATCGGAGTATGGCCTCTGGATTAGATAAAAATATGTATCAATATTAAATTTCCTGATTTTGATCATTTACTTTGGAATATTCTTATCCTTTTTTTAAATTGACGAATAATTGATGTATAACATTATGTATGTTTAAGGTATATAAGGTGTTGATTCGATACATTTATATATTGCCATATGATTACACTGTAGCGTTAGCTAACACCTCTATCACGTCGTGTAATTATGGTTTCTTTTATGTGGTGAGCACATTTAAGATCTAGTTTCTTAGCGACTTTGAAGCATCTAATACAGTATTGTTGACTATAATCACTATGCTGTGCTTTAGATCTTCAGAACTTACTCATTTTCTGGTTGCGGGAATATTCTTATTCTTAAAAAATATATATTGAAAGCATGAAGGAGTGAAGGGACATGATCTATACCAATACTCTTCAATAGTTCAGAAAAAAAATAATACAGAATGATATAGCAGCTACGGAGAAATGCTGAAAATGGACAAATCTGGTGAAAAAGGGTATAGAGGAGTCATCCAGATTATTCTTTAAAACTGTTCTGTATATTTGAAATAATTTCAAATAGGAAGTTTTTAAAAAGTACCGTGATCAAGTAAATAAGTGGAGTCCAGCAATCTGGCACAGCTTCGCTATGTTAGTTTGTACAAGTCCTTCAGCTTCTCGGTTTCCTTGCCTTTTAAATGGGGATAACATAATACCTGTCCTTTTTGCTTTATAGGGTTGTGCGTGTGACAGTCTTCCTAACTGCAAAGAGCTGTAGACATATTTAGTGACATTTTAATCTAAACACTTCCTCACTTCCTGGGCTTTGTATTGATTTCCCAGTCACTTGTGTTTATAAAATACTCTCTCCCTCATTAAACTATGACATAAGGATGATACTACTGCTACTACCATTAACAGCAACAACAACACTTGCATAGTACTCTACAGTTTGTATAGTGCTTTCTGTGCACCTGGCATCATTCTAATGGTTTACATGTATTACCTTAATACTCCTTACCAAAACCCCAATAGGCAGGTACTGTTTTCTCCGTTTTGCAGAGAAGGTAACTGAGGCAAGAAGAGGCAGAGGTAGGATTCAAACCTGGACACTCTACTCTCAGTTTATGTTCTCAGCTGGACCCTTCTCTGGCTTCTGAGATCTGCATCTCCTGTGCCCCGCCCCCTTCCTGGCACAGCCTGGCACACCCCTGATAAATGTCTGTAGACTAAATAGTGGGGAACTGGGTGTTTTAGAAAGTGCAAGGGTTCTGGAAATAGATGGACCTGACTTAGGATCTTCCCTCTGTCTTTACTAGCTACACTCAGCTTCTCTGAGCCTCATTTCCCATGTTTGATAAGGACAATAAATGGTCAGAGTTCTTTTCCTTTTCTTCTTCCTCTTCCTTCTCCTTTGTCCTTTTCAGACATTCCACTGTGGACAGTGTTAATATTGCTTTTCACCAGATATTCTTTCTCTATTGCTTCTATCATGATTTTAATACCATTTTACAGCAATTGTGATACCTTATTGCAGTTATTTGCTTTCTGTCTCCACCTAGATTAATTTTCTTGAGGGCAAGAGCCATGCCGTTTTTATCTTCATATCATTATTGCCCAGCATGATGCATGGCCCTAGGAACAGGGCCCATATCCCACTTTGGTGAGATTTAGAAAAAGGCCCTTACTCTGGCCAGGTGCAGCTGTGCAGGCACAAAGCTCGGTCAGCCAACACTGTCTCTGTTTGAAGAAGAGAGGGCCACAGTGCTTTGCTAGGAGGCACAGCTTGGTGGCAAATGAAGCTGTATCTTACCTCCCGCTCTTCCCCATAGCCGGACACGGTATATAGTCCACAAAGTAAGTGATTGGTTGAAATAGCCATGCCTATCAGCTACTCAGGAAGTGTCCGTGGAATGAATGAGTGAATGGATAGGTGAACAGGTGACCCATCTCTTTTGGATTTCTTCCTATGCTCAGCTGTGACTCAGCCAGAAAATCAATCCCATTTTTGCTTTATCCATAACCCCAGAGACCTACCATTATCTTCTTGGTCAGATTTCTCACACTTAATGATGCTGTGACAGGATTTATCCCTTCCTGAAATTCTGAGTCCCACTGTGAGGATGGTTGCTCCTCTGTAGCAGACCTTGAGCGGAGGCCAGTCGAGGCCCAAACCTGGGCCAGGGCTCCAGCATCGGATCCACATTGCCCCTCCCAGGTCAGAGCACATGGTCTCTGCATGGATGTGGCTCCAGGCAGGCCCCTGGGCTCCGCTGCCTTGGTCTTTAAGAAGTGCACGAAGGAACTGGTCTCCCCCCAATTCCCCCCAGTGTGGTCTCCAGGTCCTTCCTGAGAAGCCACTCTGCCTAGCTGCAGGAAAGGAAACGAGTTCATCTGGGTCATTGCCGACACTGGGAGAGCAGATGCTAGGTGAGCACACTGCTTGTTAGCTAGAGTCAGAGCATCGTGGTTCATTGGCTCCAGGCTGGCCAGGGACGCTTGCACAGAGAACCTTGATTTTGTCTTTTGATTATAGGTAGAGTCTGTAGTTTTTACTTTTCACTTGTATTGATGATTATTGTTTTTTAGTTAAAATAATTTTTCTAAGACTGCAAAGTGATGAAGCATTTGTTACAGAGAGGCTGTAATAATACAGGTAAGCAAAAAGAATACCTGTGCTCCCACTGAATCATGACCACTGTAAATAGCTGAGTTTAGTCTTCCACCTCTTCCACTCTCTCTCTCCCCCCATCTCATAAACATACACACACGCTCCATACCCTTACCTCCACTTATTCATTGCACTTTGGAACAGCTTGGAAACTTTGAGATTATATTGATTGGTGAAAGCGATTAAGTAGTCTACAAATGTATTATTAATATGTTAGGAATGAAGGTGAGATTATACCTTAAATTCCATAGATAAATATGCTTCCAGTCTATCATTCCTGAAATAAACTTGCTGGAATGTCTTTCTTTTATGCCAGACATATACTAACACAAAGAACCTACTTCCCAGGAGACTGGCTAAACCATGCACACTGTGTTCCATCTTTATGATGAAACACAGATTTCCCATTAAAAAGAAAATCTCTTCCTTTCAGAAGGTTGAAAAAGATGATACTCACAGAAAAGGGAGGGAGAAGAAAAGAATCCCAGCTGGTTAAATTTAGGGCGCTGAAAGAGATCCAATTGGCAGATAATTCCTGGCTGCGGGCCCACAACGTTTTCATTTGATTGTGCATTGGATACATTTTCATTCATTTTAAGCCCTTCCCTTTCAGTATTTTGTTCCTTGGAGACAGGAAAACTAGTATCAATAGCTCTCTTGGCCTCTATCAAATGGCTTGATTTACTTAAGTGGTCTATTTCGCTATTCCAGTAAGGAGGGACTTGTATTTGTTGACGCACTTCTGAGAATGATTGTGCAAAGAAATTCTGAGATTCGAACCGTCTTTGTCTGTCCCCTCATTGGTGGCCTTGTTTTAAACTGAAAAACATTGGATTAAGTGGTGAGTGTGGGACGCCGGGAAGCGGACTCTCTGGACCCAGAGGTGGGAGACCTGGCTTCTCACCCCACTCTGACACACGGACACATGGATTTAGCCGTGGCTCCACCCCTTAACTGCCTTGGATCTTATTCCTCTTCTGAAAAGTAGGGATAATCGTCTCTTCTCTACTTTTCCCTCCAGGGTGTTCTGAGGGTAGAATGACCTAATCCAGAGGCTCTCAGCCTCAGCTGCACATTGGAATTATCTGGGGAGGCTGTAGAAAATACCCTTTGCTAGGCTCCACCCAAACTGATTAGGTCAGAATCCATGGGTGTGGGGCCTGGACATTGGTAATTTTTTTATATCCCAGGAGATTCTGTTTTGGCATCAGGTTTGAAAAGCACTGGAAATCAAGGAGATAGTACATTGAAAGGCCTGAGAATGCAAGTCATGAGAAAAGGTGAAAACCACCCGCATTAAGATGATGCTCTGCACCTTTCAGATGGTGTCGTGTGGAAACCTATCAAGGGCCTATAAGGCAGTGGGTTTCAACCTTTTTTGACTGTAACCTAAACAAACAAACAAAAATCCCTCACATCTCAGTATACACACTCAGTTACACGTAAATACACTCAGACCCATGTAAATACAGCTTTCACATCAATGCTTTCCCTTTCTGTGTGCAGTTCACTCTAACATGTTTTTTCTTTTCTATTCCATGGCAGTTTGGACTACTCTATTTCCTTTTCTCTTTCTATGCTAGCGGAGAGCCACGGAGCTGGTTTAATGATCTGCTAATGAGTACTGACTTGTAGTTTGAAAAACTCTGATGAAGAATGGCATATTTCTGGGGAGCAGGCTTACCCCCTCTTTGATGTTTATTCCTTCGAGTCTGAGACTGCTGGTGCACAGGTCCACCTCCTCTCTCTCCCTTCCACCTACACCTTTACCTCAAACATACCCATCAGGGCTGTCCTGCTTCGAAAAGTATTTGGTCCTTGGGGTGCCTGGATGGCTCAGTCCACGGGGCATCTGACTCTTGATTTTGGCTCAGGTCATGATCCCATGGTCGTGGGATTGAGCCCAGTGTCGGGCTCTGCTCTGGGCATGGAGCCTGCTTGGGATTCTCCCTCTCTCTCTCTCTTTCTCTCTCTCAAATAATTTAAAAAAATTCTATTTAAATGTATTTGGTCCTTAATTGGGTGATTTGGAGCTCTGCTTTCTCTTCCATAGTATAATCCCTGAAGTGGTAGGTCTTACACCTTAGACGTTATACTTTGTACCTCACACAGCATTTGTGAAACAAACTCAACCTACATTGTCAATTGAAATATATACAGTTTACTAAAGAGCTTCCTTCACATAAACACAAGAGATTACAGTGAATAGATAGCTCTAACTGCAGCATGGTGGTGCTGATGCTAACTCCACGCTCTTTATTTTAGAGGACTGGGAAGGCCCCTTGGTCAAATGTGGCAGACAAAACCGTGTCCCTCTTATTCTGCCCAGATCCTCTTCCCATGTTTTCTGCTCCTTCTCTGTATTGTGCTTTTTTATGTAGGTTTGCTTCAGCTTCAGAGAATGCTCAGCTTCTCTCTTTTCATTCATTAACAGTTTGGCCAGCACAGCCCTGTCATCCTCTGTTACATCTTTAGCCCTGGCTTCTGTTGGTTGGTACGTGGCTGTGGGCAGGCACTCAAAGCTCATAGTTCTCTCCCAGGATATACTCTCCAGTATGTAACCTAATCGGATGCCCACTGGTTCCTTCTCTCTGCTTTATTTCTATGGAGGCCATACTATTTCTGAGTTTTTATACTATTTCTAAATGTTTATTTATTTTGGGGGGGGGTTGGGTAGAGAGAGAGGGAGACAGAGGATCTGAAACAGGTTCTGTGCTGACAGCAGAGAGCCCAAGTGCAGGGCTCAAACTCACGAAACGTGAGATCATGACCTGAGTTGTTGAAGTCAGACGTTCAACCAATGGAGCCACTCAGGTACCCTTATAGTATTTCTAAAGTTTTCTGCCAGTTCTTTCCCTTAGTGTCTATTTGCTTTTTTTTTTTCCTTTTTGGTCTGCTTAATTTGTGCTATATTACTTCTAACTTCTAGTGGCACAAAAACAAACGTATTCAAATTTCAATAATAATTGAACATATTGGCTTTTGTTATCCTCAATTTCTTTTTGTCATCCCCCTCTAAAGCAATGCTTGAAGACAGATTTTATAATTCTCACTGTATGGAAATTGTATATAACAGACTCAGAGCAGTGAGGTGACTGATTCGAACCCTGGTCTTTAGGGTCCAAGTCATGGCTCCTGTGTTCCACATCAGGGGCTCTGGATGTCTGTGACAGGCAGTCCTTGCTTCCTCAAGGCATTTAAAAACATTTTAAAAAAATATTTATTTATTTTTAAGAGAGAGAGAGCGCGTGCGCAAGTGGGGGAGGGGCAGAGAGAGAGAGGGAGACACAGAATCTGAAGCAGGCTCCAGGCTCAACGTGGGGCTCCAACTCACAAACTGTGAGATCATGACCTGAGCCGAAGTCAGATGCTTAACTGACTGAGCCACCCAGGTGCCCCTCCTCAAGGCATTTTTGACCCAAGACAGAAAGGCTGATAGAAAGGGTGTCCTAGTGCCATGCATGAGCCCAGTCAGGGGGGAAGTGGTGGGTACTCCCATATGTCCGAGTTCCAGAGGATGCAGCTAGGCTTTAGCAGACCTGTTACCCTTCTGAAACCTTACTTTTGGGGGTCAGGCTTGCCTAAGGCAACCATGATTGACCATCATACCGAATCTTTCCTGGCAGTGGGGACTGGATTAGGCTGGGAAAGGAATCTTGTGAAAAAATACATCCGCCTCACCCACCCCGTGCTCTGCAGGGGACGCAGGCAGTCCTCTCTCAGACGGCTGTCTCGGCTGTCTCGGTTCCACGGTGATAGGCGTCCTGAGTAAATACTCTGATAGACTAAACACACGTTGCCCGTGTTGGCTCGGGGAGCAGCAGCCCCGGGAGCGCTCCCAGTACAGTCCCCTGTGTGGCAGCCCGACTTGTTAATCATCCCACTGGCAGGCTGGCCAGGATGGAGATATTTAGCTTGGGACTTGTGCCTTACCCTGTATGCTAATGTGAGCATTATTAGAACCGTAATTTCCGTTCTGACCTCCATGGACAGTCCTTATAGAGAATGCAGACATAAAACAATCCCTGAAATGTCAGGAAGAAATTGCATCTAATGGGGGGTACCTCTGCCAAGGAAAACATACTTCAGTTTTAAAGCATTCCCATCCAAACAGGGAAATTTGAAAACTGCTCGTGGATCTGCACTGGGGCCTGAGCACTTTTCTGTGCCCTTTAATAAGCTGTAATGCATGTACCAGCTAGCTCCACTGCATGCTCCCCATGGTCTGAGGCGGCTGCCTGCGAAGGAGATGGGGCGGGAGGCAGGACATGACAGCTGAGACCTGTGTGAACTGGTATCATCCAGAAAACCTTCCCAGGGGTCAAAACAAGATTTACAATGGGAACAGATACTAAATACCATAATGTCCTACCTGCATCTGTTACAATGGAGAATATGATCTCCAGTTGGGTCTTGAACCCTTGGCCTTCCTGATACCTGATACTAATGGCTAAGAAGCATGTCCTATACTCTTTAGAGTTTTGTATCAGGAGACACACTATCTGTCTTCCAAAACTGTGCTTGTGAACAGACACCACTTAGAATAATAATAACATCTTGGTAATACTTGCTGTCATTATGAATGTTTATAATATACCAGGAATAAATACTTTACCTAAATTATTTCATCTAGCCCTCTAAATAACACCGCAACTTAAGTATTGTTTTGTATCCATTTTATAGAGAAAACTGAAGCACAGAATGGTTGCGTAGCATGCCTGAGATCACACAGGTAATAAATGGCTGGCCTGGAGTTTGAAGGTCATGCTCCAGAGCCATGCAGGACGATCCCACTGGGATAACAAGAAAGAAAAAACAAGAACTGAAAGTATTAGAACTTATATTTATACTTATCCCTTACCGCATCCTTTGCACATTTATATTTGATGACTATATTTTATAAAATACACTATAATAGTACAGAACCACATAAATATAAGTTCTGAATAAAGAGATCTGCATATAATGAAGGATTGTGGTCAAATATTTTTTACTTATGGGCTGAACATATTTGAAGACTATTGCATGTTGGCACTAAGTGCACTTGAAAGAAGAGTTTCTTTTCCTGAAAAGTAGCTGATATTGGTAATATCATGGGAAATTTGTTATTTCCAGGGAGTGTAAACTCCTTGAAGGCAGACATTTTTATCTGATTTGCTTACCACCATATTATTCCCAGGACTAGACCTAATGTGTGGTAGGCACTTGATATAAAAGGTAATAATGAAGTTTGGAAACATAAGTGAACATTCATAATGAATAAGTTATTGCCATCGCATTATAGTGCACAATAGCCTCAACGACATTGCACAGTGTGTTTAATGAATTATCCTTCACTACAAATGCAGAACTCAACACTCTGTGCAAAACTTCAGGGAATATGGTGTGATTTCATCAAGCCCTGCCCAAGCACCAAACTGTTCCAGATAATGAAGGCAAGGGTGAGGACTTTCAACAGAGAAAGGGATTATGAAAAGTCAGGAGCATGGAGAAGGGAGAGAGGAGAGCCAAAATAAAGGAATCAGATCCAAATTCGGTTCCATGAAGTGATTTCACTGATCACCTATCACTCTCGACCTGCTCACTGATGAGCTTACCTTCCTGTTGCCCACTGTGGCCTCCGAGAAAAGAGGGTTTTGCCCAAAGTGAGGTAATAGGGGAAGGTCCCAGTGAGGAGGTAAGATTTGAGCCTGGCTTTGGATAGGTGGAGAGAAGAGCCACATTTGAATAGTGTCCAGTGTACAAATCTGAACATGTTTTATTCTGTGGGGTGCCCAGTTTTATGATCATCTTATAAATGAAGAAATGGGGGCTTCGAGTGGTGAAGCTGCTTACCCAAGTTCATACAGCCAGTTTTCTGGTTATGGTGCTATTCTCTTTCTGCCACACGCTACTGTGGCTATACAGCATTCTTAGGATGTGCCTGGAATCTTAGTTAATACTAGATTTCTTCTAGATACTAACAGCTTAGTGATTCTCTCCTGGATTCAGTGCCCTGTTTGGTCCTTGCAAAACTGGAAAGGTTGTATATCATTTCCAGAAGTGTTTAAATTTCTGAAAAGGAATAATCTGGGAACTTGAGAACTTTAGTAATCTTTTTTTAAAGCTTATTTATTTATTTTGAGAGAGAGAGACAGAGACAGAGACAGAGACAGAGACAGAGACAGAGAGGGAATCCTAAGCACGTTCTGCACTGTCAGTGCCTGATGTGAGACTCGATCTCACAAACTGTGAGATCATGACCTGAGCCTAAATCAAGAGTAAGATGCTTAACCAACTGAACCAATCTTCTCCTTCTTGAATGCCCTAGTCCAGCCAGTGCTGTGACTTGTATAGATCAAGGAAAATTGGGCATGTATGTGTGTGAATATGTGCTTGAGGGATGGGAGTGGATGCTTTTATTTTTCATTACACAACATTCGTAAACCTACTCATTTTTTCCGAGTTTGTCCAGTTGCTTCGACCTTTGTTTTGCAAATGTCTTAAAGATTCCTTTATTATCTGAGTCTCTTGGATTCCTCATAGCAGTTTCCAAATTTGGCTGCACATCACAGTCACCTCAGGTGCTTGTTAAATATACAGAATGCCCTGCCAGCCTCTGGAGATTCTGATTAAATTAATCTCAGGCAAGTGCCCCAAATGTATGGTGGTTGTAGGCATCACAAGTGGATTTGAAGGCGGCCATGTTTGAGAACAGTGGGCTACCCTACACTTAAAAAAAGGAAATAATGATGGATGTCTCGTAGAGGTTAAACTATTCTAAAACCAGACTAAAGGAAACAGAAAAATGGCACCAAAATGTCATCAAAGCTATGAACTTAGCTGGGGGAGATCACCACTCATCTTGGGGAAAGATGATGAAAATACAACCAAAAATTTTCATCAAACAAACAATAAACCTCAGTAAATTGACTAGAAAATCCCAGCATCCACAAATATAGCATGTGAAGTAAAGCCTTTGATCCTTCCTGAGTAAAAAGTTCTTTCTGGAGATTCTGCTGAGCTTTTTGAGTTAGAAATAGAAGGAACTCGGTGAAAGCCAGAAGTAACTTGTTGTCTTTGTTCATTAGCAGTGTAATGGTCATGGCCCACCTTCTCAGATGTCACAAGAAGCCCTGGAAAAGAGGAGAGTTAACTACGGGATTTCTTTGCCCTGATCTTATTTATCATTTGGGTTTTCAGAAAAGGGGAGAGATGCCTGTTGGGCTCATTTTATTATGCAGCAACTCTTTTTAGGGCATGGCTATGTGGCAAACATTGTTCCAGGCTCCATGTACTTTTGAACTAGACAGTCTCTCATGTGTTGTGTTAAAGATGGACAGTAAGCAAGTAGATGAAATATTAATATAGGTCAGTGAATGATAAGGGACATGAAGAAAACAGGGTGATGGAAGAGGACTGAGGAGAATTAAAAAAAAATTTTTTTAATGTTTATTTATTTTTGAGAGACAGAGACAGAGTGCAAGTGAAGGAGGGGCAGAGAGAGAGGGAGACACAGAATCCAAAGCAGGCTCCAGGCTCTGAGCTGTCAGCACAGAGCCTGACATGGGGCTCGAACCCACGAACTGTGAGATCATGACCTGAACCAAAGTCGGATGCTTAACCAACTGAGCCACCCAGGTGCCCCTCTTTTTTTTTTAATGTTTTTATTTAAACATACACACACACAGATTGAGAGAGAGAGAGAGAGAGAGAGAGAGAGAGAGAGAGAGCATAAGCAGGGGAGGGGCAGAGAGAGATGGAGAGAGAGAGACATAGAATCTGAAGCAGGCCTCAGGCTCTAAGGTGTCAGCACAGAGCCCAGTGTGGGACTTGAACTCATGAACCATGAGATCATGACCTGAGCCAAAATGAAGAGTTGGATACTTAACTGACTGAGTGACCCAGATGCCCCACATTTGTAATTTTTCTTTCTTTTTTTTTTTTTTTTAAATTTTTTTTTCAACGTTTATTTATTTTTGGGACAGAGAGAGACAGAGCATGAACGGGGGAGGGGCAGAGAGAGAGGGAGACACAGAATCGGAAACAGGCTCCAGGCTCTGAGCCATCAGCCCAGAGCCTGACGCAGGGCTCGAACTCACGGACCGCGAGATCGTGACCTGGCTGAAATCGGATGCTTAACCGACTGCGCCACCCAGGCGCCCCTGTAATTTTTCTTAAAGACACACCCACCCAACTCACCTACCCACCCACCCTGGTTATATAAGCATCAGAACCCACAAAACCTAGACCCACTCCTGGGAATGTGAAGTACAAAGGTGCTGAAGAAGGGGTAAACCTGGGAGAACCTAAAGGAAAAAAGAAAATGGGTGTGGAGAAATCTATGCTCAAGGTGGAGTGTGGTGCTAGATTCGTTCATTCATCCATCGGTTCACTCATTCATTCATCCATCCAACATTAATTCATTGAGTAACAGGCACCAACAACCCAAAAGCAAATTGAATCCCTGTCCTAATGGAGCTTCCATTCTAGTGAAAATAAAGAAATATATATATATATATATATATATATATATAATATGCCAGGTGGCAATGGTGAAAAGTAGCAGGCCAGGAGGGATACAGAGTGTGTGGCAGGGAGGGAGGCAGCAGGGTTTACTGTTTTTTTAAGGGGTGGGCAAGGAAGGCCTCTCTCATAGTTCCCGTCTAGAATGAGATCTAAAGGAGGAAAGAGAATGGGCCATATGGGGGAAGAATACTCCAGGCAGTGGAACAACAAATACAAAGGCTCCAAAGCAGGCACATGCCAGGTCTTTATGAGGAAGGTCCTAGACATAGAAGAAAGTAGGGCTAAGTTATGGAGGCCCTAGGTAAGGAATTTGGATTTCATTCAAAGAGCAGTGGGTAGCCTTTGGAGGACTAGTGCTCTAGAAGTCTAAGGAAAGAGAGAACACTGGGAATCTGAGGCTTTAGACCTGACTTCAAGTTGGGCCTAGAAGGATCCAGGAGGATAGGCTGATAAAGAGAAGCATAAAGAGAAGGCCAAGTAGGAGCCCTAGTAGGGGCCCAGGTGAGGAGCGGTGAAAGGAGACCTATTTTTGGGCCAGATGACAGGTGAGCCCTGGCTGGAGCTGGAGTTCTGTGTAGGGGACTATTGAGGATGAGGTTGCACAGGCAAGATTTGCCTGAATCATGGAGAGCCTTGAAGCCAGGCCAGGGAATTTGATATTTATAATGTGGATTCCTGGATGCCACAAGTAGAAAAGTGGTGAGTCCAAAATTTCTGTCTAGGAACATTTTGGGGATAACTTTCTGGTTGGTGATAGGGGTGATGGAGAGGGGCAGAGGATTTGTCTTAGAGCCAGCAAGCAAAAGTTCTTACCTAGATTGTATGTTTACTTGAGGGTGGCTTTTGGGGAGAGGTGGTGGTAAAGATTTGAGGTCTTGCCCTAAAGCTACATTGCAGAGCAACCACACTGTTTTTACTTGGATGACATTCCTATTTGGGGTTACTAAGGGGTAGGGGGCCATGAAAATTATGGGGGCTTAACCCTTGGCTCCATCTTGGGAAAATGAAAATTACATAATGAGAGCTGTGATTTAGGAAGGTTGACAAGAGTGAGCGTGGGGAGGCATTCATTCATTCATTCTCCAGTGTGCCAAGTGGCAGAATAGAACTTGGATACTCCTGAGTTCAAACCCTATTTCTACCACTTACCAGCCATGTGACAGGTTTTATTTAATTTCCTAGAACCTCAGATTTTTTTTAATCTGTGAACTAACAATAATGATATCTACCTTAATGGCTGTTGTGACTAGAGATAATGTGCATACACTGTCCAACCTGGGGCTTGACACTATTAGGTGCTAAATAAATGGTGGCTCCTACAGGGTTGCAGTAGACAGGGGACACTAGAAGCAGAATTTTCTGCTTAGATTCTGCATAGATTTGCTACAATGAGGGCCTTCAGTAAGGTGAGGGTGGGGCCTGTAAGCAGAGGATGGTTTGAGATGGTTTTGAGAGGCTTTGAAGACCACCTTAAATAGAACTGGGAACCTAAAGGAGAGGCTGTATTCAAAGATAACATGAAGGTTTTCAGCACAAAAAATGCAGTACTATTTGTGCACCCCTCCTCCCCTCAAAAAGGGAGAGAGAGAGAAAGAGAGAGAGAGGTAACTGGGAGGAAAGTAGACTGGGGAAGAAGTCACAGTGCAGGTTGAATCTGAGATAGAGACAAGAGGAGATATGTCTCCAGGTTTGGGGAGATAGAATGAACCTCAGGAGTGAGACCTGAGCTAAGCAAATGAGTTTAGCATAATCATCACTGTGTAGTGTACTAGTCAGGATATAAATTTTGTTGCTAAAACACTCACTGGAAATAACAGTGGATTCTACAAGAGACAAGTCAGCATGAGCCATTCAGAGCTTCTCAGTCTCTTGTTGTTTCACCTTTACTAATTTGTAGACCTCATTCAGATGGGCCAAGATGGCTCACCAAGCATGCCTACACTCCTCCAAAAGGAAGGGGTAACAGGGATGAAGGGAGGACATATCCACTTCCCACATTCCATTGGCCAGACTTGGTCACATCTAGCTGCAAGGGAGGCTGAAAAATCGAGTCTTTCTTCTATGGGAAACCAGATACCTAGCTTACAGTTCTACTATTTTGGTAGATGTGCTCTGGGCAGGTAGCAGTCTCTGACACAGGTACTAATAAATAAAGACCCATGAACCGTGAGATCATGACCTGAGCCTAAAAGAAGAGTTGGTCATTCAATTGACTGTGCCACCCAGGCACCCCGTGTTGGGCTTTTTAATAAGAATCTCTGTTATGGCAATGGAGGGACTTAAGAGGCTAACAGCAGACATGGAGGCTAACAGCAGACATAGACCAACGGGCAAAGCAGGCCGGTGTAGTTTGAGGGATGCAACAGTGGACAGCTTTGGTCAGGTCCCACAGAATCCAAGGGAATTGGATTGGTGATTAATAGCTCCCTGGGGAACGTTCTTAGTGGTTGGAGATGGGGACTGAATGGCAGAGGTAAAGCTTGGACAAGTGGAGAGATTTGGCAGTCAGAAGGACCTTGGAAGGAGCTGGAACCCCTGGGGCCAGCCAGGTTAAGTGAAATTAAGTTCACATGTCTGAAGGGGTTTACAGATATTAATTTTACTTTTTTTTTTTAATTGGGAAGAAGCTTTTAAAGAAAAAAAAATCCTCTTAACTGAAAGGAACTAATCCTTTTAGGGAGTTTGCTAACGTAGACATAAATTTTTTTTCTTTGGCAGTTTTTTTTTCTCCCATCTCTTTCAGATAATCTTATCTCAATTTTAAATCAGAAATCTTATTTATAGCTTTTCTAAAGAGAATTATTTCAATGGGGGCAGATTCTTTCCCCTTCAGGTTTATTTTCTTTTTAAAAACAGATAAGTTATCCCTCCTTTTTCTTGGGAGAGACAGTTAAAGTATTAATTTAAAAATAATGATTGTGAGCTGAAAGGGGGTGTAAATCAAAGTAGGAAATATAAATTCAGCTGGCTTCCTGTTTTTTTGTGTTGCTATTTCTTCTTCTGGAGGGAAACTAAAAGTGCCAGAATTCCATCTTTCCCTCAGGACCAGAAAGGAACTCAGCAAGCTTACATCCTTAACAAACCTGGGTAAATGGGGAATGGTGTGTTCTTCTCATGTTCCTTCCTCCACTCTCTATTTCCCCTTCCCTCTGCCATATCTGATTTAGATGAATGGCTTGGCATTCAAGGCTCTGAGATAAGCTGGACATACATGCTTTCAATAGCTATAGTGATTGCAGTTACCACTGCCTGAGTGCCTGCTATGTGTACTACATTGTGTTGTGGGCTCACACACTTCCTTACTGCCGCTTCATTTCTGGCTGTCATCCCAAATTTAACGATAAAGAAACTGTGGCTCAGGGGCCTCTCTGCTAGAGAGGCAACCGAGTCTGGGTTTGAAAGCCATCTGGGTCCTCGGCCTGTGTTCTTTACCCGTAATTATCTCTACCAAGAGTTGGTCATTGAGTACTTGTTTGGGAAGGGAAGGCAGAAGGGCAGCTCTGGCATGCCAGTGCCCTGGAGATTTGCTCTGGTGACCTGGCCCCATGGGCATCATGGCTCCTGTTGGTGGCGGTGGTGCTGGTGAAGCAGCCATGCTAGGGCTTGTGTGATCTGGAGCTTGGATGAGATGATGTCTGAAGCCTCTTCAAGCTTTAGCACGCACTGGACCTCAGGAAAAGGCACTGTCACCAGTGTTCCTAAGGCATGGAGAAGGCATCTAGACTGAGGCCTGGACTGAGTACCTCTCACTGGAAAAATTCCTTCTGCATCACTGTGGCAGGATGGCTGGTCCTGCTCAGCTTGATCGCTGCCAGCATCAGGAAGGTCATTCCTAAAGAGGACGGAGAGTTACTGAGCAACACAGCATAGCCCTCAGGAAGCTGAAGACGAAAGTAGATGTAACCAGAGGCCTCCAAGTCACATATTTCCAGATTTTACACAGAGTTCCAGAATCTAACGAATAGTATTGTTGAGGAATACATGACTTACTAAGGGTGAAGTGCTTAACATGGTACTTCAGATATTAGTAAGCATTCAATAAGCATTAGCTCTTTATTGTCAGATGGGCCCAAGGCAGTAGCCCAAATTCTACCCACATCCCTTCTCTTCCACTAACTCAGTGTATCTGAGTGGTCCCTTATCACCGTCATGTATTGACTTTGTGAATTGCTCCTAAACATCCTGATACGTTGCAGAAAGAGCTTGTGGAATCAACTCCATTGAGGAATATATACATGATAAATTATATATATGATAAATTATATATACATGTTTATATATATATTTTTTATTTATTTATCTTGAGAGAGAGAGAGACAGTGAGAGCATACATGCTTGCACACGTGAGTGGGGGAAGGGCAGACAACGAGAGGGAGAGAGAGAATCCCAAGCAGGCTCTGAGCTGTCAGCACAGAGCCCGACATGGGGCTCAATTCCACAGACAGTGAGATCATGGCCTGAGCCAAGATGAAAAGTTGGATGCTTAACCAACTGAGCCCCTCAGGTGCACTGAGGAATATATTTTTAAAACTAATTTTCAAACATTTTAAAGGTAATAGCAAGCTGTGGTGAAAGAATTCTAATCTGACTGAAGAGTATAAGGTAAGAAGTCACTCTTCCTCCCACTCCTGTCTTGATTCCCAATCCCATTTACCATTTTCTTTGATACCATTCCAGAACTTTAAAAAATTGCATATGGGATGCCTGGGTGGCTTAGTCAGTTAAGTATCCAACTTTTGCTCAGATCATGATCTCACAGTTCATGAGTTCACGCACCACATCGCGCTATCTGCTGTCGGCACAGAGCCCGCTTCGGATCCACTATCTCCCCCTCTCTCTGCCCCTTCCCCGCTCATTCTCTCTCTCTCAAAAATCAATAAATAAACCTTTAAAAATGCGTATGCAGGGGCGCCTGGGTGGCGCAGTCGGTTAAGCGTCCGACTTCAGCCAGGTCACGATCTCACGGTCCGGGAGTTCGAGCCCCACGTCGGGCTCTGGGCTGATGGCTCAGAGCCTGGAGCCTGCTTCCGATTCTGTGTGTCCCTCTCTCTCTGCCCCTCCCCCGTTCATGCTCTGTCTCTCTCTGTCCCAAAAATAAATAAACGTTGAAAAAAAAAATTAAAAAAAAAATAAATAAAAATGCGTATGCAAATATAATGGAGTTGAAAACACTACCTTTGAGATGTGCTAAGATAAGGTAATGTCTTTTTTTTCTTTTTTTTCAAATTTTTATTTAAATTCTAGTCAACATACAGTGCAATATTGATTTCAGGAGTAGAGTTTGGTGATTCATCACTTACATATAACACCCAGTGCTCATCACAAGTGCCCTCCTTAATACCCATCACCCATCTAGCTGATCCCCACACCCACTTCCCTCCGTTAATCCTGTTTGTTCTCTATAATTAAGAGTCTCTTATGGTTTGCCTCCCTCTCTTTTTTTTCCCTTTCCCCTATGTTCATCTCTTTTGTTTCTTAAATTCCACATATGAGTGAAATCATATGGTATCTGTCTTTCTCTGATTCACTTAACATAATAATCTCTAGCTCCATCCACATCCTTGCAAATGGTACAATTCCATTCTTTTTGATGGCAGAGTAATATTCCATTGTATATGTATGTATACATATCACATCTTCTTTATCCATTCATCAGTTGATGGACATTTGGGCTGTCTCCATAGGTGGATATTGTTGATAATGCTGCTATAGACATCAGGGTGCATGAACCCTTTCAAATCAGTATTTTTGTATCCTTTGGATAAATACCTAGTAGTGTGATTGCTGGTCATAGGGTAGTTGTATTTTTACCTTTTTGAGGAACCACCATATTGTTTTCCAGAGTGGCTGCACCAGTTTGCATTCCCACCAACAGTGTAAGAGGGTTCCTGTTTCTCTACATCCTCGCCAATATCTGTTGTTTCCTGTGTTGTTCATTTTAGCCATTTTGACAGGTGTGAGGTATTGGTTTGTATTTCCCTGATGAAAGGTAATGTCTTTTTTAAAATAATTATAAATTAGCTGGTCTTCCTCAGTGCTGCCTTCCTTCTAGTTACAGTGGGGCAGTGGAGGTGGAAAATGAGTTCGGTTTCAAGCCTGTGCCTCTGGCCTCTTGGGGTCCTCTGCTTTGGGTTTGGCTAGGCCAGTCTTGGTTGGTGTCTGGATGATAAGTGTGAATAGGTGTATGGATGATGAACTTGTAGACAGTGGTCCCAGTGGAAAACTCACCCCGATTGTATATTATGACACACGTGGCAAACTGTCTCCTATCACCAACTGGCTCCTGCTACATCTTCCTGAGAGTCAACGACAGCCTTGAAGTGCCCTCCTCCAGCTCGAAAATGCCAGTGTTACTGTGCTGTTGCAATTCTGTGTCAGTACAGGGCCTCTGTGTATGGAGATCCCCCTGCCTTCCAAGAATTCCTGGTGGTGCAGTACATACTCCGAATGGCTTTTGCTCTCCCCTTAACAAGAATAACTCTGTCCCCCTTTGCCTTTCTGTAATTTCAGCCCACTGTGGGGGATGAGGTTCCATGATGCCAAGAAGCATCCTGTTTCTTCTTCTCATACTTTCCCCAAAGGCAGGAGAGTGGGACTCCCCTTAAATCTGGCTCTCCTCCTGCTCTGCTCCTCCCATCTCCTGAGGTCGTACTAATGGAATGGCTGCTTGGAAGGACAGGAAGGCACATTGGTTGCATGTCTTTAAAGCATTACATCCACTGCATCACTCAGTATGTCTGTCTGCTCGTTGATCTAGCCATTCATTCATTGACGCAACTTTTCTGTATAAAGTGTTTTGCAACTTGCTTTTGCACTGATCAATATCCTTTGATGATCTTTCCATGGCAGCAGTTATCAGAGCACCTCATCCCTTCGAATAGCTGTTTAGAGTTTGCTATGTTTATTTATTTACTTATTTGCTTGTTGATTGACATAGATTATTCATGGTTAGGCAAGTATGTCTGAAAACCACTTCATGCCCTCTGCTCATATTTTCTTTCTTTTTCCTTTGCAAATTCCTTTATTTGTCACCTTGTGTACAAGCAACAGTATGTCAATTAAGAGTTTCTTTTTCCTGGGGTGCCTGGGTGGCGCAGTCGGTTCAGCGTCCGACTTCAGCCAGGTCACGATCTCGCGGTCTGTGAGTTCGAGCCCCACGTCCGGCTCTGGGCTGATGGCTCAGAGCCTGGAGCCTGTTTCCCATTCTGTGTCTCCCTCTCTCTCTGCCCCTCCCCCATTCATGCTCTGTCTCTCTCTGTCCCAAAAATAAATAAATGTTGAAAAAAAAAAATTAAAAAAAAAAAAAAAAAAAAAAAAAAAAAAAAAAGAGTTTCTTTTTCCTGCTGAGTCCTCCAGCTGCTTCCCATTCTTCCTTTACACATATAATCCTTTGCTTGACAATTTTGACAACAGAAATACAGGATTCTGGTTTCAGGGGAAGGAGCAGCAGCATTGGTATATGAGTGTTCAAATCCCCAGGTGCATATTTTTTCTTTAAGTGCATATTATGAGTCCTGAATAAGAGAAGCACATTTTCAGACAGGATTGGAATTTCTTCTTCTTTGCCCAAAGGAAAGAAAGGAAAGTAGAAGTATATGGCTGAACAGTTAGGATAAACCTGAATATAGTAGCTTTCACGATTTGAAGTTTTATTCTTTTACACAAAAGAAGTCCAGAGGTAGGTGACAAGTCTAAGGCTTACATGGTGGCTCCATGAAGTCATGTCTACTCCTATCTTTCCACTCATCTACATATATGCTACATCCATAGCATGTAGTTTCCACCCTCAGGATCACAAGATGGCCGCTGGGGCTTTGTCTATCACAGTGCATTCCAGGCAGGGAAAAGTAGAAGGGTAAAAGACAAATGAGGCATGTGTCCATGGTCTATCTTTTTAGAAGTATGCACGACATCCCACATAACACTTATCTTTATATCTCATTGGTCAGAACTTGGTCACATGGCCACACCTAACTGCACTGAGGTTCTGTTAGTAAGGAATAAGGGAAGAGTTGATACTGGGCAGGCAGCTCCAGTCTCCGTCTTGTGTGGTTTGATCCATTGTTTGAATTTCTCATTTCACCAGGTGCTGACATATATGGAATAGTAGTTGCTGCTCAGAGTAGAGATGTGACATAGCTTGAGTTTATATCTCTTTGACCTATCCCATCATCTAGGTTTCTGCCTCCTTCCTTCTAAGGAAGGTCATAAACTGTTGCTTCCTGAATGATCAGGGAACTCCATGTAGCACTTGGCCATAATGTAGAAGTATATGATGTGTTCAAAGTTTCTTCTTCCCAACCCCCTCATCAGAACTTCTAAGTTCTGTGTGTCCTCTTTGCTGGGCACAATTGGGCAGGGGCTTTTCTAACTGCATCAATATTGAACTAAGGTGCTAGGAATTAATAGTTTACCATTCCAACTCCCACTTCCATTGCTCTCCTCATTCTTCCAAATTCTTACCCTGCAACTGTGCTGAATTTCCTTCCTTGTTCATTGTATCCTTTAGTAAGTTTGAACACTAGCCCAAGGTGGCCTTTCTGTCTGAAGTGTCCTCTTCATTTCTTCACCTGTTCTCCAACCCCATTCCCAGCATACTTTGCTCACTTTAAATGACCCCATTCAAACATCATTCTTTCAAGAAGCCTTTTCGAATTCCTTAATATTAATATCCTCCCCTCTGACCTCACCATTCCTCGAGTACACTGCTGGTACTGTTTATCACACTGTGTCATCACTGTTAATGTATGTGTCTGTCTTCCCTGAGAGCACCAGACAGTGAGCACCTTGAGGGCAGGACAGTGGGTTTACCACTAAGTCTCTTATGTGTAGAAGAATCCTTATTACTGGTTGTGGAATGAATGAATGAATGAATGAATGAATGACAGTGTTCAGTACTCTGATCCAGAGGAATAATACGTAAGAATTTCCCTGATGGAAATTCTTTTTGGTGATGGAAGACCTTCACACAGCAAAGACATATCATGATGAAGATGTCTTGCTACCTAATCAAAGCATGCTGCGTGGCTGGAATTGCTGCTATACTAAAGCTTTGAATAGCAGCTCTGTGGTCAAGATTGTCAAGGGAGAAGGTCTGAGTTTGTGCAGCTGAAGGGATTCATGAGGCCCTATGAAGAAAATGCTAGGCTTTCTGTAATGGTTTATTTTTGAATAGGAACAGGTCTGTGGCAGTAATCCCATTTGAATTCTGGAGCTCTGTTTAGCAGAAAGATGAGCCAGAGACCTCAAGTTACATTTGTTGTTAAAGTTTGACCAGACACTTGGTGTAAGTGTGTGTCATGCATGACTTTGCTTAAGTAATTAACATTCCTGTCAAGGCTCTTTAAAAGGGTCCTGTGTTGTAGAGCCCCTCAAAAGACTGGTTGAAACCTTTGAACTCTCAGCCTTTCCGTTTATTGCCAATTACTGATATGCTTAAGTTTCGTTTTTCTTTAAAAAAAAATGCAAAAGGGGTTAGCTCTTGTAGCAGAAATGTTTATTCTTAGGAGAATCAAGCTTGGAAAGTGGGGCAATTTCAAAATGAAGACGTAAGTGTAGACATGATATTAGAGGATATGTTGGCGGGAAAAGTCTAAAGATTGTTTTTTAGTTGGGAAAAGAAGAATTAATGTGAATCGGATAGCAGCTTTCAAATCTCTTAGAAACTGTGAGAAGGCTAAGCAATTTGATGCACCAGAGGACTGAACTGGCATTTAATTACCTCCTTCTTTTCTGTCTTTCCTTTCCTTCTTCTTCCTTTCTTACCTTTTCCTTCTTCCCTTTCCCTTTCTTTCCTCCTCCCTCCTTTCTTCCCTTCTTTTCTTTATTCTGTCTCCCTTTTCAACTCCTTTTTAGATGCCTTTAAGATTGTAAGGCCTGTCAGGGCAGGAGGTGGATCTAGCTGGTTGATAGAGGTCCTCTTGAATGAATGGAAGAAGGGATGGATGTTTGCAGTGTGCCACGCACTGGGAATACCAAGATGAAAGACATAACATAAAAGGGGAAAGTGATAGTTCACTTCAGTGTGGAGACATAGTAGATGGAGATGCATGCATGGGGGCTGCTAAGGGAGCAGGAGAGGGCAGCATCCACTCCTAGCTATAGGAGGAAGGAGACAGGGGCAGAGGGCCTCCCTAGAGTTGGTGATGATTTAACTGTGCCTTAAATAGCGATCAGGTGTCCATCAGATAAGTGAGTGGAAAGAGTGCCTTGGGTGAGACCACGCATGACCAAAGGCCTGGTCTGAGAGCATCATCACATAGGCTGTGATCCCATGCTGTCTTTGTGCTACCTGTGGGGAAGTCCAGGGCAACGGTGGTGGCAGGTGATGCTAGGAGAGGTCAGTGGAGCCTCATAATATGTGGCAAGTGAAAGAATGCAGGTCTTGTCTAAACATAATGGGGCACATGATGAATTTTAAGCAAGAAGCTTTAAGAGTGACTTTGAATGGAAAAAGAAAATTTAGAAGCTGTTCATTAAACTAGATAGGATAGTTCAGTAAAACCAGGTAAAGACTAAAACTTGGAAATGGTAGAGGATGAAGACAGGAGACAGATTTGAAAAGTATTAGGACTTATTGCCTGATCACCTTGGTTGACTAGGTAAAGTATGGTGTCTTGTATAGTAGTGAGTTTCTCAATAATAGATGCCATGTGTTACCTTTATACCCTTAATGCCTAGATCAGTATCTGGTACCTAGTAAAGTTTAATTTTAATGATGTTTGCTTAATGAGTGCTTTAATTAATTACTTATGTAATTATAGTAACCTACATACTGTATGTCTCCTGACAATATGTATTTCTCTTTTAGAAGAACTGTGATTTGTAGCTGTATACATTGCCTCCCAACTAAGAAAATCTACATTTTCCAGTCACCTTTACAGCCAGGTGTGGTCATGTGACTAAGTCCTAGCTAATGATGTCCAAATACAAGTGCTATTTGGAACTCCAAGAAAGTCTTTTGGAAGAAGAGGAATCTCACCCTTGGCTTCTCCCCTTCCACTCCCTCTTTCTTCCTTGCTGTTGTCTAGAATGCAGATTCAGTGTGTAGAGTGCCAGGGTCCATCTTTCTGAGGATGGTGGGGCAGGAGGATAGATAGAATCTGGGTCCCTTCTGTACAAACTGGCATGGCAGTCTGAATTCATTTTATTCATTCTACCCATTCTTCATTAAATATTTATGAAAGTCCTATCGTATTTCTAGTGCTGTACAAGGAACAGGGGAATCAAAAATAAATAAATCACATTCCTTGTCCCGTAAGGAGCCTACAGTTGATCTTCCAGGGTTCAGAAGGAAGAATTCCTTCCCTTCCTACTTCTAAGGTGTTGTGGGGCACTTTTGATTGCTCACCCATGTGGTGTTCTAACACATGGTGGTCTGAGTTTTGTTGTGAATCTTGGTTTCTGAATGTGTGCTGGCACATCTCAACTACTTGGTTTGAGTTTGAACACTTGGCTGTATGGGCTAAAGGCATGACCGGAAGCTTTGGTAACTTAAAAAAAAAACAAAAAACTGATGTTGAGTTTCTCAACTAGGCATGAAGAGATTCACAGTTGAAAACCTGGGTAAGGAGTTCATTGAGGGTTCACTTAGGTGTTGACTTTGTGTTCAAATTTCCCCATGGCCTTATGCCCCGTCAGGTACAAGGAAATAGAAAGTTATCTAGCATTAATTGCTATTGTTTTGTGAGCACTTTTAAATACTTTATGCACTTTACACACCATCAGTTTTTTTATTCTAACAACTCCGTGAGGAAGTATCATTATCTGTATTTTACGGATAAAGAAATTGATGTCTGGAGAAGAAATCCCAGGTCTTCATGACTCCAAAGCTTCCCACTGAACTCTCCTGCCTCCTTAAGTGACTTTAGATATATATACTTATAATCTGTGTCTGGTGAGGTGAGACAGGAAGTGAGACAGGAAAGGTTAGGCCACTTGGTTTCTCTGTACTTATTCATGGTAAGAATGGCTAGTTGTGGCTGGTTGTTATCACAAACAGTGTTGTCACTGGAAACTTCAATAACAGTGTTCTCATGTTTAACATTTCCCTAGACATTACATGTATTTAGAAAAACACCCAGCTTGTTAAACCTCTTTGAGCAAATCGATCATAATTTGTAGTATTTTCTTTTTTTAAATATTTATTTATTTTTGAGAGAGTGTAGGGGAGGGGCAGAGAGAGAGGGGGACAGAGGATCTGAAGCAGGTTCTGTGCTGACAGATCTGATGCGGGGCTCAAACCCATGAACTGCAAGATCATGACCTAAGCCTAAGTTGGTCGCTAAACCAACTGAACCACCCAGGTACCCCTGTAGAATTTTCTTTAAAAGAAGGAAAACTGAACCCTGAGTTGCTCAAAGTCCATAAGGGCAATGTGAGGACTATTCTCCCAGGGACTTGCATAGTTGCACATCACAGGCTTTGAGAGTGAGAAGTGTTTAGACAGAGTATTTTATTTTTTTAATTTTTATTTATTTAATTTTTAATATGAAATTTATTGTCAAATTGGTTTCCAGACAACACCCAGTGCTCATCCCAACAGGAAAAGATGCTCAACGTCGCTCCTCCTCAGGGAAATACAAATCAAAACCACACTGAGATACCACCTCACACCAGTCAGAGTGGCTAAAATGAACAAATCAGGAGACTATAGATGCTGGAGAGGATGTGGAAAAACGGGAACCTTCTTGCACTGTTGGTGGGAATGCAAACTGGTACGGCCGCTTTGGAAAATAGTATGGAGGTTCTTCAAAAAGTTAAAAATAGATCTACCCTATGACCCAGCAATAACACTGCTAGGAATTTACCCAAGGGCTACAGGAGTGCTGATGCATAGGGGCACTTGTACCCCAATGTTTATAGCAGCACTTTCAACAATAGCCAAATTATGGAAAGAGCCTAAATGTCCATCAACTGATGAATGGATAAAGAAGTTGTGGTTTATATACACAATGGAATACTACTTGGCAATGAGAAAGAATGAAATCTGGCCATTTGTAGCAACGTGGATGGAACTGCAGAGTGTTATGCTGAGTGAAATAAGTCATACAGAGAAAGACAGATACCATATGTTTTCACTCTTAATGTGGATCCTGAGAAACTTAACAGAAGACCATGGGGGAGGGGAAGGGAAAAAAAAAGGTTAGAGCAGGAGGGAGCCAAAACATAAGAGAGAGTATTTTATACTGTTGTGCTGTGATTGCCTCATTCAGGATAATCCCAGTGTCTTAGTCTGTTTGGGCTGCTGTGAAAAAGCACCGTAAACCGAGTGGCCTATAAACAACAGCATTTTATTCCTCACAGTTTTGGAAGCTGGAAGTCCAAGATCAAGGTGCTGAGAGGTTCAGTGTCTGGGGAGGGCCTGCTTCCTGGTTCATAGATGACTATCTTTTTGCTGTAATTTCACATGGCAGAAGGGGCTAGGGAGCCCTGTGGGTTCTTCTTTATAGGGGCACTAACCCCAATTATTAGGACTCTTACCCTCATGACCTAATCCTTCCCAAAGGCCCTACCTGCTAATGTCATCACACTGGGCATTACATTTTAACATACGGCTTTTGGGGGAACACTCATATTCATTGAACCCAGAGTTCTACTTCTTGTGTCTAGGGACTCAGTTTTTATTAGATCATTTGCATGCTAAAGATGATAGTTCCTTTTTGGAGACTTACATTTTTCAAATTAGTTAACAAAATAACAAATTAAGCTTGAGGCACTCCTAAAGTAAATATGGAAGGCAGTGGTTATAAAAACGAATATCACAGGGCTTTGGAGTCTGACAGACCTGGATTCTAATTCCATTTTCCCTACTAGCAAACTGTGTGGCCTTGGGCAAGTCACTAAACCTCTCAGCCTCAGTTTATTCCTCTTTAAAGTGGGGATATGACTATTACTGCTGGTAGCCCTCATAGGATTGTTATGGCTACTAAGTCCTACATTGTAGGTAGAGATTGAGTGCAGCGCCTTGCACAGGGTTAACATTGAATGCCTGTCACCCACAATTAGTGATCATTATGATCTTCATGCTCTATCATGTAATAGTCTTGGATGTGGTAAAAACCACTTAGCTCTTTTGGACACTGCCAAACAAGTAGGCATAAAATGCAGAGCAACTGGAGACGCCGCTTTGTTGGTTCAGTTACCCAGAACTGTCAAAGCCACAGCCGGAATCTCCTTCATTGAGCGTCAGCTGTGCATGTCAAGATATGCCTCCTGGGTCTGTTGCCTGTAGCACCCTCATGGACCACAGGACACACCCGAGCTCAGCCTGTTGACAGAGTCACTACTGTGGCTTTTCATGAGAACACTCTGTTCTACCCTCAAGTCTTTGAGTTTTGCAGAGGGATAAACAGATGCCTAGTTTTATAAAATGTCTTGCTGGGTAATTTGGTAGGGAGGTATGATCTACCAAAAGCCTGATAAAACTTACCCAGTCTGAGATGAGTTGTTAAATCAGATGAAACTAAGGAAAGGCTGAAAGAGTCTGTGATGGTATCATGCCCTCATCCTATACCTTCTACTCACATCTGGCCTGTAAGTGACCGTCTGACCCGTCTCAACCAAGCAGTCCTAATTTCGTGCCTCTTTCCACCCCAACCCCCCCTATTTTGTAATTAGTGACTTTTTCTATTTGTTTGACTGCCTCTGAAAACCTCCCAACTGAGAAAGCAAATAGTATTGTTTCAGGTCAAATTTTAGTTTCCATTTCAACTGAGGGAACTGGCATCGAGTATTGTGAAGCTAATCTCCTTAACTGGAGAATGACCAAGCATTGATTGAACCAGTGAGTCTGCAAGGTTCTCAACTTCAGATCAATTTCCTGTGCCAGGTGATACCACCTTTCCAGCAAGCCTTTGTGTCTTGTTTTCCAATGACCTTTATTTTTCCCACTTATATGGCTGCCTTCTACCTTGATTAGGTGCAGCCTAATCAGACGGTATTCTCTAAACTCCTTGAGTTTTAGTTATTTGGCCCCATCACATTTGGGATTTTCTCAAATTAGTTCCTCAAGGGACTTGCTTTGATTTAGTAGAAGCTCAAACCCAAATGAATTAGTGTAAGTGAAAGCGTAGAATGGTACTTAACACAAAGCAACCACTCAATAAATGTTAGCAATTATGGTTGTTTTCATAAGTTTATTATTTTATGAGACCTGGTGGGTATAATTATATATGCCCTGTATCCAGTTTGGGGAAAAAGTATAAGAAGTTCCCATTCATTCGTTCTAATTTTTTTAAATATTTATTTATTTTTTTTTGAGAGAGAGAGAAAGAGCGCAAACAGGGAAGAGGCAGAGAGAGAGGGAGACACAGAATCCGAAGCAGGCTCCAGTCTCTGAGCTGTCAGCACAGGGCCCAATGCGGGGCTCGAACTCAGGAGTTGTGAGATCATGAGCTGTGCTGAAGTCGGACACCCAACCTATTGAACAGGCACCACCCATTCATTCCTTCTAAAGAAATAACATCACTGGGGCGTCTGGGTTGCTCAGTCGGTTAAGTGTCCAACTTCAGCTCAGGTCATGATCTCACACACAGTTCTTGAGTTTGAGCCCCGGGTCGGACTCTGTACTGACAGCTCAGAGCCTGGAGCCTGCTGCAGATTCTGTGTCTCCCTCTCTCTCTGATCCTTCCCCGCTTGCACTCTGTCTGTCTCTCTTCCTCAAAAATAAATAAACATTAAAAAAGTTCTTTTTAAAAAGAAATAACATCATTAGAACCCAAGTTGAGGAAAAACAATTCCTTTATATATGGAAGATGACAGAGTAAAGATACTGTCGAGGAAAGTAAATACAGCTTTCTTTAACAGTTCCTCCTATTGTTTTTGCTTCCCATCCCCTGCCACTGACATCTACCCTATTGTAGTCATGTCTGTATTTCCAGAACTTAATAGAGTACCTGGCACGTGCAAGATATTTAGTAAGCATTGAACTGACCTGAAGTGACCTGCCATCATCCTAATTCTGCCATTTACTATTTGCATGACTTGATCACTAAAGTGGGAGATGAAAATCAGTCTTTGTCTCAGGGCCTTGGCTTCCTCATTCATGCAATGGGAGGGAGGTTTGCATTAGAGGATGTCCAGAGTCTGTCCTGGCTCTGGCACCTCTTGATCCCTTGTGGCATTTGGGTTCCCATGGCCGGTGGTGGGCTATAACATGTTATGAATAAATAAACATTCACGTGAAGGTGAGGTATAGTTTAACACAAGTTTTTTACACAATTTTTCTTTTTTTTTGTCGGGGTGTTTTTTTTTTTTTAATCCTGAAAAGTGACTTAGGCAGAAATCTGTTTAGGAAGTTCCTCTTATAACTGATGCATAAATTCCTCATTGCATATTGTACCTTTAGACCTTTAGAAATTGGTAGGAGTATATGTAAATACGTATGACTGTGTGTAATATATCTGTGTATACTCTTGCATCTGTTTATAATTTACAGGTAGATGGTAAGAATTTTTTCTGTCTGATCAAAGAAGGTTAAATAATAATTAACTTGTATTTGACCTAGTAATTCACTTTTAGGAATCTGTTTTAGAGAAATGGCCTAGAATGTAGATAATTTATGGGCAGAGTTTTTAATAACAATGTTACAGTACTGAAAAACTAGATACAAAATAAATGCTCAGCAGAAGGGGAATGATTATATAAATTTGACACACGTATTTATATATTTTGTTTGGTGTATAGAAAAGGAAAGGAAATAACCTCAAATGATAGCAGTGATGATTTCTGAATGGTGGGATTATGAAATATGGTTTATCCTTTTATTAACACTTCTCCTAAGTTTTTTTTAGCAAGCAGTATGTATAATTTTTCTTATGAGAAATCTGAAACATAGAAACTCTACCTAAATACAGAACTTTGTGCAAATATCTAAGTATTTAGATATTTATGTATTTGGTTGTTTATATATTTAGATAAATCTTACCTAAATATAGAGGAACCTTACCTAAAACATGGATATTCCTATAATGAACAGTAGAAACAGCACTGCTGATTTCTTTGCTGCATGGGAAATTCCATACCAGAAGAGAGTGAGATGAACTGATTGATCCCACCCCCAACTTTATTGTAAACACCCACCGGTTTCATACTTAGCAACACAACCTTCTCTGAAAGGCCCTAACTGTGGCATCCTATGGACTGCCTGGCTGGGATCCTTGTCCATCGTACTGTGGTTGCCGGTGGAAAGAGAAGGTCACCCTGTACGTGCTTCTGCTGATGACCACAGCAGCAAAGCCAGTGTATATCTGAGTCTGCAGGAATTCACTCAACCCAGAGATCAGTGTTTACAGAAGGCAGTGCAGACCCAGGAAATAATAAAATGATTGAATAATTTCCCATTGAGTGTTTTGTGATGAGAGTATTAAACAGGTCCTTTCTTGGAATCCTGGAATTATAGAGTGATTAGAAAACCTTCCATACCACTTGACTCCAAATCCTGGATTCTTCTCTCAGTTCACAGGGGGAAGAGAGTCTGTTTGGAGTCATCCAGACTACTGTGGCTGTGCCACTTTCTGGTTGTGTGACCTTAGACAATTTACTCATTCACTCAAGAAATAGTCACAGAGCTTTGCACCAGGCTCAGTGCCAGGTGCTGGGAATAAAATAATTAACAAGTTAAGGACCTACCCTCACAAAGTTTAATGTCCTCATGGGGAGCGGGAGATACAGACATGTTATTTCACTTATTTGGCAACACCCCTGTTTTTACCCTTCCACTAAATTGCGCTCTTTCTCGTGGTTTGGTCCCAGGTTTTGCCTCTATTTCATAGTCTTACTTGGGAGTTTCATTCCCTTCCCATCACTCTAGGGATTATTTATTGAGTGATGACGTCCCATCTGTATGTCCAATCTGGGGGATCTTCTGAAATACAGACTCCTGGAGCCAATTGTTAGTTGCCCTTGGGAGTCTAAAGACCATCTCAAACTCAGCTTATACAAAAACTGAGTTTTGTGTCATCTCCCCACCTCCCCGCCCCAACTGACTTCTCTCCTGTGTTTCCTGTCTCCATGAATAGCCCCCTGTTGTCCATCCAGTGTACGAACTAGAAATCAATCTCTGGTCTTCCATTTTCTTTTCTGCCATCCACATCTAATGACCCATGTAGCAGATTCCCTCTCCTGTGGAGATATTGTTCATTTCAGTCCCCTTCTCTTTAGCCTACTGACTTTTGCTTCTTTTCTTCAGGCTCATTTCTTTACAGTCCAAACAATTAGTCTCTCTTGAAGTAACTCTGTTTACATCATTCCTATGCATAGCACCCCTTACTGGCTCCCCAGTGCCCTCAGAGTAATATCTAGTCTCTTTGGCATGGTCCTGCTGAGTTTTGCAGTCTCATTGCCTACCCCCCAACCCTCTTTTCCTTAACTCTTGAAGCTTCAGCCTCTGCTTACCTCACATCTGGACCACTCTGTTTCATTCTGTAGATCTTGGGTCAGATGTTATTTACTCCAGGAAATCCTGCTCAAATTTCCAAGTCTAGGTTGGGTACCTCTACTTTTTGTTCCCATAATCTCCCATCCATCACTTCTTTTATTACTCTTAGGGCACTGCTTGGTCCATCTCTCTTACCAGAAGACCATGAACTCTGTGGGGGCAGGGACATTACATTTTGTGTTTCTAGAATCCAGTCCAATGATAGGTGATTAATTACTTATTAGTAGGTGATAAAAATAAATACTGATTAAAAATGAATAATTCTTTATTTCTTCTGACCATATCAATCTGAGCATAAAGACAAGGTCAAAATAATAACAAAACAATTGTATTATCCTCTTTGTCCTTCCTTGGCCCAGACCCTTGATGTGCCTCTTTCTTCCCTTAGAAGATCCTCCAGCCTCTCTGGCAAGCCGACTTCAGGTGGTAGACTCTACCGATCTCAGAGACCATGCCTGGATGTGACTGAGCCCTAAGATCAGCCACACTTAAAACTGAAATAAAACCAACCATACATGGAACTGCTGTGTAAGATTTTGATCAGAAACAGGGGAATACTGAAATAAGAATAATAGATGGCGTTTGCTGAGAGATTCTTATATGCCAAACACCATTTTAACTGCTTTATATAGTTTTTTTTGATCCTGCCAACAATTCTAGGAAGTAAATAGGATTATTCCCATTGTGCAGATGAAAAAACTGAGGTCCAGTAACCCACCTTAGGGTACAGAGCAGAAAGTGGTAGAACCAAGTCTGGCAGTCTGATTCCAGGGCCCACAGTATTAACCAGCACACTTACTGTGTCCCTAGATGAGCTTTAAAGCTCTGACCTATATTTCTCTGGTTCTCATGAGCAAAAGCTGGGCCTGTGGGCAGTAAGGCATTCACTGTTATGTGTCTTCCTCTTCCTCAAACACTACACCTGGTCGCTCTAGGACCCAGCTAATCAAGATGGAGTCGGTCCTTCTCTCAAAGCCCTCTGTGGTCCCATCCTTACTTGGTGCATAGAAGTGCATATTCTTCATGAGAGGCAGAGTAGCATCGTAGTTAAAAAGTGGGCTTTGAATTGAGACTACCTGGGCTCAGACCAACCACAGCTCTGTCACTTATTAGACATATGACTTGGGCAAATTATTTACCCTCCCTATGCCTCACTTTCCTTATCTATACAATGAAGATACTAATATTATAGAGCCCATAGGCTGTTGTAAGGATTATGGGAATTAATGTATGTTACACGTGTAGAATGAGGCTTGGCACCTAAGAAGCACTAAGTGTGTGCCTTAGTGTTTTCGTAACTTAAAATAATCTTATTAACATTTACTTAAACTTGTATTAGGATGCTTTGATTATTAAGCATCAGGGTAACTCTACTACCGTTTGAGATGTAGAAATCTACTAGTTCTTTCATTTCATTATGGGCTTTAAATGTGTATGTGTATGTATATATATATATATATATATATATATATATATATATATATATATATTTTACCCAGAAAGATAAAAATAAATCACCTGCGAAACCCCACATGAAAGGTTTTCATAAATCTTGTGAAAGTTGGGCCAACTCAGATTGATTTAAAGCCCTTTAAATTGTGAGCATTCTAATGGGGGTCCTTCTAGAGGGAGGATCTGACATGGTTTGGCTAGCAGTGTGCGTGTGGGGGTGTCACGGGAACCATGGTCTTTTATCTACCTGATGGATGTGAGTTAGAGGAGTTAGCTTAGGCTTAAGGAGAACCTAAAGATGATAAAGCCTTTGTCTTGCTCACAGCAATAGTTGCAGGGCAGTATACCATATGACATCAGGTTCTGGGTCCTTAGCCTGGCATTCACAGGCCATACTCCCTGTCTTGATCAAACCCACCTCGCTATTGTACACCCTTCCACTCTTACCCTATCTTCTACCTAGAAATTTCTCACTCATATTCCAGTAAAACCTGAGCCTGTGTGCATCTTAAGGCCCAGATTAAAACCCATTTTATTTTTGAATCTTTTTTTGAGCCTCCTGACCTGCTGTATACTCTTCCTTCTTTGCACTATGCCTACCTCTCTTATGCATATTTTCACTTTCTAATTTTGGTGTGCTTCCAGGCAATTTCCCACCAGCCTGGGTTCTCAAATACATTTCTTTTGTTTAACGTTAAAACAACCTTGTGAGGTATTATAACCCTTACTTTGCTGATGAGGAAGCCAAGGCTCAGAAAAGTTAAGTGATTTACCTAAAGACACACAAAGCTAAGTCAGACTCCAACTCTGGTATTCTTTTTTCTACCCCAGACTCTTTCTCTGAAGTCACGCGCCTGTCTTGCTTAATTTTATATCCCCCTGAAATGTGTAGCAGAGCTTCAGGCTCAGTAAATTTCTTTATTCATTCAACTCATGTTTATTGAACCCATGAGGTGTTACTTAAGTCTTGGGCCCTGGCATTAAAAATTTAGATGCTTAGGGGCACCTGGGTGGCTTAGTCGGTTAAACGTCCGACTTTGGCTCAGGTCATGATCTCACAGTTCGTGAGTTCGAGCCCCGTGTCAGGTTCTGTGCTGACAGCTCAGAGCCTGGAACCTGCTTCAGATTCTGCATCTCCCTCTCTCTCTGCCCATGCCCCGCTCACGCTGTGTCTCTCTCTTTCTCAAAAGTAAATAAACATTAAAAGATTTTTTAAACAAAAATTTAGATGTTTGTGGGAATAAAGAAGAAATGCCATTAATGTGGTTAATGGTATTTGCATTTTACATACTAAAATGGATTTCATAGGGTTCACAAACTCAGATGCCAACAGGACAGGCAAGTGGTTGAGTTAATTAGATTGGATATAATTCATTGTAAAGTGATGTGGACTCATGCTAACTGGACATCAGTACTCTCTCTAATGGAAGTGACCACTACTGAACTCCAGCCAATTGTTGCCACACTGGAATGTGGGCCTTGCGTTAGGAGATTTTTCAGTTGTTTCAGAAAAACTGAAAGTCTGGACTTACTTGTAAAATATCCTTATATTGAACATTAGCAGATCATTTAATTTTTTAAAAGGACTAAAGAGCTAAACAACACATGGCTGATAGTTACTGCTCAGCACCTTGAAATGCTACATATTGAGCTGACCATGTAGCTCCCAGCGCCTGCGCTCCCGAGACAGGAGCCAGTGCTGAAGGAGGACTGGGTCCCTCCTCTTCCTCCTTGTCCTCAGTAGCCTGGTTGCAGGTCTTGCTCACCTACAGGCCTGCCTGGCTTTGCAGCAGTTACCCCGTCTCCTTGCCCCTTGCCCTCTTGGCCTGTCAAGGGGTGATGACTGCCCTGTCTCTTCCGAAGAGATCACTGGATCTTGCTCTCTAATTTAGCTCCTTGTCTTCATTGTGATGAATGAGGCTGAGCAGATGACAAGCAGGGATCACTGGGCAGAAGATCAAAAGCTCCCCCTGGGCTGCCTGGAGCATATTTATGACTTTGCCTCTTTGGGAAGTTCCACCCATGAGAATGTGGTGCCTGTGGAGAGTTAACTTCTCCCCACCCCCACCCCCCACCCCCCCCATACTTCTACTCAGTCCCAGTGGGAAAAGAGAGATTTGTACCCGGGCTACCGAAGGAGGACCTCTGAAAACAGAATCAAGTACAACCTGTTTGGAATTTTCTGTGGCTGATGCACTTGGTAAAATAGGGTCCAAACTAAGGGACCCATGGAGTCACTTCAGCTTTGTGATTTGATAACTAAAAAGTAATATCAATACTTGTTCAAGTATTAATGGAGGTAGTTATGCTAAGGACTCCTGCTTCAGTAAATCGTATAGTCCTCAATGTTGTGGCACAGGTTTCTTAAAACATGATTTGGGGAGCATTAGCAACAGGCATGCTGGAGGTTTGTTAAAAGTTTTAATTCCTGGACTTCATCCCAGATCTAGGAATGAGGTCTGGGAATTTGCATTTAACAAGTATCTCGAGATTCTCATGTATGCAAAGATTAAGAAGCTTTGACTAATGATAGCAATGATAATGATGAAAACAGAGCCTTAAGTGTTTTAAGTGGTGTATATTTATTCCTTACAACATGCCCATGAGGTACCTGTTTCTCAAAGTGTGAAATAGATATCACTGTTCGCAATTGAAATTTTGGATGACGCGTGAAAATTTTTTCTTAATTTTTAAAGTTTTATGTTTACCTTATATATAAAACACATGTATTTAATTAACCTGCTAAACTCATAATTTTATGGATATTAAATTTTAAGTGAAGGCTAAATTTATTTGAGTATAGAGAGTGAATCAATTTAAAGGGAAATGTTAAGTAAATAATAGTTCCAATAATAAAAACTGTGAAGGTAGAATGTGAATAATTGAAATGTATAAAGCACTAGGATGAATAAAAAAGCTCTGTAGTGAGCCGGAGGACTTGGATTTAAATCTAAAATTAAATCCTTACTAGCTGTGTGCCCTTGAACAAATCTCTTTCCTTCTCTGAAACTTAGCTTTATTCTCAGCAAAATGAAAATATTAAAACCAATGTTCCATAAGTAAAGAACACATAACAGGTGGTCAAGAAATTTACTATTACTTGAGTTGTCCTAAAATATTAATTGAATACGAGTCTTTAATGTAGACATTACTGGAATCTTCTTAAGAATGTATTAGAAATAGAAACTCTTATTTTCTCATGTCTTTTTTTAGCTATGAATTTACCACACTTCCTGAACAGTTTAAGAGGAGAGAGCCCTGAACTGGGAATCTGAAGACTTGGGTTTTACTTCCAGCTTTGTCTCAGGCTCTCTCTGTCACCTCTAACATCACATTTTGACTCATTGTACCTCAGTTTTATAATCTGTAGAGTGGGTTTGCACTGGAAGGCTTCCAAGGCTTTTCCCAGCCCCAACATTCTATTTGCATCAGAGCTATTTCTTTATTGCCCGAAATAAATGGAGAACAGTTAGCATAGATTCCACATCATTGTAGCCCAGTAGGTGATTTGCCAGACTGCTTGACTTCCTGGTTTCATTGTCTTGTGTTTCTTTGGAGGTGCTAAAGAATAGTAAAACCAAATGGCTGGCAGAAGGAAGACACTGGAATAAGGAATCTGGATTCCCCACAAGCTAGAAATAGCTCCCAAATGAATAAAAGTTGATTATGTGTTTGCAGTCCTGCACTTTGACAAAGCTGCATATCCTGTTAATGGAATCGTGGAGCACTGGACTAGAGAGTGATTCATAAATTAAATTGTGTCTCTGTGTTTCTTCTGCCTTAGAAATAGCAATTCTTAAAGTGGAAGACCTTTAGTCTTTAAAAAGTGAATTAATAACTATGATGGCATAATTAGCTGCCTGAGTGAGTTCTCTGAAATGAACTTTTTTTGGGTCAACTTTTTTTTTTTTTTTTTTTGTCTACCAGTTAAGCAGTTATGCAGAGTTCTTTCTATTTCATGCCCGGAAGTATCAAACAGAAAAATCATGGGATGCTGAAATTGCTGAACACACACGAAGCGGTGCCACAGTGTCCTCACCCTGTGCCAAAGCAAATTTCTGAGCATTATGTAATTTCTCCCTGGCGTTGAGATCCCACGATCCTGTCTGAGGCTGATGCTATATAATCTGCTGGGGCAGTATTCCATCAGGCATTTCCTTGGTGGGTAGATATCTTGTCAGTGTTGGGGACCTGTGAATGGGAAGCCCAGAGTTTCCATCATTTCAGCCCACATCCAGCGTCTTGCTGTGTTCCCAAGTTCATGCTGAGGATTGCTAAAACAGATAGCACTTACTTGGCTGAGGTATAAATGGTGACTTGCAAGGGTACATTCATTCATTTGGAAAGTATTTTGCTCATCCACTGGGCTAATAGTGCTGTGGAATTTTTAAAAAATGTATTTTATATGGTTTCAAAAACAAGTATATGGTAGAGCTTTTGCCCTCAAGGGATTAACAGTCCTTTGGAGAGCCAAGGCATGCCTTCACAAGTTAAATAGCAATGAATACAAGAATGAGGTACCCCCGCTATGCTCTAGCGGTGGGTGCAAGGCAATGTCACGGGGTGCGAGTGCTGCTTGGGTGCCCTTGTCTTATTCTCTCATGTTCCCAGTAAAGAAACCAAAGCACAGAGAATTTAAAAAGGTGGGTCTGAGGAAACAGCCAGGAAAGGATGGAATTGGGGCTTGAATGCAGACATCCTAATGCCCTTTGGCTCTGTTTTTTGTTGTTTTGAGACTGTTTAAGCATGAGATTAATGATTTTGGAAAAGCTATAGATGTTCAGAGGGGAAAAAGTGGCCCACTCTAACATCTCAATTCCAGCATTACTTCAGGAAACTCTCTCTCTCAGAGAGACACAATTAAAAACAATTTCTAACTTTTTTAACCCCAGTATAATTAACGTACAGTGTTATATTAGTTTCAGTGTACAATATAGTGATTCAACAATTCTATACATCACCTAGTGCTCATCATGATCAGTGCATTCTTAATCCCTTTCACCTGTTTCACTCCTCTCCTCATCTCCTCACCCACATCCCCTCTGGGAACCATCAGTTTGTTCTCTCCAGGAGATACAACTTGACTTGATAAATACAATATACACAACTATCCAGTCCAGTGTCAACATGATGCCATTAACTAGATATACATTATTGTCAAACTCTGGTACTGTAAAACCATCATCAACTTTTCGTCATGAGGGAGAAAGTTCTAGCATGAGGAGAATCTACATCCCTGGTTTCTCGGTGTTTTCTTTTTCCCTCTTCCTTTTGTCAGCCATTTGGTTTTATTGTTCATCAGTACCTTCAGAGGGGTGCAAGAAAATGAAGCCAGTACATTGACTGCCATTCCGCAACTCTGGAAAATTGCCTGTCTTCACTGAATTTCCTCATGAGTAAAGTGAAGATGGTAATTAGTACTGACCTTGTAGAATTGTTCTAAGAATGAAATGAATTTGCATGGCTTAGAACAGTGCAAAGCACATGGCAAACGCTATGCCATTTTTTACTGTCTTCATCATCTCCACCATTATCACTGTGTGGTTCTGTCTTGCTTGTCCCTGCCTCTGATACACACTCTTCTCAGGCTGTACAGCTGTGGTACACACACTGTCCCCAGATTTTCATCTCCTTTATAGAAGACAAATATTTATATCTCCTTTTCCATATCTTAGATCTTAATAAGAGTGCTTAAGTTCGGCCTTCTGAGAAACTACCAATTTTGTTGTTGATGACTGACCTGAACAGATTTTCATATCTTTTAGCATTGGGAGTGCCTTAGGGACCATAACAATAGCCCTCTCATTTAAAGGTGAGAATACTGAGCCTTAGAGAGGTTGTTTACCCATCTGTGATGGATGTACATCAGAGATTATGGTTAGAACTTGGGAATCTTGACTTTAATCCCAAACTGTTAATTCCATTAATGTCTATATTGAGGGAGAGGAAGAAGAAATGGAAGACATGCTGCATAGAGATAGTCAATGCTGGCTTCATAGAAGTACCACTGTGATGATATGTCAAGAGGGCAAAGCTATGTGTTTTTATTGTGATAAGGGAGACCGGTACTTTGAAAGAGGAGAAAAGGGGCTGTGTTGTGATATTTATGAAGTCTGGGGATTTGTATTAATACAAAGATGGACCTTTGGGGTGCCTGGGTGACTTAGTCAGTGAAGCCTTTGATTTTGAGCCCTGCGTCTGGCTCTGTGCTGACAGCTCGGAGCCTGGAACCTGCTTCGGATTCTGTCTCTGTCTCTCTATGCCCCTCCCCCACTCATGCTCTGTCTCTGTCTTCTCAGAAATAAATAAACATTAAAAAAAAACTAAAAAAAAGATGGATCTTTGAATGCAAGAACTTAATTGAGGTGCATAACAATCAAGCTCTAATTGTTCAGAATTAGTGAACACAACCATGTATGAGAATGACAGAGAGGAAATAGTCATGTCATGCTCTCTAAGAAAAAGTTGATCAGATGTTTTTTCAATGGATTTTTCAGGAATTTATCTGCAACCTTTATCTTCCTGGCTGAGACTTTTCTGGCATCGTGAAGTCATGTTGATGAAGAGAATGAAATAGTAAAGCCATAGGAATGTGGACAGTAAGCTGTGTGGTGTAGATAATTCTGGTCTCAACAATTATTACACATTTCTTAGGCACCAACTATGTGTCAGATTATTTACACACTTGTTTTGTTGAAAGTTCAATATAGGCAGGGATCACATTTATTTTGTAGATTGTTCTGTCTATAGTTCCTAAATATCAGCACATGGTAAACAATCTAAAAAATTGTAAAATGTTTTAATTTTGTTATAACATTATACATAATAACACTATGCACTATGGGTATATAAACCAAAGAAATTCTAATAAGTTCCTTAAGGGAACATATATGAGAATGTTTATCATAGCATTGTTGGTGGTAGCTGGGAATTGGCAATAATCTGGATGCCTATCTGTGTGAGGGTTCTCCAGAGAAACGGAACCAATAGAATATGTGTATACCTCTCTCTTCCTCTGTACATGTATGTGTGTGTGTGTGTGTATGGATGGATGGATGATGGATGGATGTAAGGATGATGGATGGATGGATGGATGGATAGATAAACAGGTAGGTAGATAGATAGAGATAGATTTGTTTTAAGGAATTGGCTCATGTGATTATGGAGGCTGGCCGGTCCAAAATGTGCAGAGTGGGTTGGCAGGCTAGAGACCAGGGAAGAGCCGATGCTACAGTTCAATTTAGAAGGCTCTCTGCTGGCAGAATTCCCTCTCTCTTGGAGAAAATCAGCCTTTTGTTCCATTAAGGCCTTCAGCTGGTTGGGTGAGGCCCACCCACATTATGAAAGGCAATCTTTACTCAAAGTCCACCAATGTTAATTTCATTTAAAAACACAGAAACATCTGGGCACTGTGGGCCACCCAAGTCAACACATAAAATTAACTATCGCACCATTCCTGTAGGATTAGATAGGTAAAATTTAATGGATACAGACCCCAGGATACTGTATCAGTAAGTGTCCCAATAGGAAAGAGATGGCCAGTTCAAGAGAGTTCAAATGAAAAGCATTTAGCAAAGATACTGTTTATGATGGTAGACAAAGTTAAGGGAACAACAGGGACAGTAAGTCACCCAGGGACTATCAAGTAGGGTAAACCCTCATCACCCCTATGTCCAAAAGATAAGGGGAGAGGATGATGTAATTGGAGCCTAGTGAGACCAGAGCCATAGAGGGGAGGTAAGCCAGCAGAAGCTGGCTGTGACCTCAAAGGAGCAGACCTACTGCCCAATTCTCAGTAAGGCAGGGAGAGAGGCGGGGAGCATGTTGAGAGCTTGCAGTGTGGCAGCCAATCGACCTGACCTCTCTTTCTTCCTACCCTCGGTCTTCTCTTGGTGCCTCCCATTGGTCAAACACAACCAGAAAGAGGCCAGTAGGCCTAGGCTCTGGCTAATGTGTCTGTAAGGATCAGCCGTGGGGGCACAGAGCTAGGCAAGGAGTGACCCAATGGCCTAGAAAGGGCCAAAGACAAAAGGCCAGTATAAACAGTAGGTAGCAGTTAGAAGTCATGGTATAGATATGCTTAGAATGACATGGATGAATCTGAAAGTGTAACATGAGGCAAAAAAGGTGAGAAACAGAAAGAGGTCTAAAACACAATTCCACTTACAAAAATTAAAATACATATACATAAAACAACAATGCACATTTGCCAGAGTATTTAGGAACAAAAGCATATATACATCAAACACTGCGGAATGGCTGCACATGGTAGAGGAGAGGAATGTGGATTTAAAGGGATTAACCAGAAACGTAAATAAGAAAGGGACCAGTGTTGATAGTGTGCTATGAGTGAAGAGAAGGATTAACTCAACCCCCTGCATCACGGTCCAACTTTTTCACAAAAACTAAAAATGCCATTGATATTAACTTCTCTGTGATAAGGACGAGGCAGCTAAGGCCTTGAGGAGTTTGAGGAGCCAGCCTGAGGTTATGAATGTAGTAGGAGATCCCTTGAGGAAATGAGAGGCCAGAGACATCCTTGGTGCAGACCCTTCAGTCACATTGCCATGGCCCTATCTCTGTGGGACGTTGGCTCCACACAATGCAATGATGTAAGACCTGTGTGCACCCACATCACTGCTGTTCATTTTTGTGTTCCTGCCTGGCGACCAGTGAGGACCTTTTTGAGTTTGAGGACTTACTTTAGAAAAGTACCAGTGTCAACATTATACCTATCATTAGCCAAAGCTTCTGTAAATGGTGTCATTTGGGGGAGGTAATTGTCAGGTTGGGCCTGAGCAGACACACAACTCAGCTGTTATCTGCAAGGTCGTTTTCAATCTTTTGCCCTTTTCCATCTGTCAACAGGCGTCTCACTTGGTTTATGTTAAGCTTAGAAAATGAGGTTTGGTTTTATCCAGGGGGTGGATAGCCTGAGCTGCTTGGCTCTGGAAAGGAAGGCTGTGGGGATGGTCTTAGCCACTCTGGGGCTCTGTGTAAGGGGGCCGAGGAGCACTTGCCCTCAAAGGATGCTTGTCTCTGGGGCCAGAGTGTTGTCTGCCCACAAATGTAATCCTTTTCCCTGAAGAGGTCCCTGGGCTAGGTTTCCAGGACTGGGCAATTACGGGAATGGCCCCACAAACACTGTAGTGATCACATTAGCAGATTGTGAGAGGAAGGCAGACGATACTTTTTTGATTCTGGGAAAAATAAGAAGAAAAAATAGACGCTTGTGTGAATCACTCATGCTGCCACATCAGAGAAACCTGAACCGGTTTAGAGCAATTAATACCGACAACAGTAGCGAGAGTGACTCTAAAACCCACTACCATCATTTGTTTATCTGTTCTATAGGAGGCACGGTGCTCAAGGTTGACATCTGTGTTCTCAGTCTGTGCTGGGACCGGGTGACTTGGGGCTGGAAGCCCAGAGAAGCTTGAAGCTTCCGGGGTGGAGCTAAGTGGAACCTTCCCGAAGTTGGGATTGATGCTTATCTTAAAGGCAGGGATTTATGTTGCGGTTGTTCTCTCCTCTCCTTGCCTGGAGGGTGCTCTTGTGCTACCTTCTGAAAGGACCTCAGATGAGAAGGGAGTTCACGCAAACACACAGTCAGACACGGATCTGCCAGACTGGGCTGACTGGCCGATGGAGGATTCCCTTGGCAACTGGTGCCTGAATGTGAATATGCCCCACTTCTGGCCGTTTGTTTTCAGTACTTTGCTCTTGCTGCCTTGCCTTTTTTTCTCTCTTTTAACAATGTTTTGTTCTAGTAGCAAAAGATACTAAAAATAAAAAATAAAATAGTCATAATCAACGACAGGCACTGTTCTCATCACTTTAGGATCTCATTCGATCCTCTGTGTAACCTTGTATGTTATTATCCCCGATTGACAGATGAAGAAACTGAAGCCTGAGCAGTTTAAGAAACTAGTTCAAGATCGTACAGCTAGACTATTGAGAAGCAGGGAACAGAACCCTGTGCTGTTTTCCTTCAAAGCCCAGGATACTTTCTGCTGGGCCATGTTGCCTATAAAGTGGGGATGGTAATAATAGTTGCCCTGCTTGCTTTGCAAGCCTGTGGTGAGAATCAAATGAGGCAGTAATTAGGAAAGCACTTTGAAAATTGCAAAGCACTATATAAATATATGGTATTATTCTAATGTATCACTGGCCTACAAAAACACTGCTTCAACATTTCATTTAGGAGAAGACCCACCAGACCATTATTCAATAAGATAACACCACATGTGATCCTTTTATCATTCAAAGAATGTTTATGAAGTCTACAAAACCAGAACCATTAGGAAGGTTTTGTTTTCTGGGTAGGCTCAGTAAACTTGGAGCCAGCTCAAGAAGTCTTTAAATAGCCAGGAAGTTAAACTGAAGAGACTGCATTAAGCCTCAGAGAATTGAATATCCTTTCACGGACTCTGGGAGTTTAAAATATATGCTTTTGATAAATTAGAATGTTCCTGAGAGTTGCTTTCAAGGAGTTGAATGGGAATCCCTTTGGGATTAAAGGGCGCTGTAATAGCAATACAAAATAATAATGGTCATTATGACCGGTGGGGCAGAGGGAAGTGCAGTAACTATCTAACCAGACTTCCTGGTTAACTAGATACATAACAAATTATTTAATCTGTGCCTTAGTGTTCTCCCTGGTAAAAATGGGAATAATAATACTACCTATCTGGTAAGGCAGTTGTGATAATGAAATAAGTAATTGAAACAGTGACTGGTACGTGATAACTCTCAGTAGAAGTTACCTCATGCTGTTATTGTGACTTATTAAGCACATAAAACATGAACTACACAAGATGAAAATATTAAAGATACTGGATTTAACTGTAATGATTAAGAGCTTCCAATGTGCCAGGTATTATACTTCACACTTTATAAATATTATCTCTTTACTCATTGTAACCACCGCCGCGAAGAGATTTTATCACCTCACATTTTACAGATGTGGAAACTGAGGTCCAGAGTATAATAGTGTGAATTGCTCTCTAAGACTTATTTATTCTTTACTACTTCCCCAAACTACCAAAGCCTGGCAGCTGGTAGAAAGTCCTCTGGCCTTGGATCTGACTGACACTGAGGATGGGAGAGAAGTGCTGTCCAGTGTCCTAAGCGCTGACAACACTGTTGACACATGGACATCCAGGGCAAGGAAGGCCTGTCTAGAAACAATGGCCCAAAAAGTTGAGGTTGGCCTTTCCACACCTTTTCAGAGTTCTAGGCTAACCCATGATTATGCTTTCCACTTTGGGCTATTCTTGAAGCTGCTTTGAACCAGGCTTTAAGTTTTAAAAATATTCAGTAAGACAGGAGTGTTGCAATAACTCAGGATGTCCAGCTGGGTTGATGCAGGATGATATCGCATCAGACCACAGCTTTAAAACTTCCTGTAGTTCCTCATTGTCTAAAAGGAAAATGTCCTGGTTCTTTTTTTTTTTTTTTTAATGTTTATTTATTTTTGAGAGGGAAAGAGAATATGAGCGGGGGAGGGGCAGAGAGAGGGGTTGACACAGAATCCGAAGCAGGCTCCAGACCCCGAGCTGTCAGTACAGAGCCTGACGTGGGGCTTGAACTCACAAACCATGAGATCATGACCTGAGCCAAAGTTGGGTGCTTAACCAACTGAGCCACCCCGGCGCCCCTGTCCTGATTCTTTACTATTGTGGTAGAGTGGAGTAAGTATGACCTTCAAGGTCCAAGAGTGAATCTTGGCTCTGTCATCACATAGATGCATGAATTTTGAGCTGAGATTAATTTTCATGTGATGAGCCACAGTTTGCTCATCTACTATATAATGCTTCCTTGCCAGGTTATTGTAAAAATCAAATAAGATACAAAGGGTTGCAAAGTACCCTGTCCCACGTGGCTCACTAAACTATGGTTTAGTGATTACATTCTCTTAGCAAGGCCCTCAGTCTTTTTGTTAATAAACTCTCTCTCTATGTGCCCTATAGTTTATGAAGACCAAGTTGAGATGTGCCATTCCCAAATTTACTACAGAAATGAGATCATTTATATGGAATTGCCTAGCTTAATGCCTGGAAAAAAATAGGCTATAAGCAAGGTAGAATGAATGAGGGTGGCCAAAAGGTAGGAGATAGGATATTGAGACATTGTTGTTTCCCAAGGGGTCTGCATACTGCCCTGGGAACCTCAAACTCAGGGAAGCCAAAGGGGGCAGGGTGGAAGGAAGGAATCTGATTAATGAGAAATCATTTTGGGGGCCTGTATATTGTTGCCCCTTCCCCCCTAAGTATTTACCTCCCTCAGCCATCCCCAAACTAGACCACAACCAATCACATTTAAAGTTTGTCATTTGTCGGGGCACCTGGGTGGCTCAGTTGGTTAAGTGTCAGACTCTCTATCTCAACTCAGGTCATGATCTTATGGTTCGCGAGATCGAGCCCCACATCTAGCTTTATGCTGACAGCACGGAGCCTGCTTGGGTTTCTCTCCCTCTGTCTCTGCTCCTCCCCAGCTGGCACTATCACATTCTCTCTCTCTCTCTCTCTCTCTCTCTCTCTCTCTCTCTCTCAAAATAAATAAACTTATTTGTCATCCTTGAAAGAGTACCATACAGAAGAGGATGAAATTAAGTGCATAGAGATTACTTTGTAATTCAGATAATTATCTCTGGCTAATTCCACATTGGGTACAGTCTTGTAAATGTCATTAGGGTCTCAGATCTAGCTGCTCCTGCTGACTTCATGGTGACTTTCTTTTTATCAAACATATGTTCCCAAAAGAGTTCCTCTGCAGAGAGCCATTTAAGGGCTCAGTCAGCCTTCCAAAGTTGGTTTGGGGATGCATGGGAATCCTGCATTTAGGATCCTGACTTAATGTGTATTTTAATACTGATGTTTCTTTTGGTCCTTTTCCATGTATTGGATAGCTGGAAATAGACAGATACACAAGATGAAGTCTCCTTCGTTTCTGTAGGAACACATTTTATATCTAGCATTGTCAGCTCATTAACTGTTCCACCTAAGCGAATTTTCCAACTGATCGAAGCATTGCCCATTAAATGCCAAATGGTTTGCTATTTAATGGAAATCTTCCTTAATGGATTGCCCACACACCTCTGTCTTCTAAAAAAAAAGAATTACCTTTTCAAAATAATGCATGGTCATCATTATGAATTATTGGATGGCACCGCAATAGAGTACATAGCCAGGGTCTGTTGAAAGTTGGACTAATTGCCCCAAGCTGTTGAGCTTTTTGAGTACTCGAGTCTCCTTTCTTTCTCCTTAGAGTATGTTCTAGTTTATCTGCCTACATCTCCTTTCCTACTCTCAATTTGTTATGTCTAGTCAACTCTGGACTGGGAAAACTGATAACTAAGCTTATGAAAAGTGCATATAAATAGCTTCTAGGTGAAGATCTTTTGAGCGTTTCTAAGGAGTAAACCTTAGTGCATAAATCTAGGTTGGTTCACCAAAACAAAGAGTCTTTACTTGGACAATATTTTTGTCAGATATTTATTTACCTAGTCTGCCAAATTTGAGTCACAGGAACCCAGTCCAAGTGTTGACTGGGACCTCCAAGTTACTGCTACCTAAGGTGGTTCCTTTAAGTGGGATTTATATGACCTTCAAAAGATTCATTCAATCATTTCTTGTTTATTGCCAGACACTGAGCTAAGCTTTGACTGTCTAGACAGGCACAGTCCCTACCCCTGGGATTCTGAGAGTCTAGGTGAAAACAAAATATAGAAATAGATGAACTTGAAAACTGAATAAAGGGGTATATGACTGGGTTCCATACAGCTCAGAGAAGGGGATGGTGTCTGCTTAGGAAGGATGAAAGACAAGAGGAGAAAATTTGCTCCCTCTCTACCTCCCTCCTTTATTTCATTTATGTCTTTCTCTCATTCTGACATTCCATAAATGCTTATTCAGCACCAGCTATATTCCTTGCACTGAGATTGCAGTAGTGGATAAGACAAACATGATCCCTTTTCTAATTTGATTATCAGAGAATGAATGGGGAGGAGGGGCAGAGGGAAGAAATGGGCAGCCCAGTAAAGAGAGTCAAAGATTGAAATGGCAGAGTGTGTTTGGGCTGGGGAGCTGTAATTTAGCATGGAGTAATGGGAGACAAGATTATAAATGACTTTGCAAGCCCTGCTGAGGGCTTTGAACTTCTCTCGTGTGCAATAGATGCCCAGCGAAGGTTCTAACCACGGGGTTCATAAAAGTGTTGGCCGTATGGCGGTGAACGATGACATGGAAGATGGGTGGAAGCACGGAACCAAACCCATGCCGTCTGAAAAATTATGCATAATTTTCAACTTTACCTTTAGGTTTAAATTCTGGGTTTTCAGCCTCAGTTACCCAGAATTCATCAACAGCTTTTTTGTTACTTCTGCCTTTGCTCCACCCCGCCCCCCCACCTTGACCGCTGTTATGCAGATCTAAGCAATCAGAACCGTAGGGGGAATGAGAGGCTGCCTGACTCTGAGAATGGGCTAATACATGAGTCAGCCAGGGTTTTGCTGTGGAATGATTCCAGTGGAATTTATTAATGACTGAATTACACCCCATGTTGTCCTGGTTCTTAACCCACATCATGAAGATTAAATGAGATAATGAGTGTGAAATTCTTTTGCCTGACCCATAAACACTAAGTAAACAGCAGTTGTTTTTAGCCATGCTTATTCCACTTTGTCATGCTGCCTGCCAATTTAACACGCTTTGCTTTTTTTGTTGTTCTTGTTTTAAGGTATGTGGGCTCTCAGCTTATCCCCACTGTTCTGTTAGCTCCTCAATTTGGGGACTGGGCATGTTAATTAATCTTTGTATCATGACTTTTCATTTAGATTATTTAATGTGTCATATCCTGATCAGTAATGCAGAGACACACATGCTTGCAGAGAGCAACAAAAATTCAGTTTAAATTTATCATTGCATTTCAACCAGAGGAAAATTTGAGGTTAGTGTTCCTGGAGGTTTTAATGAGAACAACATTCTCTTTGCATTATCAATGTTCCTCAGTCCTCACTTGGCTAGAGCAACTACCTCTGGCTTCAGTTAGCTATTTACATTCCCCTATTTTTATATAAATTGTGCTATATTAGCATATATTTCACACTGTGACCTAGTGTTTCCCAGGCCTTTTAAGCCAGGCTATTTGTACATTAGTCAACGTCAACGGAAGTAAAATTGCAAATTGAGTACAGACTATAGCCCTGCTACATTGCCCGCTCTGTCATGCTGAAATGGATCCCTTGTTCTAAGAAGATTTGCTGTGAAATACAGTCTATTTACATTAAGAAGACCTCTGTATATTTAAGGCATAATTGTTTCAGGGCCTTCATTAATTCTTGAACTGCAAGACCTGGGTTTTCTTTTCTCGTATCTTTTCTCTAACAATGGTAGTCAGAGGTTTCCAAAAAAAAATAATAATAACAAATTGGTCCTCATTAAAATGGAGCTGGGAATGGTTTTCTGGTAATATGCTTTACAAACAATGAGAGAATCTGATTGTAAATCAACTCCAGGACCCAGCCGTCTCAGGGTCTAGGCTGGGAAGCTCCAAGATAAAAGGTAGTCTGTATTTTTCTGGAAAAATAAAACAATTTTTTACTTCTGTAATTGATGAAGTGCTTATCTTGCCCTAGAATTTTAGAGTTGGAAGAGGTCTCAGAGTTTATTTAAACCAGCCCCTTCCTGGAATAATAATCCTTTCCTCAGTATCTCTGACATATGGACATCTAGTCTCTGCTTGAACACTTCTAGCCATGGACAGCTCACTCCTTTAAAAAAAAAATACATTGTGGCTAAGTAACGCGTAATATATAAATAACCACTTTATTTTTTTATTTTTTTAAATGTTTATTGATTTTTGAGAGAGAGAGAGAGCGCACAAGCAGGGGAGGGACAAAGTGAGAGGGAGACACAGAATCTGAAGCAGGCTCCAGGCTCTGAGCTGTCAGAGCAGAGCTGATGAGGGGCTCTGACCCGTGAACTGTGGAATCATGACGTGAGCTGAAGTTAGATGCTTAAGTGACTGAGCCACCCCGGAGTCCCTATAAGTAACCATTTTAACCATCTTTATGTGTACAGTTCAGTGGCATTAAGTTCAGTCATACTGTTTTGTAGTCATCACCACTGTCCATCTCTAGAACTTCTTCATCTTTCCAGATTGAAACTCTGTATCCATTAGACAATGATGCCCCATTCCCTCCTCCCCCACAACTTCTGGCAACTACAATCCAACCTCTGTCTCCATGAATTTGACTAATCTAGGTACCTCATATAATTGGAATCATATCATATTTGTCCTTTTGTGGCTGGTTTATTTTACTTCACGTAAAGTCTTCAATGTTCATCCTTGTAGCAGGTATCAGAATTTCCCTTCTTTTTAAGGTTTAGTAATATTTCGTTGTACGTATATATGACATTCTGTTTATCAGTTTATCCGAAAATGGGCACTTGGATTGCTTCCACCTTTTGGCTATTGTGAATAATGCTGCTATGAACATGGGTATACAAATATATCTTTAAGTCCCTGCTCTCAGTTCCTTTGGGTGTAGACCCAGAAATAGAATTTCTGGATCATATGGTAATTCTGCATTTAAGTTTTTGAGGAATTGCCGTCCCATCTTCCACAATGGTGGCACCATTTTACAATTCTGCCAGCAGTGCACGAGGGTTCCAGCTTCTCTACATTCTCACCAACACTTGCTATCTTTTGTGTTTTTTAACTCGTTTTTACACACTGTAATATAATTGTAAGAGCATGGACTTTAGCTTTGAAACCTGGCACAGCCTCATACTGATTTCTCTAAGCCTCAGTTTATTTTTTTGTAAAATGTAAATAAAGAGCTGCTGCTGCTGATTATGATAACCTTATAAAATTAATGAGGATAAAATGAGATAATTCCTGTAAAAAATACTTAGCTCAGTGTCTGAAAATAGCAGGCTGTCAGTGAATATTTGTTTTTATTTTTTTGGGTAATCATTGATCAGTCCATTCTATCTGGGGACTCCTCTGATTGTTAGATTGCCTTCTTTATTTTCAGTTAAAACCTGTTTTGATGTAACTTCTGTAACTTGTGTAACGGTTGCCTGCATTCATTGGTCCTGATTCCATTCTTCACAGCCTCACAGAATAAATCATATCTTTCTTCCACATATCACCTCTCTGATATTTGAAAACAGCCATCAATTATTCACTAGTCTTCCCTTGCTTTGGCCAAACATGCCGAGTTCCTTCATTGTTTCTTTTTTTTTTTTTTTAATTCTTAATGTTTATTTATTTTTTGAGAGACAGAGAGAGAGCACAAGCAAGGAAGGGGCAAAGAGAGAGGGGGAGACACAGAATCCGAAGCAGGCTCCAAGCTCTGAACTGTCAGCACAGAGCCCAACAGGGTGCTTGAACTCACCAATCACAAGATCATGACCTGAGCTGAAGTCAGACGCTTAACTGACTGAGCCACTCAGGCACCCCTCCTTCATTGTTTCTTAAGTGATGTGGTTTCTAGGTCTCTCATCATGTTTCTCGACTGATGCTGGACCGCAGTTTGTCTCCTAGAATAGAGTGACTGGAAATTTCATCATCTCTCCCATTTTTTTGGCTTTGTTCCCTAACAGCAATATCCATATGGAAGAATGGATGTGTGGATATTGGTGAATCAACAAAATAAGCTGCCCCTCATTTCTTTCCAGTGTTTCTTCCTCATTGCTCAGAATGCCTCATGTCTATAGCACTTGCTTTTTTTCAGTTTGCAATCAGCCTTCCATCATTTCAAATTGTCTCCATTTGTTTTATCTTTCCTAACTGTCAGCTCCTTAACAGGAAACAGGTAGTCCCTACTCCCATATACCTTCTCCATGGTCCCACCAGCAAACAGAGGGCACAAGGGCTGTGTGTTTTGAAATAAAAGTGTGGTATACTCTTAAATATGGAGTCATGTATTCTGATGTAGTCACAGGATCCTTTGAGAGCACTGGCTGGAATATAGGTCTTTTCCATTGTTGAAGTGAATATCTGAAGACTTGCCCAGGAAGAGAAGGCTGGGGTGGGAGGGTATTTTGGCTGAAACTCCAAGGAGCACTTTGAACTTGGGTCATCAGACGTAAAAGTCTAGGGAGGGCTTGCTTCACCCCACCCCACCCCACCCTGTCCTGTAATTCCTTGACTCTCCAATGCCAAGCTAAATTGCCAGTTTCCAAATTTGCCCTTAGGAGGATGAACAGAGTGAAGTAGTGGTGTGTTTTTGAAAGGACCTGAGCAGTTGAGAGTATCCCGCATATTTCTGATTTACATGCCTAACTCATCTCAATGTCTTTTTTTTTATGAGCTCTTTAGCATCCTACAAGACTTCTCTGTTTCATCATGAACGGTTTTACCCTGAAAAACAAAATCCCAAACGTCTTTTCCAGAGAAGGGAAGTTGTATTTTTGTCAAGGATAAAATACTCGAATGGTACTCTTTTCCAGCAACTCAACTGAATGTTTGAAAACCTAGTTCCTCATGTATCATGTCATGTGTTTACATTAAAAAAAAAAAAAAAAAGGTAAAAGCCAGATTTTCTTCCTGTCTTTAAAAACAACAACAAAGAAAGTGACAGGGAAGGGGGAATAACTCACTTTTTTGGCATTTTAATAGAGTACCCAGAATCCTCCTAACATAAGATACTATTATAGTTGAAAGGCACGTTAAAACTATGTGTAAGCTAAAAACCCCATCTTTGTAGGAAAAGACTGGTAGATTCACTCACAATTGACATACGTGAGCTTTATGGCATGGTTTTGGGACTTCTATTTTACCCACTCAGAACACTGAAAAATATTGATCTATAGTTCACAACCATTTTTCAGACATTTGGGGTTGCCAAATTGCTGACATACAGCTAAATAAGGTTTTATTTTGCAAAGTCAATGCAATGTGGGCCCTTCTTAGTTTGCCTGTTTGCCATATATGCCTTTGGAATGATGCCGTGCATGCCTGGTGATGACACCCAGCACAAGCATTCTGCAGCTGGTGGTGTAGAAAACCAGCCAATCACCATTGAATGAATGGCAGAGAGAGGCAGCCTGTGGTCACCATTGTCTCCCATGTGTCATTTAGGCTCTGGTTGGTTTATCTGTGATTTCACTTTTGTTACATTGTGATTGAGTTGCTATACCCATTGAGGTCTGCCATCTGGGGAAGTTTGAAGACATCAGGAATTAATGCTTTTGAGTTTCTTTAAGGTAAAGAAAGGAAGACCGAGGGATGTCTACACAAAAAAAGAATACCCTAATAGGGGATTATCAATAGCTGTTAGCCTCGAAGCGTGTTAGGGAAGCCAGACTACCATCACCAACATCATTGCCAAAAAATCTGATGACCCTTCTCTCCTCTGTTTCACCTTTCTTGCCACACTTCACATTTCAGTATGGAGAACATGATATGATAATGTGAACAGAGAATGTGATAATCTGTCCAGTGTGACCAAAATTCCCTGACCTTATATTTTAACATTGCAATTTTGGGGGAGAATTTCTTTTGATGTATTTTTTTGTTTCGTTTTGTGAACTTAAAAAAAAAACACCCACAACCCTTGTAGATGTTGGAATTTAAAATATAAGTACTAAGTGATACCTATAATGCCCAGAGAATGGAGAGAAAAAAAAATCCCTGCATTGGTTAGTTATGTCATGTGGATTTCTGCTCAGAGTATTTTGTGTTTAAAGCTATGGCATATATACACATGTCCTAGTAAACTAGTGATGGTTTGAATAGAGGCCACTCTAGAGTAGGGGACAGAACCATGGGCTCACGTCTTAATTGGCTCCATTATTAGCAACGACTTTTGGCATATCGCTAATTCTTAGTCACAATGAAAATGGGGATAATAACCTTTCAATAAATGTTTGTGAGAACATGCGTAAATATATTTTGCACACTATCATTGATATAGGAAATATGACTAACATGGTTGTCCTGTCACTGTTGTGTTTGCTGAAGTCCTCCTCTCACGTTGCCTCTTCCTCCCACTCATTGCTGTCACTGCTCCCTTTTATTCCTGTGTGAACCACTAAGGCAGGTCCTGCACCTCTTGACCTGGTGTCTTCTGCCTGCCAGTCAATGAGATTCAACAAATATCAGGTCCCTAATGAGTGTTGGCCCTGGAGGATATAAAGATGAGTACTCAAAAGAAGCAAAAATGAACGTGCAGCAATATATAATGAACTGTTTGTAGTTCCCCAAATTTGCTCAGCTCTCTGGGACAAAAGAGCCTTTTGTCTGCCTAGCTAATGTCTACTTGTCCTTGAAGACTCAGCTCAAGAGTCAACATCCCTTGACAACCTTTGATGATTACTTCTATTACTCTCCCATCCACTCTGATGAGGTGCTCTTCCTCTGGAGTACCATAACATGCTGGGCACACCTTGAGAGAAACATTCATCATACAAAGTTGTAATCATTGAGTCTTCTTTTTTTTTTTTTTTAGCTCTCTCATTTTGCATGTGCTATAAAAATTTTAAAGCACAAAAGGATAGACAGTAAAAAGTTAGTCTCCTCATTTCTGACTTGCAGCCCCAGTTTCCTCCTCATATGTTGACATTTCCCTACTTTTGTATATCCCTTTTATAGCTGTTCATAGGGCATTTGCATTTAAAACTTCACCAATTGCCAAGTTGTACAAACTTATACTCCTACCAGTATAAGGGTTCCTGTTTCCCCATGTCCCTCTCAATATGGTGAGTTATCAATCTCTTTTAAAATTTCTAATCTGATCGGGAGGAAATGACATCTCATTGACGTTTTAATTTACATTTCTTATTTTGTCAGTGAATTTAGCATTTTTCCATATATGCATCTGGAATGATGCCATGCATGCCTGGTGCATTTCAAAACCACATATATTCCCTTATCTGTAAATTGTCTATTCATTTCCACTTATCTATTGCTTTCTTGGGGTTCTTCTTCTCTCTCTTTTTTTTTTTTTGCTTCTTTGTAGAACTTTTGCTTACTATATTATAGCAGCTAGCCCTTTGCCTTTTGAGCTGCAATAATTTTTTTCTTTCCACTTTCTCATTTGTTATTTGATATTATTTTTGCTTTTTTCCTTGTAGAACATTTTTAATGCCATCAAATTTATCATCTTTCTTTTTATGGATTTTAAATCTGGTGTTAAATATTGAAAAGCCCTTTTCACTCCCAAGATTGCCACATAAATTTTTCCCATGTGCTGAGGATAAACTTGCTTAATGGGAACCTTGAGGGAGCAGGTCAGGATAAATGAGGGCAGCAGAGCAGGCTTGTGAGGAAGGCCTTCTAGTAGATGATGTCACAGCATGGGCCCTCAACCGACCGTGAACTCAAGGGAGAGGCAGCATGACAGAACCCATCAGATTGCTTCTCTTTCCCAAACGGTTCCACCAGACACAACAAATTGCCCCAAATACCTTGATCATCCCTGACTGGAAACGGATGACTGCATTCCTGGTGGGGAAGGTATACACCTTCTCCAAGCAAAGCAGCTATTAAGAACATCCTCTTATCAGCCGGAGATCAAGTAGCCCATCTTGGGAGGTGACACACATGAGCGAACAGGCCGCCCCATCCATCATGTGCACAGTAGCATTGGTTGTTCTTGTTCACTGCGGTTGACTAGAAAGGGCTCCTGAGATGCTGCTGTTTGACAGCTCTTGGAGGAGAAAAAGCCTCCCTTTTCACATAAGAGGGGCTCTTCGGCAAATCCAAAGCATGGTCCCGCATTGCTGTGAAAAGTTCCCGTGCCTGCAACCACAAATGCCAACGCAGCTTGAAGGCTGCTGGAGGAACTGCATTTCAACCCCTGGGAACCAACTCCAGCTGTTTTCATCAGGTCTGAAAACCATAGCAGTCTTGGTTGCTTGATGGTGGAAGCGAACAGTCACAAAATTAACTATGTGCAAAGTTATTTTTCTTTCCAGTGAGAGACATGAATAAAACAGTATGTTGCACGTGAGAATGACCAGATCTCCAACTCTGAATAGCAGTTGCTATAAGTTGAGCTCTGGATTTGTGGATGTGGGAATATCATTCCTTCCAGACCATTGTGTGAAAGAGATCCTGTACTTCTGCATCTCTTAGGTCTGAGCAGGTGAGCCGCCGACACACAGCCTTGTCCGACGAGGGTGGCTGGCTTCCACACTCAGTTCTTCACCATGCTTCACTGTGGAAGGAGGCTCCTCTCCCATTTGTCTCTTACTTCTGAAGGCACGGGAATATTTGAAATTTAGTCAGCTTGTTCAGTGGAAATAATGTGGGGTTTAGAATCAGGAAGAGGATTCAAATCCCAGCTTTTTCACTCCGTGGCTTTAGGCTGGTTCCTAACTTCACTGGGCCTTCGTGTTCTTATCTTTAATTGGGTACCTATTACCCACACATGATCCTACATAAGCATCCCAAAACTTTGTGACCACACACAACGAGCATTTGTTTATCTCATGAGTCAGTGTGTTGGCTGGTAGTTCTTTCATGTGGACAGGGCCAAGGTCTTGGCACATTCTGTTAGCCAAAGGCCAGCCCAGATTCAGGTTAGGGAAGTAGACTCCATCTCTTCGTGGGAAGAGCTACAAAAAGGTGTGGAGACACAGAGGAATGAACCTTGGCCATTTTGCATCCTACCACACTACCTTATACCAATAAATGTAATAATATATGGAGAGTGCAGCTATTATATCACCTATGCATTCAGAAAACATTTGTTGAGTGCCTACTATGTGTGCAATGCAATAGTTGATACTATGTGTAGAGGTAAGTAAGATTTTGTTCCTAGCTACAGGAAACATGCAATTTTTTTTAATTTTTATTTTTAAATATTTGTTTATTTTTATTTTTATAGTTTTATTTATTTATTTTGAGAGAGACAGCACTGGTGGAGGAGGGGCAGAGAGAGAGGGAGACAGAGAATCCCAAGCAGGCTCTGTGCTGTTAGCCCAGAGCCTGGCGTGGGGCTCGAACTCACAAACCATGAAATCATGACCTAAACCCAAATCCAGAGTCAGACACTTAACCAGCTGAGCCACCCAGATGCCCCAGGCAACATGCAATTTTTGTAAAGAAGCATGCTGAAACAATTGTGGGTTACCTTACAAACTGTGAAGTGTCTTAAGGGGGGAGCAAACAGAACACTATGGGACCTCAGAAGAGGGAGAGATTGAACTAAGAGGCTCTGGGAAGGGATTCTGGTCCCAACTTAGGCTCTGCATCATGTTTCCCTCTATTTAATTTTAATTATTGATCCCCTTAGGCTATCAACAATGACATGGTACAGGAAACCGAGTCCAGACGGGTGAAAGCATTTTAAACTGGAGTAATTTGAGGCAAATAGAGTATTTGAAAATTGCCAGCCATCTAGATCCTACACGCCCAGGCTAATATGGCTGGAGCAAAACCGTCTTACTATCTTGTAGGATAATAGTAATCCTCCTAAATTTACCTCTCTGATTAAAATAATTTCCACCAACCCAAGAGTCCCTCAATCCCATTAACTTAAACACTTGGTTTCCAGGGCCATCCAGAAGGTACAAATTATACTTTCAATAGATTTTTTTCTGAAAATAGTTCTTGTTAAAAACTTTACTCCTCACTCCTTGGAACTTTGAAATGATTGAATTAACAGTGTGCTGGAAGGTATTAGGGAAAACAAAAACAAAAACCTTAAAACTGGGGAAGAGTCTTCACCGGCAGTATAATAGAGAGCCTGCGTGGAGCCAGGTTTGGGGGAGGGGAGACCGTGGTTACCTTCTCCTGGCGGTTGATGACATGCCAGGGGACCTTAGGCGAGTTCTCTGGCCGAGTCTGGGTTTCTTCAACTCCAACCAGGGTATGATTATCTTGAGCCTTGATCCTTCACATGTGGAGTCATGAGCTCATGTCTGTTCTGTGTACAGACTTTCTTGAAAGGAAGAGAGCTACCTAAATACAAGGTACTTGTATTACTGTAAGGTGCTTGGAATCTTCATAGCCTTTTCAACTGCATCCAAAGTGGGCTTCTCTTAGTAAATGCTTTAAGTGGCTGAGAATCAAAGCTGAAAAGCGTTTTGTTTTTTTCTCCTTTTATGTCTAGGATAGGGTGACTGCATACATTTAGAGTGTGCCCGTTGTGGCACCTACAAACAGAATGCCCAGCCATTGAGATCCTATGTAACACAGTTACTGGCTGGGACAATACTGCCTCATTCTTTGTAGGATGATAATTTTTCTCCTAAAAGTCTAATTGGCTGAATCATTGGTCAACCAGTTAGGAGAACCTTCAAGTTAAATATAAATACTTGGATTTGAGTGTCATTCAAGAGGTACCAATTTTGTTCTTGGTTAATATTCACTGAGCTGTCTCAATATTGAGGTTGCTAACCACTTTGGAATTTTACAACAAATATGAGATACGTTTGTCTTCCCTTGATTCTTAAATTACATTAAATTTATCTGTTCAGTTAAACCTTTTCGTGTTTTTCACTTTTTTGCAGGCATGTCATTATTTGAGTTTCCTTAAACCGGTGATTTACAGAAGACTAGTGCTGGGGTAGTTATCTAAGACCCACCTTGGGAGCTTTAGTAATTTAGGGATAGGGTCCCAGAATCTGGATTTGTTTAATGTGCTCCCCAGCTGGGTTTGGGAATTAGTGCATTAAATAGCCTTCAAGCTATACCTATGGCAAGTAAAACAAAACAAAACAAACAAACAAACAAACAAAAAACAACAAAAAAACTAATAGTGATAGCTGCTACTTTGCTAAAGGTTTACCTTTTGCTGGACACGAAACTCATCTCCAAATATTTTCCTAGTTAATCCTCATCACAATGCAATGCCATTACTATTGTATCCTGAGGACCTGATGTTTAGAGGTGTGAAGTAATTTGCCCAAGGTCATAAGCTAGTATGTGACAGAGCCTGGATTTGAACACGTCTGACCCTCAATCAACATGATACCTTTAATTCCTCTGCTATGCTGTTTCCCATCTAGCCTGTTCAGAATTGTGTAGAAACCAGGTAGTGCACAAAGGAAGCATAAGACATAATCCTTGCCCTCAAGAAGTTTGCTATCTAATCAGAATGAAAGAATGAGCACTTACTCACTGATGGCCAAAGGATACATGGACCATAGAATTAAGTGCAAATTATGAAGTAGAAAATTAGAGTAATTCCAGATTTTTTTTTGTCTCTTCAACAGAAAACCGAATGTCACTGAATTAGTAGATAGATTTTGTTTTCCTGTTGCACTGCATGGTTGTTTTGCTGTGACTTAAACAGAGAAGTATCCTATTTGAGGTTCAAACATAAGAAAGATTTTATTAATGTCAGCATTATACTGTTTCAAGGAGATGAAGTTTGTGCATCAAACCTTCTGTTGTATGTATTCTATTTCCTCATTGGTCTGGCTGGAGCAGAAGTCATTTAACCTGTGCAAAGTACCATGTTAAATAGACTGTTAGTTCTCTTTTCAGAGCCAAGTGTAAATTAGAAAACTATAAGGAACTGAAAATTTGGAACCTCGTAGACAGGTTAGACTAACCCTCCATTCCTGGCAGATATTTACATTGCTAAGAAGATAAAAGCATGAAGGACCCAGTCCCTATTAAGAATCAATTTAAGAAGTATACAGGGCTAAAGCCAAACCACTGATCTTGGGACAGCCATTCCCTGCTTCTTTTAGTAGCCAAGTTCTGCAGGGAAGGGAAGTTATGGGACTCTGGTAGGTTGGGCATACCTGTTTTATTCAGAGGAGGAAATTAGATTATCCAGGATCCTTGTATGCATCTAAACATCTGGCTCTCCATAAACCATGTAAGGTTTATTACCAAAGGTTTTGGTCAGAACAGGATCCCTCAAGACTGCTAGTTCCATTTACCCCCATCCCCATTTCCACCACACATACACAGTATTTATCATACTATATTTTAACAGTTAGTTTACTTCTTTAAAAAAAATTTTTTTAATGTTTATTTATTTTGAGAGAGAGAGAGAGACACAGAGCGAGAGCCGGGGAGGGGCTGAGAGAGAGAGGGAGAAACACCAAATCTTAAGCAGGCTCCAAGCTCTGAGCTGTCAGCACAGAGCCTGACATGGGGCTCGAACTCATGAACCATGAGATCATGACCTGAGCTGAAGTCAGAGGCTCAACTGACCGAGCCACCCAGGTGCCCCGCTTAGTTTACTTATATGTGTTCCTACCACACAGTTCTGTGAAGTAAGAAACGGTCTTAATTTTGTTCATTATATCTTTAGCACCCAGCCAGCACTTAGCTGGTCTTAAACAGAGTAAGTGCTCAAGAAATGTTTATTGAATGAATAAATGGGGGGATCATTGAACAAACAAATTTAATAACATTAAACTCCAGGTGAAAGTAAGGAGTTTTTAAAGACATCCTTTGTGGCCATCTCTTTTTCCAAACTGTATGCTAATACGCTGTTTAGGGGGTCACCTGGCACAACTTAACTTTGCTCCTATTGTGTGTGGAACTTAACCTAGACTTCATTTGTTTTGCAAGAGTCGAGAGTCATGGAATTGCAGCTAGGAAAGCCTCTTTCTTGGGTTTCTTGTTTCTTCTGAACGACAGAAGACCATGAACTGACCAAAGACAATTACAGGGTAGTAGACTTTTCTTACAAAATTGATAATAGAATACGAAAGTGTGCGTAGGCCATACAAAGGGGGAAGATTAAATGCCAAACACCAAAGACAAGTACAGGTGACACAGCAGGGAGGAAGAAAAAATTGCCAGGAGGCACTTTTGAGGGGAAAAGCCTATAAGTAAGAGCAGTGAAGTGGAAACCAGAACAAATAAGTGAAGTTTGTTGATGTCTTTGGGAATCTGAGTTGTCTATGCAGCACCTGAAAGAAAATGAAATGAAACCTACATAGATTGATAAGACCATTTTCTGAGTTAAAGATTTTTCAGCATGCTTCCTCCTTTTCTTTATTATGTCTTTGCCAACTTGTTCTGAAGCTAGAAATAAACCAATTCTTTTGTTCCACTAAGCATCCGTTGAGCAGCACCATGGGTGAGTGAAGAAGTGCTAACTTTGGATCCAGTCATTTGAACTTCTTAGGGAAAATCAAGGTTTGAGCCATTTTGAAATTTCTCCTAGGACTTGCATTGACCCTAAGAAGATCCTGCCTCCCCAGTAATTAGCTGGGATGTTGCTTTTTTATCTGTAAGAAAAAAACAAAACTAGAAGCCCCTGGATTTTGAAATTACTACTTGTTTACTTGTTGGAAAAAGTTGATACTATGCAATTAAGTATGACCATTATTGAGTTACATGCACTTCCACGAATGTGCCATAGAATTTCCAACACCCAGACCTTCTGTCAGAGTGGAACAGACTTTGCCACCAGTCATCCTTGGGTTCCCCCTCCCTAAACTGGGGGATGTACTCCTTCTCGATGCTGACTTGGAATCCTCTTTTACCTCTGTGGTATTTAAAAAAATTTTTTTAACGTTTCATTTTAGTTTTTGAGAGACAGAGACAGAGTGAGAGCAGGGGAGGGGCAGAGAGAGAGGGAGATACAGAATCCAAAGCAGGTTCCAGGCTCTGAGGTGTCAGCAAAGAGCCTGATGTGGGGCTCGAACCCACAAACCACAAGATCATGACCTAAGCTAAAGTCGGACACTTAACGGACTGAGCCACCCAGGCGCCCCTGTTGTACTTCTAATCACATATTTATTTTTAGAATCAAGGCTTATTTAATATTTTCAACATATTTTCCAGTTTATTTGCCTATTATTGCTTCTTGCATATAACTCTTTCTTTCTAGATTCACCTTCCTTCTTACTGAAATAAAGAATTTAACACAAATGGTTGTGAATGGATACATAACAGTTTTATTTTTAGTAGCCAGAAAATGAAAACAACCAAATGTCCTAGGTCAGTGGTTAAACAAAGTGTGGTACATCCATACTATGGAATACTACTCAGCAATGAGAAAGAACAAACCACTGATACATGCAACAAATTGAGTGAATCTCAAGGGCATTGTAGGAGTCTGTTTATATATTGTTCATGAAACAACAAAATTATAGAGATGGGGAACAGATTGGCAAGTGTCAAGTGTTAGGAATGTTTGGGGGATGGGTGTGACTATAAAGGGGCAGCATGAGGGAGATCTTGGTGGTAATGATAGTTCTTTGTCTTGATTAAAGAGGTGGTTATATGGATCTACATGTAATAAAATGACATAGAACTTACATACACATGGTAACAATGTCAAATTCCTCATTGTGATGCTGTACCATGATTCTACAAGCTGTAATCCTGGAGAGAAACTGGGTGAAGGGTACATTGGACTTCTCTGGTCTTTACATACCGTTTGATTTCTTTTGGAGATGTGGCCTCCTCCCCCTTCTAATTCCTAGACTGCAAGGGTATAGCAGTTTCTCTAGGCCATTAGAGGAAGTGTTTTCAGCCCTTCCCACAGATGGGGATGTTCTCCCAGGCTCTAGTAAAGGCTTTACGCAAGAACCCAGATCTCTCTCTGGCCACATCTTTCATTTTCTTTTCTTTTCTTTTTTTTTTATAATTTAACTTTATTTTTTTTATTTTTTAAGATTTACATCCAAATTAGTTAGTATATAGTGAAGCAATGATTTCAGGAGTAAATTCCTTAATGCCCCTTACCCATTTAGCCCATCCCCCCCACAACCCCTCCAGCAACCCTCAGTTTGTTCTCCATATTTATGAGTCTCTTCTGTTTTGTCCCCCTCCCTGTTTTTATATTATTTTTGTTTCCCTTCCCTTATGTTCATCTGTTTTGTCTCTTAAAGTCCTCATATGAGTAAAGTCATATGATTTTTGTCTTTCTCTTACTGACTAATTTCACTTAGCATAATACCCTCCAGTTCCATCCACATAGTTGCAAATGGCAAGATTTCATTCTTTTTGATTGCCGAGTAATACTCCATTGTATATATATATATATATATATATATATATATACCACATTTTCTTTATCCACACATCTTTCATTTTCAAATGAACCTTGAAACTGAGACCCCAGCTCAGATGGTCTGTATTTATAAGGCACCTCCCACATTAGCTTCCACTTACCATTCTCTTCCTTTTTGGCACCTGAGAATTTCTTTCCTTTCAACCTCAGCTATGCATTATATTTTTGTGTGTGATATTTTATTCAGTAGTCTTGATGTTTTTAGCCTGGTTGGGGCAGGTTGGGGAGAATGGCTTATGGGGATAGAAGGCCATTTCTGCCAGTTTCTATTGTTACCCTAGCATGCTGTTTATAATTGTGTTTCTGTACTTTCCTTCCTGAGACTGAGTTCTTGAAAATGCTGGGGACCAGGACAAGCTTTTTCATCCCAGTTCTTATACACAGAAAGTGCTAATATACATGTGTATTGAATGAATGAATGACTCTCTAGAGTTCAATGGAAGAGAGCCCAAATATAACAGTTTTTTAAAGGTTATTTATTCATTTATTTTAAGAGAGAGAGAGACAGACAGACAGACAGGTAGACATGGGGCTCAGTCCCACAGACTGTGAGATCATGACCTAAGCTGAAATCAAGAGTCAGTTCCTCAACTGACTGAGCCACCCAGGTGCCCCAAATATAAAAGTTTTTAAGTAAGATAGTTTTCAAGATTTTTTTTTAAGTAGGCTCCATGCCCAACATGAGGCTTGAACTCACAGCCCCGAGATCAAGAGGCAGATGCTCTATTCACTGAGTCAGCCAGGCGCCCCTCAAGTTTACTTTTATTGGCCTTGAAGAACATGTATGTCATTGTGGCGCTTTGTATAGCATAATCCCTTTAAATATAAGAAGTGCATGTGATCCGTAATATTAATTTAACAGATTTAAAGAAGGAAATAGTCTGTACAAATAAAAAAGAGGCATATAAGAGTGAGTCAAGGAGTATTTCCTCCCCTCCCCTTGTGGTCCTTACTATCCTTTTGGGTTTTAGAATTAGGAAACCAGGCATTGATAGAGAGGAGGTGTGTGGTCTCAGGTACAGGGTCTCAAACTGTATTCTGCAGCGCTTAGAGTTCACAGGGGTTTCCTTTGGCTGAAGGGGGCTTAAGCCAGAGAGAAAGTGGATACACCTTTTAGGATCCCCCCAACTCTCCCCTGATTTTGGCACATTTGGAGACCCTCTGGTTCTGCTGTCAGACGCCCTGCTCAGATTGATCAGAATTCCTACCTCTATCCTAACAAGCTGTGTAGGCAAGTAAGTGTCTTAATAATCTCAGGTTCTTCAATCTTAAAATGAAGATAGTAATGGTATCTAACTATGGATTTTTGACAAGATCTCTGAGCCCCTTACACATTAAGAAAACCTGGACACCTTTTTTATCTTTCTTATTTTTTTATTTTGCTTTTTATAATTCCCTCTATATAAAAATATGAATAATACTACAAAGTTCAGTATACTTTAAAGTTTTCTTCAACAAGTTTATGGCTTTGCCACCTCTATGGTAATTGTGCTATTTACAGAGTCATTACAGGTTTTATTAAAAAAATATGTTTTCATAGTGCAGTGTAGGTGGTGTGGTTGGGTTCCTGAGCAGGGGGTTTAAGGTGGCAAAATTGTGCCCTCTTCTCTCTCTGTGACTGTACTGTTAATTTCATTTAAAGATTACATCAGAAATCCAAATTTGAGGCCACTGAGGATTATAAGGTCCTTGTAGACACTGAGCATAGTAATTCTCCAGTCCTGACTATCCCACCTGGGGTGAGAAAGGCTCTTGCTTCCCTCTCTCAGTAAGTTCAGTCCCCAGAGTTGAAGGACCCCTCATTCAGGATCCCAGATGTGGGGTGATTGTGATCCCAGAGCTGCAGCAACGCCCTGGCTGACTAACCCCCTTGTGCTGTTAGAGAGTGTAAACTGCCTGTTACTTTTCCAAATAGGTACTTTTGGTGATACCTGGCTACGGGCTTCTCCTCCACTGAGGCACTGGAGTCAGGAAGCAACCATGGCTAAGAGCCTTCAGCAGACAACTCAAAGCCATCAGCTTGCCCACCTCCTTCCCACCCTCCTCTGGCCCCCAGTGATCATAAGCAGAGAAGAAGGGTGTGCCTGTTGAGTGGGACTGACCCTGGCTGTTTGAAAATGCCCTGTGTGTCTCTCTGAACTTAGCTTCTAGGGGTATGTATCACAGCTTAGAGGCACAGACAGTAGAAAATGGATCACAGAGAGAAGGCAGCATGCGTTTATTTCTAAGCCATTTCTAAGGCCTGGCTTTACTTAGAACTTCTGTGATTTTCGCCAAATCACCCGACTACTGTGGGCCTCACTTTCTTCATCTGTAAAATGAGAAGACCATACCATATTAGAGGCTTAATGTTTGTTGGTTTGGGTTTTGGTTTAGAGCATCGAAGACTTTTCCACAATATCTGATACGTTAAAGAGAGAAACAGAAAATTGTTCCTGACAAAGGAGGGCCTAGAGCCCTGTCCTCTTGTCCTCTCTCCCCCTACATCCTGTAATGTCCCACAAAATCTTGTGGGTGCAAAAAACAGAATTATAGCTAAGGCACACCCAGATACAACATTCTGGGACTCAGGGTCTCTGGTCAAGGAGGGCCATGGGATAGACATTTGTTCCCTCACACTTGGCCTTTGTGACCATTGGGCTGGCCTCTAGTCTCTGGAGTATGCTGGTTTATGTCTGTGTAACGTCACATATCCCTGGATCAGGATACAGGATGTGGCATGGCTGGGTGCTTCTTATAAGAGCTTCCACATCCTGTGAACGTTGGGTCTCCACCTGCCAACTGCTGAGATGAACCAGTAATCCTTTCAGAGAGCACAGGCTTTTATCAATGAGGAGGATTCAAGGCTTATTTTTTTTTTTTCCTTTCCTCCAAATAACACTCCCACTGTTCAGGCTTAAATACCAAAACCTTATGGTTTGCAGAATCTGTGCCAAGAAGTCAATCATCAGTGAAACTGCAAAGATAATAGCTCCTATTGATTAAATCGGGAGAAGAATGGTTTGCCCTCCTGCAGGGGTCAGGGAAGATAAGGGCTGGAGTTTTCTAAAACATGCTTGATTTGCCTAAATTGGATAAAAGTACATAAAAACACTTATGTTCTTAAGAGAACTGGTGACCAATTCGGGAAAACCTCACAAAAATGAAAAGATTGGCTTAGATTAGTAAGGCATGAGAAATATAGAGTCTTTTCTAAAAGCATGGAGAATGTGTTATTTCAAACCTCGACAGTGAAGTAGCAGCTAACAGGAGTATGTCCACGTAGAGGATGTCTATTATCTGCCTTACTAGACAGAGAGCAAGTCACAAAAGATCTTCAGTGCTCACTCTATACTGGACACTGTGCAGGACCCTTTTGGACCACAGTCTAATGTAATTCTTACCACAGTCCTGTGAGGTGGCTTTCATTGTCCCCATTTTACAGATGAGAAAATAGAGGTCAAAAGATGTTAAATAACTTGCTTATGATCACAAAATTAGTAACTTAGCTATTCAACTATCTACTAATTGGTACATATTAATTTGCTCTTACCACAATACTCTTACACAAAGAGATGTTGCCAGTCTGGTATGAAATGTCCTTGGAAATATCTCCTCCTTTTGCCATGATGAGGAGGTAGGAAAGAAGCTGAATCCATTAGTGGAGATCCTACATGGTCAAGGCTGATGGTTGTGTCTCCCTCTAAAGCTACTACTAAACTTTGACTCCATGGAGTCAAAGCTGAGACGTACTGAATTTTTCTCACATATAAGTCAATCTTCCTTTTGGGGGAGGGGAAGCTTCTTTTTTTTTTTTTTTTAATTTTTTTTTCTTCAACTTTTATTTATTTTTGGGACAGAGAGAGACAGAGTATGAACGGGGGAGGGGCAGAGAGAGAGGGAGACACAGAATCAGAAACAGGCTCCAGGCTCTGAGCCATCAGCCCAGAGCCTGACGCGGGGCTCGAACTCACGGACCGCGAGATCGTGACCTGGCTGAAGTCGGACGCTTAACCGACTGCGCCACCCAGGCGCCCCAATCACCCTTTCTTTTAAAATATATGGCCTTGGAAGATAATATTTTTTAGGAAGGTTATTCATATTTTAAAATATTTTATCTGTTTTTATTATCACTCTATTGAGAAGCTGAACATGTGGTTATCTGAAGGAATAGATCTTGAGGCCGAGTACAGAATTCCTCAGAATCATCACAATCACTAAATGAGCTTGCGAATTGAAATTATCTTTGCCATAGTCTAAGAGCCGAGTAGTAATTAGTGTCCAGGGACACATGGGGAATAATTTTACTGTTAGCAGTGCCAAGAAACTATTCATTTGTCATCGGTCCCAAATTATACTCAATCAGCAATTCAAAGTCAGGTTAGAAAAACCAAGGGACATAGAGCTAACTTTCTATAAAAATTAATACTGTAAAATGAAACCTATATTTCTGGCAGTTTAACTGTGAGCAGCAGTAAGATGAAGCTATGAAAATATTGAATGTAAATGCCATCAAGATCTGCCTTAATCCCACCACTTCCCCACCTTTTGCTTCTTTGCCTGAAATGCTGCCTTGGCTGCCATGCTTCTCTTCCCAAGCTCCCTGAAGTCTGGGTATTGGAGTGCTTGATGAGCCCTTTTGGAAGGTGAGCCACAGTAGTCCATAATACTGCAAACAAGGGGCCATTATTCAAAGAGCCAAAGTAGGTGGCAACAGGAACAGGGTTAAGCGGAGCTGTGGTTGGAGTCCTTCATGGAGGGCCCTCAGATACAGACAATTAGCTTTTCCTCATGAAGTCACCTGCATGAAATACCCATTCCTAGGACAAGTGGTTAATACCAGAAGTCCTGCCTTCTACTGTGGTTTTGTGTTAAGCATTTTTCCCACCTGGGATGCTGTTTTCTTTTTCTTTTCATATTTTGCAATCTTATATGATTTGAGGTTCCTGCCATACTGTGCACCTGACTTCAGGTCCCCTTTAAAGAATCTGTGCCATTTTTAGCTCAGGACATAGGAGGGGACTGGGGCCACTTGCACTGAGGAGGGTATGCGTGGTTTGTCTACTTTCTTTCCCACCTGCTGCTGGGACAGGGCAAGTCAAGGAGGTCTGCACAAACCAAACAACCCTTTTGTCTCTGCTGTAGGTGGCAGGTTGATCAGAGACCCAGTAGACAAACTAGAAGTGGGTCTTTGCAAGGTCTCAGTGGATAAACATCCTGTTCTTGACAAAGCTCACTGACTATGGTGTGTGATTTCTATGGCCAAGTGGCAGCCAAGCCCTATCAGTAAATAAGGAAACAGTAGAAAGTGTGCTTATCTAGGTAAAAGGTGAAGCCAGACAGAGGTAAGATGAAAAACAAATCAGGTTTCACAGACCTGAGTACCAGGTAGCATGAGCTACTAGGAGATATGTAGGCAATAGAAACAGACCTGGATTTGAATCCCAGTTCTTCCACTTACTAAAAAGTTCACCTTGCATTTCAGATCCATTTTTAGTGTCTACCTAGAGCACTGTACTGGAAAGACTCTAAGGCAGATCTCAGGTTTAACAGGCAAAAAGAGCCATAATTGATTAATGATGTCTGTACCAGATTGAAGGAAGGAAAATGGATTCATGTGGGTGTCATTATCTAATGTTGTAGGCACTGAGTTCTCCAAGATTCTGCTCCGTACTAAAGTTCTGTATGTACTAAAGTACGTGTGTGTGTGTGTGTGTGTGTGTGTGTGTGTGTGTGTGTGTGTATGGTCTAAGGGGAGGTTAATGCAACCCTATTAAAATGTGCATGACATCATCATGGCTTAAAATTTCAAAAACAACAATAAAAACATCATTTGTATATTACAGTCTATTACTGCTGTAGAGTTTTTAAATCTTCATAGTGTCTTATGCCCTTTCTGTTGTTGATTTGCATGTTTGCTTTAATTTATGGTGGTTTTGAAAATTGTCTGAGTTTAGTTACCTCACGTGACTCTCATATTCAAAAACTTGGCTTTCATTTGTCTTGACTCTAAGTTTCAATGTAGAGAAATAGATTTCTCCATTAATAGAAACGCTATCAATTCACAAACACAGCAAGTGAAATCAGCAGAAAGAGCAAACTTAGTTCTCATTTTTCATGGAAAGACTATTGAATATATTGTCTAAGAGTGATCTTCTAACAAGAAAAGGAAGAGTTGATGTTTGATAACGTTCAGTCATTTCTGCAGGTTTAGTTTGTTTTGTTAATGAAATCTTTGTATTTTAATTTTCAAGCCCATGTTTTAAAGAAAAAAACAACAACAACACCTCTTTGAATCTGGCCTACAGATTGCTCATCTGGATAGACTCTGTAATGCAGGCGCCTCTGCCTGGCAAGCAGAGCGGCTGTTCAGTTTAATAAGCTATGGGATTGCAGTGGTCTCTCTCAGAAGGCAGTGCCTTTGGAAATCTCCTGTAATGCTTCTAACAGCCCATAAGTTACTTATATATTTAATATCACCCTTGTCTTTCTCCCCTCCCTTCTTTTTCTTTCCAGAAACAGAGTTATCAGTCACTGCTGAGTTAGTGCCTACCTCATCATGGAACATTTCAAGTGAACTCGACAAAGGTACACAATGGGGATGCACTGGGGAGGAGGAGGGGGGAGGCGTGAAACTCCATTTTTAATCCTGGCATGGCCTTCTTTGAAATCAGCTGCTTTTTAGATCATTAGAAGGAGGTGGGGGCCAAAATAAACCCCTTGCTTACTTTGTGATTATTTAATATTTGATTACTTGGAATTCTATGATTTTTGGAGAGGGTTTTTTTTCCCCTCTTTCCTTTCCCTTCTTCCTCTAAAATGTTCCATATGGTAAAAATGCTTCAAGATGTGAAATAGGGTTGTTTCTGACCTTCCTGACATTGCATCTAGTGGATCTTATTTAGGGGATTTGATTCTGCCTGAGCCAGGATTGATCAGAGCTGTTTGCTGGGTGACCTTTTACAGTGAGTATTTGATGTGCTTGCAGGGTTCAGGGCAGAGTATTTGGAATGTTTGTAATTGCCTGTGCGTACAGATGGCAGCTTCCTGTGTGCACGTGGGGAACAGGTTCCTGCTATGAAGTTGTTGTAGTATTAATTAAGCTCTACCATATGCTAAGCTCTGGTTACTCGATAGAGACCCTGTGTTCTGGAATGGTAAATCAGGACACCTTCAAAGCCCCTGCAATGTGGCTCATCTTACCTTTCTAGCCTTATTTCTCTTTAGCCCCCTTTATATCCTTTTATGCATCTCCAGCAAAATTTATGTTTCTTCTTATAAACCCTGTGCTTTTCTGCCTCTCTCCTTTTGCCTAAGCTATTCTTTCCATCTGAATCACCCCTTTTTTTCTTTGCCAGTGCCCATTTTCTCCCTTCTGCATGCCACAAATTACTTATCCTTCAAGACTGAAAACAACACATTCTATATTAGCCACAGTCTTATCTAATCCCTCAGCAGGAAGTGGCCTTTCCTTCTTTGGAACTCCCATAGACCTTTTCTCTGTTCTTAACATTTTCTGTGTTATATCATGGTGATTTATACACCTGTCTGTCTCATTCTTATGCCTGAAAGCTCCTTGTAAATAGGATTTCTATCTTATTCTCATTCTTGTTCTTTTTACTTTGTCTCCATTGCAAAATCTAACACAGACTCTTGTTCATAGGAATCCTCAATAAATGTGTGGAATAATGAGTGACAACTTAGGCCATATATGTGGATGAACACCTCTGTATATATATGTGCAAAACATGCAGCAAACTTATTCTGCTTTACTTCAGGCATGATTCTAGGTTCTGGGATTATAGTGATAAAAGCTCAAAAATCATTGTCCTTTATGTCAGATGCCTTTTATAATCAGCTCTCTTTTGTCTGCTCATGTGTTCACTGCGAGTTGTATTTCCTCTCTGAGGAGAGAGAACCTTATAAAATAGTAATAGGCAAGGTTATTCTGAGCTGAGATCAAGAGTCAGATGCTTAACCAACTGAGTCAACCAAGTAACCCATATTCTGATGGTTATACTTTATTAGGCATTTTAGGGTGGCGGGATAAGGTGAAATATCTTTTCACTTTAAGTAGGAGGACATTTAGAATAATTTTCTATTGTTAAATTTACTTTGGACATTCTTTTTCTACTTTAGGATTGGAGCAGGGACTGTATATTATTCCCTTCCATGTCCTGCACTAGGCACGATGCCTAGGAGGCAATAGATTGTCAACAAATATTTTTACATTTTTTTTAATGTGAAAGAAGATGTAAAACACACTAAATCTTAACTCAGTACTCACTATGTGACAAGTACTGTGCAAGGTGCTTTCAAGAATGTGAACTTGGGGTGCCTGGCTGGCTCAGTCGGTAGAGCATCCAACTCTTGATATCAGGGTCATGAGTTGAAACCCCACATTGGGTGTGGAGCCTACTTAAAAACAATGTGAACTTAATCGGCAAGCTCTTTATGGCACCAACAGTAAAAATGATATCATTGTACACTACATGTTGTTGATCAGGTTCTAATTATGGCTATAAAAGAACATCAGTATCTGCTAAAAAGGCAGCAGAGCCACCAGTCAAGAATCTAGCTTGCCAAACTTTGAATTTCTACCAGACCAGGACTGTAATTAGCAGTGGTTGCCCTTCAAGAAAGTAGTGTCAATAGTAGTGAACCTACTTGCTACAAAGCTGGACTAAGGCAAACTTTTTGTGTGTTCAACATGAGCCTTCCAGAGGACATGGATGGCTTTCCAGAGCTTCTTGGTATCATATTTCTCTAGAAGATAATTAGTATATGGTCTTTCATTCCCATTTAGAGTGAGAGAGAACTGATTAATTCTTTTATTCATCAGCCAAATCTTTTTTGCTTCCTACTCTGGTCTGGGCACTGTCTGAAAAATTAGTAGTGAAAGATGAATGAGACAAAGGTCTCTGTCCTCTGTGAACACAGAGTCAAGTGGAAAGGACTGGTATCTAAATGTATAATCAAAGCCTTCTGGTCAATTTGATAGATTGAGCTGTCAAGGCACATTCCCCCCTGATTACAGAGAGATGCTGATGAAAATATACAATGTAAAAAAAAGATCATTGCCAGGCTGGCACACAAAAAAGATAAATCTCCAGGTGCCAGAAGAGCAAACTCAATGGTAGAGCAATGATGAGCAAGAAGGAATTAAAAGATTTTATAAAAATATGGGCAATGAGTATGGTTCTTAGGGGCTAGAGTTTCAATACCCTTTGGGGATCAGAACTGAGGCCATAGGAAACCACCTCACTGCTTAAGCTGTTAGTGAGGACCAAGCATGCAAGAAGGAGAATTCTGCTGAGGATATGTGTGGCAGTCCACAAACCACCCTGGGACATTGGGATCACTCACCGGAAATACAAGCCCCAACCTGTGCTGTATGGGGGTTGGGGGTTGAAGTTCTTCTCATGTAGTATACAAGCCACAAACCAAGAAGATAATGTAAAAACTTGGTCTGGAATTGATTAAACTCTGAGACCCTGACAGGGGACAACCTAAAACCAGCTCACAAACTGTCTCACCATCACAGTACGTGTTCCGTTCCCACCAAAAACAAAAGTTCTAAAATCAAAACCACTAAATAAGACCGGCAAACTCCTACTGATGTTAAGTTTACTTTTAAAAATTATAGTACATGCAGGAGAAGAATAAAAGAAAGCCACCATTAGCAAGAGCCAGTAGACAAAACACATGGAAAAGCTCATACTGGGGCGCCTGGGTGGCGCAGTTGGTTAAGCGTCTGACTTCAGCCAGGTCACGATCTCGCGGTCTGTGAGTTCGAGCCCCGCGTCGGGCTCTGGGCTGATGGCTCAGAGCCTGGAGCCTGTTTCCGATTCTGTGTCTCCCTCTCTCTCTGCCCCTCCCCCGTTCATGCTCTGTCTCTCTCTGTCCCAAAAATAAAAATAAACGTTGAAAAAAAAATTTTTTAAAAAAAGAAAAGCTCATACTTGGAAACTAAAGACAATAGACCAATTTGAGAGAGAATGTATGTTTAAAATATTTCATGGGAGGGGTGCCTGGGTGGCTCAGTTGGTTAAGCGTCCTACTCTTGATTTTGGCTCAGGTCATGATCTCAGTTGTGAGATCGAACCCCACTCCAGGCTCAGCACAAAGTGTGGAGCCTGCTTCAAATTCTCTCTTTCTCTCTCTCTCTGCCCCTCCCCTGCTTGTTCTCTCTCTCTCTCTCAAAATAAATAAACATTAAAAAAAGTTTCATGGAGGGGAGCTTGAGTGGTGCTCAGTCGGTTAAAGTTGTGACTTTTGATTTCAGCTCAAGATCTCACAGTTCTTGAGTTTGAGCCCTGCATCAGGCTCTGCACTGACAGCTCAGAACCTGCTTGGGATTCTCTTCCCCTCTCTCTCTCCCTTTCTCTGTGCCCCTTCTCCACTCATGATCGATCTTTCTCTCTCTCTCTCTCTCTCTCTCTCTCTCAAAATAAATAAACATTTAAAAAATGTTTCATCGGGGGGGCACCTGGGTGGCTTAGTCGGTTGAGCGTCTGACTTCAGCTCAGGTCATGATCCCACAGTTTGTGAGTTGGAGCCCCACGTCAGGTTCTGTGCTGACCACTTGCTCAGAGCCTGGAGCCTGCTTCAGATTCTGTGTCTCCATCTCTCTCTGCCCCTCCCCTGCTCATGCTTTGTCTCACTCTGTTTCTCAAAAATAAATAAATGTAAAAAAATTTTTTTTAAAGTTTCATGGGAAACTTTATACATATGTACATACATAAAATTTTTTGTGGAGATGAAGAAATAGAAGCCATAGGTCAAGTACAAGATAGTATGATTTTTAAAAGTAGATTTTAAAATAACTATGTAGAAATTCTGGAATTGAAAAATAGAGTTATAGAAATTACAAGTTCATCAAGTGGGTTAAACAGTGGATGCATTCAGCTGAAGAGGGAAATAGTGAACTGGAAGACAGATTTGAGATAATATGGCAGTTAAGAGAACAAACTCTGGGACGGAGGTAACTAAGTTTGAATCCTGTATCTGCTACCTACATTCTATGTGACTCCGAGCAAGCCACTCAACCGATCTGTGCTTTGGTCTTCTCATTTGTAAGATGAGATAATAAAGGGTAATGACTTCATATGGTTGTTGTGAAAGTTGACCTGGCTAGCAAATCTGATAAACTAATTGGAGAGTAAGAAGTAACAGCTGGTTTTGGTTAATATGATTATTACTTTGGGCTTTATAGTAAAAAAAAATCATAGGTACTTTGGCAGGCTTGTAGGGAAAGCATATTTTAGAGATTTTAGATCTTGTTCAACCAGCCCACACCTGTTCTGGCCTTCCATATGTGAATGTTCACCCACACCAGCACCACACTTCTTAGCTTGATGATCAAGATTCTCCATGGGCTTACCTCTGCTGATTCCTCTCACCTATCCCTACCCCCATACTTTAAATACTTATCTTTTTTTTTAAGTTTTTTATTATTTATTTTGGGAGAGAGCCAAGTGGAGGGGCAGAGAGAGGAGAGAATCGCAAGTGGGTTCCGCACTGTCAGCATGGAGCTCAATGCAGGGCTCAAACCCTGAACTGCGAGATCATGACCTGAGCCAAAATCAAGAGTTGAAGAGTCGGACACTCAACCAACTGAGCTACCCAGGGCCCTACTTTATACTCCACTTATTTCAACAACCTGCTTCTAATTCCCTAAATATCTGGCTCTACTTCAGTCTCTGCACCTTTGTTCATGCAGTTTCTTCTGACTGGATTGCCTCTAACCTCATTCTCCTCCTGGCTAAATTCTTCCTTACTTAAGCAGTGCCTTAAGTATTCCCTCACCCCCTTTTTCCCACAGGGCTTCTAATGGGCATAGTGCTGAATAAGATAGGCTGTATCCCTACTTTGCTGGACCTTGTATTCTAGAGAGAGAGATGATGAATGAATGCTTTCGTCAGTCTCATCGACCATGCCATCAACAGTGCCCCTGAATGCTTCATATGTGGGCTACCATATCACCCCGTGTCTATCTTGATCACAGTCCTTACCATGCTGTATTGAAATTATCTATTTTGTGCCTGCCTTTTTTAAAGTCAGGGGCTCTTTTATCTATTGGCATGTTCTTATTGCCCAACACAATGTATGGTATGCAGTAGGAAACATGATGCTAAATTGTTTGGGTTCGTATCTCAGCTATGTCAATTCATAGCTGCTGCAGGTGAATACCTACTGTGTGTGAGGCACTTGCTAATAAGCATGTTGCATGCATCATTTGAATTCATACTACCTTGTATGGTAGAAGAGAAAGGCAACTGAGGCTTATCAGGCTTAAAGGAGTTGGCTGAAGGGCACCCGTGGTGAGTGGGAGTGCCAGGATTTCCACCAAAGCCTCTAGGCCAAGTCCAGGGATCCATGTTCAACATGGCAGCTGGTTACACTGTCTCCTATGCATTCATATCCCCTCCTCCTGTGGGGTAAGTTCCATCACATGCAGAAGCAGTAAAATAAACCCCATCGTTTGATATTCTTTAATGTCTTTCTCTTCACCCAGCTGCTCTGTTCCACCTATCGACTCCACCCTGGTTCCCCGGCCTCACTCGGGTCCTGTTTTTCTGTTAAATGAGTCCAGTCAGTGGCATTAAACAGTTACCTGTTTATCCTTTCCAACAGGAAATGAAATTTAAAAGAGACAAGGCCACCCGGGAAGAGCCGTTGAAAGCTACTATTGATGGGGCAGGGGGGTAATTTCTGAAACAAATGCTTTAGAACCAAGTACCTTCTAAAATAAATGGATCTACAGGGGCCCAACCTCAGCTTCCCTAGGGGGGGTTTGGGATGGGGTGTGATGAGGGCCTCTTTCCCCTTCTTCCATTTTCAGTCACATGAGGTCTCAGAGGTTCTCTGTAGAAAGCCAAATGTTTCTTTTGGAGAAAGGACTGGAAATTGCACCCGTAGGTAGCAGAAAGGGAGGGAGCCTCCTACTTAAAAAAATACTGAGGCCTGCTTCCAACTGTAAATAGTTCTCTGTGCTGACAGACTAGATTTGGGGGTATTTTTGTCCTGGTTTGCTTTTTTAAATGGAGACCTGGCTTTCTCTACTACCTTAGAGCTTTACACATAGTAGGGAAGTATACAGTGTGGTTCTTATGAGCATGAGATCTGGAGTTACTAGGATTCTGAGCTTCGTTTTGCTCACCTCTGGAGTGGGGGCATTTGTATCCATCACCTAAGACTTTTCCTGGCAAACAGACACATCTATGGGCCACACTTGTGTGTTGTGCCAAGGGCATCTGTTTGCATGGTCATAATAGACAGATGTATACCTGCTGGCCTCAGTCCCTTAGCCCACCTCTTCCCTGAGAGCTTGACTGTAAAGAAATGTGACCAGGTTCTCTGGTTCAGGAGTGATTGCTTCCTCTTGTCCCCTTTTTCTGTTACTGGATTTATCCGTGGCACTTAGAGAGTCTATTTAAATGATAGTGACTGGCCTGTAGTTTGGACCTTAGTTCACAGCTAGCTCAAATGAGGTAGCTGCATGCTTTTCTTATGCTCCTGATTGTATGGATTTGGAGCAGTGGCAGCGGGTGAAGAACAATGTAAGGATGAACTGGATCAGGAGTGTTAGTACTTGGCAGGCTCAAGAACAGTCCCCCTAGGACTGGGGTCTCTGAGAGCTTATGTCCCATCTTCAGAACTGATAGTTGGTTGGAAAAATTCCTTGTGGAATCCCTAGGGTGGCCCTGCAATGTTTAAGAGGCCTCAATTCAGCAGGTGTCAGCCTTGTTGGGCAGGAAGACCGTCCTCTGCCCATTGAGGTCTTTCTAGCTGGACTTAGAATCAAATTAACATGAGACAGATTAACAGGAGAAAATCAAATTTAATAGGTATAATCCACACAGACATGAGATTCTAAAGACAATGAGGCAACATGAAGCTTATAGAAGCTAAGGAGAGGGGTAGGGCCTAAGGATACAAAAAGGAGGAAGGCCATTGTGCAGGAAGGTGAAAGGAGATGTTTAGAAAAACAAGATTGCCCTATTATGCAGATAAGTTTCTTAGGTAAAGGGGAGTCTCTGTTAATAGCTCTCTTCCTGTTGCAGGCTGTCTTCTCCAGTGTAAATTTAAGCAGTTGAGGATCAGGAAGAGAGCTTTTCCCACATCTGCTGGGTTTTGATTACCTTTAACTCAAAATAATGTCCATGCCACAGTGGCCCATCTTGGGGCAGCCTATTCTTGGCTCCTACAGCCTCAAGCAACATCTTCCTAATACTGATAGTAGCATTTTCTTTAAAGAACAGATATCATCTTGCCAAAATCAGTAACAGAAACACTTGGAGCCTCTGGATCCTCATATGGAAAATGGGAGAGGAGGCATCAACCCCAAAGGTTCTAAGAGTTTATAGAAGTATGAAGCCCCATCGCCCTCTCCAGTACAGATGGGCGCTTGTTTCTGGTAGTTCTTGTGCTTTCCATTCCTCCTCCTTATGCCCAAGGGGAGGGAAGTATAATATGGGAAAGAACACGTGACAAGGAACCTAGAATCTGGTCCCAGTTCAAGTCTGCCAACAGGTCAGTGATCTGTCAAGTAAGCTCTGGACCTCAGTGTTCTCATCTGTAAAAAGGGAGGTATCCACCCTCATTCTGGCTGCCTTGCCCATTATGAGGCCCCAGTGTTGCATGGTCTAGAACAGTAGTCAGTAGACACCTGTGGCTATTTGAATAGTTGAAATGTGACCAATCCAAAATGAGATAGACGTAGTATAAGTGGAAAACACTCAGTGGATTTCAAAGACTTGGCATGATAAAAGACCTTAAGATATCTTATTAATAATTTTCATACTGACTACACGTTAAAATGATAAATATTTGTGTATTGAACTAAGTGAAATATATTGTAAAATTAATTTTACCTAATCCTTTTTATTGTGGCTACTAGACAATTTAAAATTACACATGATCTTCCTTGGGTAGCTTGTGTTATATTTCCATTCAAAGGTGCTGCTCTAACGTAAAAACAGCTGAAATCTTAGGTAAATATCCGAGCCCATGTTTCCTCCTTATAGCATGAAGAGATGTTCTATTGTCCAGTCCAGCTTTAAAATTCTTGGAACTTGGCTCAGAGCCTGGAGCCTGTTTCCGATTCTGTGTCTCCCTCTCTCTCTGCCCCTCCCCCATTCATGCTCTGTCTCTCTCTGTCCCAAAAATAAATAAACGTTGAAAAAAAATTTTTAAAAAAAAAGGGGCGCCTGGGTGGCGCAGTCGGTTAAGCGTCCGACTTCAGCCAGGTCACGATCTCGCGGTCCGTGAGTTTGAGCCCCACGTCAGGCTCTGGGCTGATGGCTCAGAGCCTGGAGCCTGTTTCCGATTCTGTGTCTCCCTCTCTCTCTGCCCCCCGCCCCCCCCCCCCCCCCGTTCATGCTCTGTCTCTCTCTGTCCCAAAAATAAATAAACGTTGAAAAAAAAATTTTTTTTAATTCTTGGAACTACTTTTCACGAAAAGAAATTTTTCTAAAAGTGATTCTGGATGTGTATATACTACTTTAAAATATCTAAGTGTAAGGGATTATTGTTACCAATTATAATCTGATCATTAACTTTAAAAAAAAAAGGCAATATTTTGAGTAAGGTCCCTTTTGTGGAGAAAAATTTTCAAATTAGAAGTCCGAAGCACAGGACTGGGTACTCAGTCGGTTGAGCATCCGACTTCAGCTCAGATCATGATCTCACAGTTTGTGGGTTCAAGCCCCAAGCGGGCTCTGTGCTGACAGCTCAGAGCCTGGAGCCTGCTTCAGATCCTGTGTCTCCCACTCTCTCTGTCCCTCCCGACTCGCACTCTGTCTCTCTCTCTCTCTCTCTCAAAAATAAATAAACATTAAAAAAAATTAAAAAAAGAAGTCCGAAGCACAAAGGGATTATACTTCTATAATTACATAAAGGACAGGGGCAGAATCCCAGAGCAGCTCAGGAAATTGCAGCTTTGGGGCAGTAGTTGGGCAGATTCAAACAGGGCCCTGAGGATCGATCCATCATTGCCTCTCTCTCTTTCAAACTCCACCTTGCACTGCTCTCCCATGCCCACTATGCACCAGATGCACTCGCTTCCTTTAGGCTTCTCCAGCAAGCCAAGCTCTTTTCTTGACCAGGAGCATTTGACATGCTGTTCCTTCTACCCAGAATCCTCTTCCTTTTTTCAGATCTTGGGCACAATTGTCATCCACTCAGATAAGCTCTTCCTGACCATACGAAGCTAGTCTCAACCATGAGTTTCCTTTTTTGTAATAGCGGTTAATTAAAAAAAAAAATCTGTTCTAGGCCTGGAAGCAGTGAGAAGAAGATCTTCTTGATAGAAAAGTAGGGGGCTGCTTGCCAGCTCTGCTGGGTCTGCTTTGTTCCTTGCTAACTAACTATCCCTTGTTAGTTAGGTCCCTTCACCTAGAACCCAGGATGGGAGCATGTGACGTGAAATCAGTTCCCCTCCAAACAAGCTGTGCTCTCCAGGACTCTTGTTAATCTGTTTTACTTTATAAGTCTATTTTTTTCAGTGAAGGAACCTCCAAAACGAAGCCTATGGATTCTGTCATAAAATACAGGGAAAATGCCCCTTTATGGTCAATTTTGTTTCTGCAAATCCTGCTCAAAGGGGAGGGGCTGCCGGTGGGCACCACCACAGGAGCAGAAGAGTAGCCTTACCACTTAGGGGTCTTTCCAGCTCCAGCTCTTGGTGCCAGAGCTTAGGATGTCCCACAAAAGACCAGCTTGGCTGTGAGAGGAGAACAGAGCTCCCCGCTCCCTACAACTACGGCCTAGTTGAGGAAGAGGAACAATCAAACAAGCTTGGAAATGTTTATGCTCCTGTTTTTACCATTTAGAATTGGGATAGAGATGAATCTACCTCCTATCACGGGTCTCAGATTCCTTACTCCCTTGGTACCACTTGCGGTAGTTGCTGGCTAAGACCAGGCACACTCTTGGACGCATAATAATCAGGAGGCAAAAGAGAAAGAGTTTCTTGATTTGCTCAGGCCATCCTTTTCCTTGCCAGCATGTCTTTTAGTTTAGATTCAAACCTGCCTGCTAAGGGAACCTACTCTTCACCCACTTCAGAGATGGTATTGGAGTTTGATCTCAGGGTTCTTCTAGAACTTTGTGGACAACTGAGGTCCTGTTCGAAGAGATCATAGGCCTTTCTAATCCCGGGCCTATGGCTTTGGTCAAGCTTTGCTCAAAAACTCATAGGGACTTTTAGACTTAGAGGCCTTTTGGCTAAGGGCAGGAGAAGGATGATCGTAGAAAGTGCTTTGCCATCTGGCTCCTGCCTCAGCTCCCACAGATCCTGACCCTCTGCTCCTGCTTGCTGTGTTGTAGAACCAAACCAGTAATTGTTTCCCACCTTATTTCAGGACTCTGTGAAAATTTTGGTGCTTGCTATGATGAGAGTACCCTTCTCAAGCTTTTGTCATCCCTGTAAACCCCGTTCAGACCTCACCTCTTCAAAGAAGCCTTTCCTGACATCATAGGTGACCATGCCTTACTCCGTGGGGGACGTGGGGAAGCCCCCCAGACTGCTGGGTGATGCTTATTTTCATGTTTTTCCTCTCCTTCCCTTCTTCCTCATGCAAGAAATACTCACTAAGCATCTTCTTCATTTTAACAAGAGGATCTTCTTTGGAATGTCCTCATGGATCTTCCATTCTTAGCAGGAGGGCCAGCTAGGAGGAGCATTGTGGAGAGTGGGGGCAGCAGAACAGCTTGCCAGGAGTCTTGAGACAGCAATTATGTCTTATTTATGTGTCCCTGTAGCTCCGACTCTAGTACAGGTGTTTGAATACATAGAGAAATAAACAAGTGAGTAGTGGAAAACAGAACACCAAAGTTGAAAGATACTTTAGAGTCATTGTTTGCAAACTTCGGTGGGCATCAGAATCACCTGGGAAGACCCAGGTTCACTGAAGCAGAGGAAACCCTAATCCTCTGTATCTTCACCAACTTCCTGGGTGATTCTGATGCCCACCAAAGCCTGAGAACTGCTGAGAGAGCAGTAGCTCTTAACCTCAGCTGTAATTGTAATTATCTGGGGAGTTTTAAGAGTTATTAATGTGAGGGTCTGTCCCTCACCCCAATTCTGATTTCGTTGTTCTATACAGTCTGTACTTGAAAAGTTTCCCAGGTGATTCTAGCTTGCAACGAAGTTTGAGGACCAGTGTTTTCAAGTTCTTCCAGGCTAATCTGCACCGTAGTTGGCTTCTTCCATAACGTTCTCTAACAAGTGATTTATCCATGTGCAGAAGCTTGGAACTTTCTCCACTTCTGTCCTTAATTTTCTGAGGTGGTATAGAGAAGAACTGGGTTTGGAGGAAGAAGTCCTTGGTGTATAATTTAAACTCTGTGGCTAACTCAGGTTCTTGAAAATTGAGCTTTGGTTAAATGGGGTGTAAATGGAGAGAATACCCGTCTTCCACTATTTTGAATACCAAATGTAATGACATGTCAAAGGGCTGAGCTCAAGTCCCTGCCCTGTTAAATAAATAGAGAGATAAATAGATAGATACTAATACTGAAAACATTTTTAAATGTCTGAATGGGTTGGCATAACTCCATCACTTCTTCTCTATGGCCTTCAAGAGTAATACCTCCCTGCCCCCATCTATTGAGGGCTTTTCATCTGCCATAAGTCATGTTAAGAGACTTATATGCATTGTCACACTTAATCCTCATAATAATTCTAAGAGATAGTGTGTCCATTTTGCAGATGGGGGAGAAAAAAAAGCTTTTGAGAACTGTCATGGGCTGAATGGTGCCCCCTACCCCCACAAGATATGTCCGTGTCCTAATTACCAGAACCTATGAGTTTTATCTTATCTGGAAAAAGGGTGTTTGTAGATGTAAATTAAGGATTTTGAGAAGAAATTATCTTGCATTATCTGGGTTGGCCCTAGATACCTGCAAGTGTTTTCATAAGATAAAGGCAGAAGGAGATTTCATACAGACCCACAGAGCAGAGGGTGATGTGAAGACTGGAGAGAGGCAGCCACAAGCCCAGGAATGCTGGGGGGGCCCGGAAACTGGAAGAGGCAAGGAATGGATTCCTTCCCAGAGCCCCTAGGGGGATCATGGTCCTGTCTGATTTTGGACTTCTAGCCTCAGAACTGAGAGTGAATACATTTCTGCTTTTTTAAGCCACGAAGTTTGTAGTAATTTGTTACAGCAACATCAGGAAACTGGTAAAAAGCAATTTCAGCAATTTGCCCAAAGTCACAAAGCCAGGAAGCCAGAATTCAAACCCATGTCCTTGACCAGTATACTATATGGCCTCTAACTAAATTGAAATTTGTAATAAAATTCCTTAGATTCATTTACTCAGCAAATGGTTATTGGTTATTGGTTATTGGTTATTGGTTATTGGTTCAAAGCCTGTACTGGGAGCTGAAGATGTACTAGTGAACAAGACAGAAACAGTCTGTAATTTAGTGGAAGAGAGACTTTAACAGTGAATTTCACATATACTAAAAATAATTTCATTTTAGCAGTGAGAGATGCTTTAAAGGAGAAGTATGAAAACACACCTACATAAAAACAGCCTGTTACCCTGGAACAAAGGATTTTCACATCCTCCCTGCCTAGGCCCTACTAATAGCCACCTGAGGTAGGAGTCAGTCCTTCGTCTTCTCTGGCTTGTCTCCTGGGAACTACCATGCCTCTATCTCCGTTTTAGCCCTCCTGAGCTTGCAGGAGAAGTTAGTCCCCAAACAGGGCAAGTCCCTCGTTGGGATAAGGACCCACAACAGGAGGAAGGCAGTGAGGCCTTTAGCAGGCAGTGAGCTCTGCAATCCATTACAGACATCATTATGAGGCAGTGGAGTGTGGGGAAACTGTTTTTAGACAAGGTTGGAAAATTTTGCATTCCTGTGCCAAGCAAGATTTCCTGTAGGGCTATGAGAAGCTCACTAATCATCTCTTTAGTTCCAAGCGATATTACTTCAGGGCAGTTCCTGTCAAGGCCCTATGCTTAAATATCTCTTTGCCTGGGTTTATTCCATCAAATGCTTCATTTGCTTTGAAAAAAGCTCCGAGACTTAGCTGGTCCAGCAGCTTAGGGAGTACAACTCACCACATGCCTTGGAGGGCTCCTCGCTCTGCCCCCAATTGTTGCAACTAAGACGAACTTATTTTCTGTTTTCTGCATGTGATTCCATTTTATGTGGGCCCGAAGTCAGACCTGACCAACTCCAGCCACTGGAATATGCTTATGCAGAATGCAGAATGACTTGCAAGAATTTTCCATCCATGGCCGTTGTCTTCTGAACTCAGCTGAGTTTTCCCAGAGATCCTGCCCAGATCTCTAATGTCCAAATTTTCCCCAACATTTATATTCACTCATTCACTCCACAGATACTTATTGAGTGCCAGCCGTGTGCTGGGCACTGCTCTAAAGCTACAGTGGTAGAAACACAAAATTCCTCTTCTTTGAACTTCACATTATGGTAGAGTTAGCAAATCTCTGTGTGGGAAATACTATCACAGCTAACACTTCCTGAATGCCTGTTCTGTCCTTCGTGCCATACTAGACACTTGAATCACAACATCATCCCATTACAAAAAACTTTTAATGTTTATTTATTTTTGAGAGACAGAGACAGAGTGCAAGTGGGGGAGGGGCAGAGAGAGAGGGAGACACAGAATCTGAAGCAGGCTCCAGGTTCAACGTGGGGCTCCAACTCACAAACTGTGAGATCATGACCTGAGCCAAAGTCAGATGCTTAACTGACTGAGCCGCCAGGGCGCCTCAACATCATCGCATTTAATCTGCCATAAAAACCCTGGTGCTAGGTACTATTGTGTCCATTTTATGACTGGGAAATCAAGCTTACAGAAGTGACGTGACTCAGCTAATAAATGACAGAGCCAGGATTCAAATCCAGGTTTTTCTGACTACAATGTCTGTATTCTCAGTGACTACCAAGTTCTAAAATAATAATCTATGTTTATAGGGGGGAAAAATAGAATAAGGTTATAAGCTTTTTAGCTTATAAAATATCCTTTCTGGAAGAGGATATTCTTCATTACCCTTAGGTGATTTTTTTTATTTGTGTTTTCGTTCTACTTTCCACACTTTCTTCAGTAAATATCCTATACTCCTGTAGTCAGATAAAATATAAGTGAAATACATAAGAAAATAAGAAAACTCATATATACCCCCAAATAATTGAAAACCAGTACTCAAACAGATTCATGGACATGCATGTTCATAGAAGTACTATGTATAAGAGCCAGGAGGTAGAAAGAGCCCCAAAGCCCATTAGTGGATGAATAGACAGACACAGTCTGAGATAGACATACAATGGAATATTACTCAGCCATAAAAAGGAATGGCATACTGATACATGATATAACATGGATGAACCTCAAAAATGTTACACTGAATGAAGGAGGCCAGATACAAAAAGTCCCATGTCCCATTCATGTAAAAAAATATTCATAATAGTTAAATGTACAGAGACAAAAAGTAGAGGTTGCCAGGGACTGGGATAAGGGGTAACAGGGAGCAACTGCCTAATGGGTATAGGGTTTCCTTTGGGGGTGACAGACATGTTTTGGGGCTAGATAGAAATGGTGGCTATGTAATATTGTGAGTGTCCTAAATGCCACTAAATTATTTATTCACTTTAAAATGGTTCATGTTATATGAATTTTGCCTCAATAAAGCAAAAAACAAAACAAAAACAAAAACACCAAATCAATAAAATAGACATGTTGATAAGCTTTTAGCATGCTATTCTTACGTACTGCTAGTGCCGTGAGGGCCACACAGGTGAGTTTGACATGTCCATGCTGAAATTGTTTTCACTTAGTGCTACTGCCCCTAACCCAAGTCAGAGCCCTGCCATGGCCACTAACTGATAGAGTAACCTTGGGCCAGTCCCTCAACCTCTCAGAACTTCGGGGCTCTCACTTGTCACGCAGGAGTAATAATGTCCTCTGAGATCAATTTTACATCCTAAGATGATAATGTTGTGCTCTATAAGCTGTACAGTTGATCTGCATATGTTTTTCTAGTCTTTATTTTTACATCAAGAACCACCAGGTGATCAGAAATCACCCCCAGCTGCTTACCAGGCATGTGTGTTACAAGAACTATGACAATAGTAGAATCTTAGTAGTGTCTGTTTTTACAGACTGTACTTTTTGTTGCTGTTGATACAGTTGTCTTTTGTTTGTGCATGTTTTGTTCTTGTTTCTTTGCTTTATAATAAAGTTTGTTCAGATGAATAGGGATGTTTGGGCCGGGGAGCTGGCGGGGGGGGGGGGGGGGGGATAGTACAACCTCATTGAAGACATGAGCTCAGAGAAAGTCTGTCTGCTGGCGTTGGGCATCTCCCTGCTAACAGTTCCCTGTGGGAATCAGGCCGATCATGACAATCTTATCAAACCTTGGGCCTGGATCACAGGTAAATCCTGGGCAGACCTTGAGCTGCTGGCCTTGAAATGAGTGCCTCTTAGGTGTTGATGACAGAGGGGTCCTGGTCAAGTCAGGATTGCCTGCTGTAGCCTATTCCTCTTGTGCTGCACAAACCTGCTAGGCGTGTCCTTTCAGCTCTCTGCTGCACTCATCCTGCTGAGAGAGAGACTTGGGAAAGGCTTGGGGATATCTTGAAAGTCCACTTAAGAATTCACCTAGGGGCGCCTGGGTGGCGCAGTCGGTTAAGCGTCCGACTTCAGCCAGGTCACGATCTCGCGGTCCGTGAGTTCGAGCCCCGCGTCAGGCTCTGGGCTGATGGCTCAGAGCCTGGAGCCTGTTTCCGATTCTGTGTCTCCCTCTCTCTCTGCCCCTCCCCCGTTCATGCTCTGTCTCTCTCTGTCCCAAAAATAAATAAACGTTGAAAAAAAAAATTAAAAAAAAAAAAAAAAGAATTCACCTAAACAACCTGGGTCCTTTTCCCCAGGGTCAGTGGAAGCAGCCTTATTAAGTCTTATTTCAGGAAAACTAAGGTCTCCAGGAGGCTACTGTTAGGAAATTGGGTTCAGCAGCTCAGATCGTTTGAGGTGAGGTGGGCCTGGGCCTGGAGGGCCTTCTGTACTTTTTTTTTTTTTATGGTTTATTTATTTATTTTGAGAGAGTGCACATGTGAGTGGGGGAGGGGCAGAGAGAGGGAGAGAGAGAATTCCAAGCAGTCTCCACACTGTCAGGGCAAAGCCTGATGCAGGGCTCGATCCCATAACCCTGGGACATGACCTGAGCCAAAATGAAGAGTCGGACACTCACCTGACTGAGCCACCCAGGCACCCCTCTTCTGAGCTTTTTATTGCTGTTTTCCTTAAATCATTTCCTTTTTTTAAAAAAGTCTAGATTTGAAAGTACTTATAGAAGCTCATTGTATTTGTTGTAGAAAACCTAGGAAATGAAATTATGCCAAAGTTATATAGCCACTGCTAACACGTGTTCTTTTAGTCTTTTCTTATGCACATGTTTTTATATATGTATTTACTAAAATGGAACCATATTGGAGCATTCTCTATTGTAAACAGCATTTGTTTTTTTAACAACATCACAAACCTCTTTCTGTGTCATTAAATATTTTTAATGACATCATTTTTATTGGCCTTATTAAACATGTTCCATTGTAGGGGCACTTCTTAATTTATTTAACCTATCTCCAATGGTTGAAAAGTTAGAACTATTCCAGTTTTTTGTTGTTATAAATAATACTGTGATGCAAATTGCATTACAGGGCCTGGGATGGACAGTATCTGGCCTCATGATGTTATCATAAATCTTTCTGCATATTTACAGTCCCTAGCAGTGCAGGAGAAGGTACCATTCTGCTTCCCTCCACCAACCCTAGGTATTTTCATTTTCTTAATCATTGTCCATTTCATTAAAAAAATTTTTTTAAAATATTTATTTATTTACTTATTTATTTTGAGAGAGAGTGAGCATGAATTGGGAAGGGGCAGAGAGAGAAAGAGAGAGAGACCCCCCAAGCAGTCTCTGCTGTCAGCACAGAGCCCAACACAGGACTTGATCCCATGAACTGTGAGGTCATGACCTAAGCCAAAATCAGAGGTTGGGCGCTCTGCTGACTGAGCCACCCAGCTGCCCCTCAAAATCCTTCCAATTCTTGAATATGCAACTCAAATGCCACTTCCTTTGAAGTTTCTTTTGGTTTCCAGTCATATTTAGTTGCCCTTTCTTCTCCATAATAATACAACTCTGTATTTTGATTTAGTCCCTATTTTACCCAGACTGCATTGAAAGCAAGGACCCTGCTTTAATATGCTCCCAACTGATCTAGCCCTAATTCTATTGGTACTCCCTAAAGGTACCAATAGAATTCATTGGTGATTTGAATGACTTGAGTGATTCATTAGTTCTAAGGAATGGTAGAGGCAATCAGGTGGGTTTAGGCTGCAGAAGAGAAGACTACAGGAAGCTCTGTGACTGTCTCCAAGTGTTGGATGTGTTGCCTTATAGAAGAGAGAAAAAATAGTTCCATGTTCCCTGGGAGCTTTGGATTGAGACTACCAATTAAGTTTCAAAGAAGCAGATTTCAGTCCAATAAAGGGAAGATCTTTTAAATTAAAAAGTTGGGGGATAACATTCATTGATAACCAAGAGCTACACTGTTGCTCTACACACTTTATTTCTACTCCCACATAGTCTTATACAATAGTTCCTTCTGTTACAGATGAGAAAATCAAAGTTACAAAAGGCTAAAGACCTAGTGTAATTTCATGTAGTTAGTCCATTTCCTTTGCCCATTCCTTCATAAAGAAGCAATTTTCCTCTCCCTAAAGGTATTGAAGCAGGATGCATGACCATTTTCCAGAAATTCTAGATCAGGAATGCTCTAGGGGTGTTGGTATAATTTACTATTTCAGTTTTCTTCCATCTCCCAAATCCCATGACTCAGAAATTCTCAGTCTCTGACATTGGTTTAATGGAAATAGACCTATAAAACCTATCTTCTGTCTTTTTTTTTTTGTTTTTGGAAAAGATATATTATAAAACTCTTACTAAGATTATTACAAATTATCATTACAGTATTAAATGTTTTAAATGGTCCCATTAGTTTCTATTTACAAAGATGTTTGGAGAATACAGCTTTGGAAATACTTATATTAATAAAATTGACTTGATCCTAGTCAATAGGGGCTACATGTTTTCAAACAAGGGCTACTCTGTCTGAGGGAAAAATAATATGCACAAGTTGTCACCTGACTCTAGAAGTCAGATGGATGAGGTACTTAGCTTTGCTATCCTGATTGCATTCCATACTGAAGGTGGGTCCCTGTAGACCGAGCCCTCCCAGGATCAGCTTCTGCGGCAGGCAGCCAATGTTCTGAAGCAGCTGCCATTTTTCTTGGGTGATTCATGTGTGAAAGTGTCTCCTCCATAAGAATCTGGGTCATCTTGTTCTTCTTCCCAGAGCCAGGCTCTTATCAGACCAGAAGCATCTCCTCATACAAATGCATCCAAGTTAGAAAGTTTATGAATGATAAGGATAGTTGTTCACTCCAAATACATAACTCTTTTGGTCTATGACATCTCATATTTGGCTATACTTTTTGTACTCAACAGAATTGGGCCTTAGAATCTTGGAGCTGGTGTACATTTTGGTGTAACTTTAGAGACCCTTTAAAAATGATCATTATCTCTATCTTCTTAATTCAGGTGGTTTATTTAGCTCAGTATTTCTCTCTCCCGTTGTGAAGTCATAGCCTTGAATTTGAGCAAAGCCTTTTGCTCCTGTGTGCATGTGTGTTTTAAATAACATTTTGGCATGTGCTATGGAACTCTTCTCTTCTCTGTTCCCACTACCACCACCCCTAACCCCTGGTCAGAGTAGAGATAACAACACAGAATGAGCTTCCATGAACATCTAAAACCAGCTCAATTTTATTGTTGTTGTTTTGAGTTTTTCTTTGCATCTGCTTTGTTTTCCCAGGAAAAATATCACAGATATCCTCCTCTTCTTCCATTTTTACTATACAACGTACATTGCTCCTGGATGGAGGTGGAAACAGGGAGAGAATACTTTTGAGTATCTTACAAGGTAGAAATGCCATTGAAACATTTGAATATGAAGTTGATACTACCTTGAGATCATTTAATCCAATCAGCCTTCAGTTTAACAGACAGGACTCAGAGAAGAGAATGAGTCACTTAATATCAAACAATACTTTTGTGGTAGAGGTGAGACCAGACCCTGTTCCCCTGTTCTCATTGCATAGCCTTAAAATATCACAGCTTCTAAGATGTCTTCCAAAATTACAGTGGAGACTGGACTGAATGATCAGCCCCATCAGGGCTTATTGAGGATGCTACCAGGGCAGATCACAATCCTATCACAAACCTCAGGGATCTGGAACTCACAAAACGAAATCCTCAATTAACTGCCTGTGTTTTCTACACTTACCTTTCAAAGGCAAAGATGGAAAAGGTAAGACAATAAACAGGGAATTTATTGAAAACACAATATCCTGTACGATTCCACTTATATGAGGTACCTTGAATAGTCAAATTGGTAGAGACAGGAAGGAGAATGGTAGTCATCAGGGACTGGTGGGGGGCGGGGAGAAAGGATGGAGAGTTGTTGTTTAATGGGTACTGAGTCTTAGTTTGGGAATATAAAACAAAGCTTTTTGAATGGATAGTGGTGAGGATTGCACATAATGTGTGTGTACTTAATGCCACTGGACTGTGCGCTTAAAAATAATTAAAATGGTAAATTTTGTGTTGTGTATATTTTAACACACACACACACACACACACACACACACACACACACACACACAGTGTTCTTGATGCATTTCTGAACCTCCATACCCTCGTGTGTATACATCCTCAGAAACAGACTATTATTATATCCCAAGGAACACTAATAACAAATGTATGCCGTATTTTATTTGCCTTGCACTTTTTTGTTTTCAAAGTAATGTCACACCCATGATTGCATTTGGTAGTCATCAATATTATCATGAGAAAGGCATGACAGGTATCCTTGTCCTTATTTTACAGATGAGTAAACTGAGGCCCAGAGTTACAGAGCTGATAGATAAAAGAGTTGGTACTGGAACCCAGGGCTTATGATTTGTGTTTTTAGAACTATGCAAGATCCAGTGTAAAAAGTTTTAATTTTTTTAAAATGCTTATTTATTTTTGAGAGACAGAGAGAGACAGAGCACGAGTAGGAGAGGGACAGAGAGAGACAGGCACACATAGAATCTGAAGCTGGCTCCAGGCTCTGAGCTGCCAGCACAGAGCCTGATGCAGGGCTTGAACCCATGAACCATGAGATCATGACCTGAGCCAAAGTCGGACGCTTAACCGACTGAGCCACTCAGGCACCCCACTGTAAAACGTTTGAAATGGATATTAACGTATTATACTTACTAACCCTGAAAAGTGGACTCAAATATTTTAGAAAGATTTTCAAAGACTTTGAACAGTGAAGTGGTTTGGAGGAGGTTTTTAAAATGAAAATAAAGTAACTTAGTCACCTCAATGTCTAAACATTGTGATTAACTGAGGTTTTACTATACAGTAATAATACTGACAAACACTTTATAGGACCTTGCTATGTACCAAATGCTATTCTAAATGCCTTAACTATATTAATTCATTTAGCAAAGTGTATTATTTATAATTTATAATTAAATTTATCAAGACTAGCATGTGCTAAATACCCTCTGAAGTACTTGGTATACTTTATCTCATTTAATCCACATACCAATCTGAGGTAGCAGGTGTCACTGGAGCTTGGAGATGTTAAATAATTTGCCAGAGAGCACTTGGCAGCCAGTAACACAGCCAGGACTCAAACCCAGGTCCACTTACCTCCTTACCACCCAAACAGATGGGGTAGTGTGGGTCTTTTTAATCACTGCCATCTCTAAATATTAATTATGTCATTCAGGCAGCTGGGGCGGTGTCCAAGTATGGATGCTGGCTGGCTTATAGTTTGCTTCTTGAGGGACTTCTAAGTTTCACTCAGAAATTCTGGCTGGAAATTTGATTCAGTTGCTGAAAGCGGAAGAAATACAGCTTTCATGTTCATGCGCAATTTGCTTTTTCATTTTCTTTTATTATCCTGAGACTTACTGTAAATCACACTTTCCCATCAGTCCTGGGGGTTCTGATTATGTTCATGGGGTCCAGCTAAGAGCAAGGGCAGTAAATTACTGCCACTTTGTTTGAAAATTTTTTTAGCCACAGTACATTAGCTGCTTTTGTTTGCTTTTCCACTGGTAGTGTGCACACTTTTAGTTCAGAATTGGTGTTTCTTGAATGTCTCATTTGTGAATAATGTAGCTTGCAAAATGGAATGATTGGGAAAAAAGTATGCAAGAGTGTCCTGTTGGCATATGTAAGATTTTAAAGCATTTATAGCTAAAATGAGTTATTGAATTATTTCTTTCTCTGTCTTACACACACTCACTCTGTCACTCTCTACATTTTCCTGTTCTCTTCACTCTCCTCTATTCCACTTCCCAAAGATCAACTGCATATGATAATTACCAATACAACAACTATTATTAGGTAACTGCCTTCTTCCAGGCTTCTATAAGTATTTTGTTTATTTGAAAGATTGATAGATCATACGGTCGGGGGACGTGTTTTATTGTAAGTTTCTGTTCCAAATTTCCTGACATTTTTAGTAAAAAAAAAAAAAATGAAAAGAAAAGAACAAGAAGAAGAAAGAAAAAGGAAAAAAATACCTTTTAAAAGGCAAAAATGGGGCTAATAAGAACCAGACCCTAAAGTGATTATCAAAATGTCAAAAATTACTACTTTTTCTTTATTCAATAGCATTAATCTTGAGGCACCTACCTTTCAGTAAAATCTCCCTAATGGCTTGACTTGATTCTCTTGTGAGGCCATCCACGAATAGAGTGGCTTCTAAAGTGGTACCCAAATCCTCAGTAGCTTTCAGTGGAGACTTTTGTTTATGTTTTTAAAATCCCATCTTTTGATAAAGTAGCAAGAAAGGAGGCTCTCTGGTACAGCCTGGTTACTTAGAGTTTGAGGTTTCCCCATGAGCCACATTGTCATAATGTTCACAGGAGCATTCTAAAGGTGCTAGAAAACAATGATAATTGTGCAAGACCTGGTTGAGTTGTGAAAATTAACTCTTCTTACTAAACTTTTTCAGAGTTTCCAGAGTGGCTTTGGAAAGGATTTTAGTGTGCCTAAAAAGGGAACTTAAGTTAGAAAATTGTCATTCTTATCAAAAATCCATACAATGTCTTAGACTTTATAATAATCCCTGTTGAGCAAGGCTGCTTACTTTACAAGAACTCCCTGTTGTCTGATAACTGCTCCCAAGACCCATGGTGATGAGCCTTTAGCAACCATGTTTATGTTATGTAACTCTGCCCCCTCTAGAGAGTTGATTGGACCAGAGGAGGGGCATTTGACCCTGGTTGGGACAATCAGAGTCCTTTCCTCAAATGTGGAATTGGGACTCAGAGGCAGCCAATGTTTGAGTTGCTGGTGGTGCCATGAGATTAACTTGGGGTAGATAACATGAAATGATTATCTTTTGCTGTGTGTGCAGAAAAGCCAAGAGAAATGGTTTACAAAGAGAGGAGATTTAAACAGATTTCATAAAGAGAACCAAAGATAGAAGGTGGAGGGGGAATCCTGACCTGGTTCCCAGAAGCTTTCCAGTCTTGGTTCCTGTTCCTCGTGGGGCCTGGCTGGACTCCTTGCCAGAGTTCCACAGAAACGCTTGCATTCTCTGGTAAATTCCTCATCCATGTCATCTGCTCCTTCTCACCCTTGTACTCCAGCTTGTGTTTGCTTCTGTTACATGCAGTCAATCAGAGTCTTAACAAAGAACAAAGACAGGTTGACTCTTTCTCCAGTATGTACTTGTTTGATTACATAGATGACCAAGTAAACAAATAGATGAATGTTCATACTTACTCTTTGGTACCCTAGATGAAAGGGCATTTTCCCACCTTTGCTAACCCATCATCAGAGCAAATTCATCTAGAAATCTCCCAGAATGTATTCCCATCACATATACTCTGTGCCTTTCTTGTGGCACTCTTTTCTAATATCTATAATAATCTTATCTTACTTCCTTTGGAAGCCTTATTCCTATCTTGTGTTCATATCTCATTTCCTTTGGAAGCCCTTTGAAGGCAGGGACTGTGTGTGAATCCATACCTTCACTTCCTCAGACAGAGTCTGCCACAAGGTACATCTTAAATAAATGTCTGCTATTCTGGAGAATTTATTTCACTCCTTAGAGTCTCACATGGGGACAGTGTATCAGTTATCTATTGCTAGGTAACAAACCACTCCAAACTTAATGGATTCCAAAAGCAATCATCTATTCTTATCTCTCATGTTTCTGGGAATTGACTGGGCTCAGCCAGATGGTTCTTGTTCAGAGTCTACCATATGGTTGTAGTCAGATGGTGCCTGAGGCTAGGTTATCTTGAAGGCTTTCTCATTCACATGTCTGGTAGACATCTGGGCTATGAGAGTACTCAAACAGGGATGCAACAGCTGGAGCTCTATGGGAATCTAGCGTGCTCACTCTCTCTCTCTCTACCTCTCTCTGTGGACTCTTTCCACATGGTGGAGGCCTTTCCACATGGTGGCCTCAGTGTAACTGTACTCATTACATGGTGGTTGAAGGCTCTCCCAGAGACTGCCCCAAGAGAAACTATTAGAAGCTACATAGTGTTGCCTAACCTGGCCTCAGAAGTCACCTCACATATGTCACTTCTACAACATTCTCTCCCTTAAAAGGATCACAGAGGACCTCCCAAGTGTAAGGAAAGAAGGCACAGACTCAACCTTTTGATAAGAGAAGTGTCCAAGAACTTTAAGACCTGTTTCTGCATCTCTGCTTTATACTTCTTCACATAAGGGGGATGTGAAAGGATGAATGCTTTATCTCTGGCCCCAAGGAGCTTACATTGGAGTTGGGAGCCATGGTTTTGGGAGCAACTGCAAGTTTCTGGCCCCACTGACAGCTACATCATTTCTGACTACTTTGCCACTGGTAGCCATAATCACAGTGTTGTGGCCTAGGAGTTAGTGTGGGTGAGTAGGTAGGGTTAGGGTCTCATTCTGTCATAAAATTCTTGTGTGCTGGATTTTGTGGCAGGCCCTCTGGAGGAACAGACAGAAGACTCGTATTTGTGCCTTGCCAGGAAGGAGTGAGAGACATGTCTAGAAGTGGAACTTAAGGAAATAATATAAAAGGGAAAAAAGATTTACACATAAAGATATATGCTGAAGCATTATATTTAAGAGTAAGTAAATAGGAGGGAGAACTAAATTTTCCCCAATTGGGGAAATCCTTGCATTGTGATCTCTGATGGAAATCCACGGTCAGAGATTTGTGGCTGCTTTTCCTTGGATTTCTGAGGTCATACCTACTTGGAGAGGAAGAAATAGAGATAGGTACAAAACCAGAACCCTTCCAGCCCCTTCTCTCCATCACACTCTTCACCAGCTCTATCCTCCCTGCCCTGCGGGATCAGCTCATATTTCCTGAAGCCCAGCTCCGGGCACATGTTGTGTGGCTTACTACTGTGTAAAAGCTGCCCATGGCCAGCCAGATGAGGTACAAAATGCTTCATTACTGTTTGAGATCTTTTCTCATTCTTGGCCCAGCCTCTCTTTCGGGCCTTCTTGCCTACTACTTGTTCATCCACAACCTTTCCAGAAAGCAAATGGGGATGATTTCTTCTGTGTTGCTCTCATGCACTCTAGACATTCATTCCTTTGATTGAGCTTTTACTCAAGCCATTCCTTTCCCCACAGAATGCCATCTCCTCCACTTCCACCTCCTGAAAGCAGACCCCCACCCAGCTTAGCTTAAGGCAGGGGAGGTACAAGGGGAGGGGCTGGGAGCCTCTCAAGAACACATTCTCGTCCAGATGATGTCTTTTAAACAAATTTTAATGGTATTATGTTAACATGATGGTTATTAAGATCATGATGAAAAGATGCCTCAGGGTTCCTCAAGGTGGCTGGATGTGTGGTGCTGTATTCCATTGCCACAATGATTAGGGGATGCAGTTGACATTTATTGGGCAGAGGCCTAAGATATTAAACACCTTGCCATGTGCAGGGCAATCCTACAGGAAGAACCTTCCTGCTTCAAACATCATTCATGCCCCACTTGGGGAACACAGTAAAGTGAGGAAGTTGTAGGGATGACACTGTGTCAGCAGATGCACATGGGTCATGTCAGGAGGGTCATCAAGTGTGGCACCTTGCGCCTTGCATGTTCCCACTCTCCTCAGCAACTGCATAGCTCTTGCTCTCTGCCCTCACTGCCCCTGTCTCTCCCAGGCTTGCTCTCTCTGGTCTTAGAACCTCTGCTCTCCACCAAGGCCCAGCTCAAGAATGGCCCCTGTAACTGTCATACATTCCATGATTTCTGCAGCTGGGCATGCTCAGCCTTTCCTAAGTAGAAGACAGCATTTTTTTCCCCTTGTGTCTTCCCTTTTTCTGATTATTTTTATTGGTTTCTTTCCCATCAATATTTTGTGAAGAGAGATGGGACAGGTACCTCCCCAGTGCCTACATAGGTATTTGATAAATATTTACTTATTTTTCTTCTGTTTCCCCTTCATTTTCTCCTCTCCCCCAAGTGCCTGTGGATCCCAGCAAGAGGACAGGAAGTCTGAAGTTTCTCTCCCCCTCCACTCTGCTCTAGGTCTTGCCTACTATGCCTAATGAAATACAGGGGACAGCCTGGCCCCTCTGCCACTGTGGCATGGCCTGCCCATTTTGGTCTCACCGCCCTCTCAATCTCCTTCAATGATCAACATCTTGACCATACACTTTACTTTCACTCTGACCCATACTTTCAAGTTAGATCCCTGGGATGTCTCCTCCTCTTCCCTTCAAGATCTTACACAGAACCTGAAGGACAGAGGCCATACCTCCTACCGATTGCTACGTGTCACCTTTGGCCCAGAAATCAGGTCAAGTTTCCCTTTTCTAGGGTCCTCTATCACCCTGAACATACTCAGATCACACTCTAGTATGATTGTTTCTTTACTTGTCTGATACTATAGCCAGGATGAGAGATCTTTGAACATTTCAACCCATTTGTTCTTTTATCATACATTTTCTGCATCTACTCCCAGCAAACCTGTGCAAAGGTGAAGGTGCTGTACCAGTGAAAAGGGCATGCACAGATCCCCAGTGTTCCCTGCTTTGTCTGCTTTGTTAACTCTTGCCTCTTACTACTGAGAAAATAGTGCCCCTTCCAGTTTTCATCTCCAGATTGCTTAGTACTTTTCTGTTTTGTTGAAGAAGTAGAGCAGATAGTGCCTAATTTGGGGGGAATTGGTTCAAAATTTGAGAGCAAAACCACCCCATTCCTAACAGAGAACTTTCAGATGACAGGGTCCTCTCCAGTATACTGCTAACAGGAGATCTGAGATGTGGACCAGTCAGCAGATTCTTTTAAATTTTGAAATACAAACCTTGCACAGTGAATGGAGAAGAGGGGAAAGAATGGTTTGTGTGCCCTTTCATGTCCCCTGACGTTTATATTCTGGGAAAACCTGAAACTGGAATGTTGGCCGCAACGGAATCTTGCTGGAATGCTGACCGGCACACAAAAGATTCGGGATCTGTTCAATCAAGATGTGACTAGAAAACTGAGATGGTCCCTATAGGAATAGAAATTCCTTGGCCAGAATGGCAAACTTTTATTTTGAAAGCCACCTGGGCATCCCTTAGAGCCATCAAATGCTTGAGAATTTATTGTGACTGGACAAGCCGCTGCCTCGCAGAGTCAGGCCAGGGTAGTGAAAATACACAATGATTTTGTCTTTGAAGGCCCTGAATGTGGCTTGGTTCTTCCTCCAAGAGGGCTTCCTAGCAGGGCTGAAAGCAAACTGTTGCCTTTGCATGGTGCAGAAGCATCCACAGGCTTCCGTCGCGAGGATCACGCATCATGCTGACGCTGAGGCATCTCCTATCCATGGTATTGAAATCGCAGAGATGACTTATGATGTGTTCTGTTTGCGTTGGCCCACAGCCCAAACTAGAAACATATCTCTCAGGCTTGGCCTTCTAGATGCTATCTCTGGTAATTTAAAAGTTCATTATGCAGGCCCACTCATCCTGTCCTGCTACAGTTAGGGTCTGTCAGCATTTTACAAAGGCTTATAACCCACACCCATAAAGGGGGAAGAATGCAGTTTTTAGATTGCAGGGTGGCATGCAGGGCCTGAGCCTGAGAGTCAAAAACTTTCCTTTGTTTTTGTTGTTTTCAAGTTAGTACTTTTCTAAGTTCTAGGGAGGCAAGGTAATAGCTGATGGTTTTGCTGGTATTATTTAGTTTGGTTTTGAAAAGGGGTGTGAAAAGCTGCTAGGCATGGCTTGAAATGTAGATGTACCTTACATCAGAAGAACTCTTAAACCCATGAATTTACTTATCATCCTAGCATTCAGCTGAGGATGGGGATTTAATTAAAATAATTACTACTTTATAGTTAGGATCGATGAAGACCAGGACAGTCAGAAATGAGGCTGGGAATATTTCTCTAAGATGCAGAGACCAGTTCTCAAGCCAGAATCTTGTGTCCTTGTGAATTTCAGCTGGATGGGATTGATTATACCAAAGTCAAGTCACCATTCTGATGGTTAACTGTGTTTCTGTTCATCATTTTAAAGTATTCTTATTATTTCTAATTTTAAATGAAACATACATGTGACAAATATGAATAAAATGATAACCCTAAACATATAAATAATAATAATAATAAATAAATAATAATCACAATAACCCCCACATAATGAAAATGATTGAAAATTGCAGTACAATAAATTGGATACTTAAATAAGTCACAGAAGTCCAAAAAAGTTTAAAAGTCACTAGAGTAACCTTGTTGGCAGTTGCCAGTGATCCCTTTAGATACCCTGCTCCTGGAGAAAAAATAAGGGTAAGTAGAGATCATGGCATCTTTGGTGTTTAAATGAGATGTCATCTGGATGGATTCAGGTGAGTTGATAATGGAAGAGGTTCTTAATGACAGTAGGTTATCACATAGCAGATTGAAAGGAGACAAGTTGGAAGTGGGGGCAGGAGAAGGTGTCAGAACTGGATTTCATCCCGGCCATGCCAGACATGGCAACACTAAAACCTCTATTAGCTTTGGTATCTTCCTTAAAATCGGGTAACAAAAACCTATATACATCACAGGGTTCTGTAAAGGAAAAAATGTAATAATATATATACATATATATATAAAGTGCCTGATAGAATCAGTGCTCAACACCTTTGTTCCTTTCTCCCTCCACCTTTATTAATTATAGTTGGGACAGAAAGCAGTCTAAATGCTGGAGGCCAGCCATTCTCATTCTGTGTAGATCTTAACTACTTAAGAGGGAAAAGTAGTTTCTCTGAGCTTTTAAGAGGCCATTTACATACAATTGGCCCACTTGTAAAAATGACCTATTCATTAAATCAAGCCTCTAGGTAGCAAAGTTTTCATAAACTCCTTTGAGTTGCTGTGTATTTACTGTGCTTTCTAAAGAAAGACCTATAAAGGCAGCTGCTTTTCCCCCATTAGTCCAGATTTATAGGAGTTTTTGCTCTAAGTGCACATTTGTAGAACCATTTCTGATGTATATGCATTTGCTCCCCAGAAAGGAGCTGTGTATTTGGCTGTTTGTTGTCTTTGGTACCTCAGACACCCTTTCAACCTCTCTTGTTACTCAGAGGTCATTCAGCCCAAGCTCAGCTTGCTGCCTTAGTACTTGAGCTCTCAAGAAAAGGTGAGTGGTAGGCCCAGACCAGCTCTTTTTTTCTTTTTGACTTCTAAGCCTCTCATCCTCTGCTCTGTAGCAGCTTTGTTCAGCCAGAAAATATTTATCTTCACTGAGATATCTTCTGTGCAGTAACGTCTCTGTGTTGGTTTCTTCGGAATGACAGGGATTGTAGTGGAGAATCCTCCTGGAGATTGTTGAACAGTAAAAACTGGGCTTAGCAGGAAGCCAGGTGAAAATCAGTGGTCAGACAATGGGGGTTGGAATTACTGCAGCCAAGTGTTCTCCCGTTGACTGTTTGGAAGAATGTTTGGGAGGCATCTAAAAAAAAAATGCTTATACATGGACTCCACCCAGGATCAATTAAATTAGAACCTCTAAGGATGGGACCTAGGCATGGGTGTTGGTTTTGTTTGTTTGTTATTCCCCAGGCGACAGTGATGTTCTGGAGGGTTGAGAATCTCTGGCTGTAGCTAATTGTAGCTCCTTGTAGTGAATACTTTGGAGGCGCCAGAAATTGATTATCTCATTTGACCCCCACAAGAACATTAGTGAGGAAGTACAATTATTGGCCCCATTTTACAGTCAGAGAAACTGAGGGGAGGTGTTAAGTACCAGCAGGTGAGAGGTGGGACTCAGCTATGAAGCCAAGCATCCAACTCCAGAGCCATGTTCTTAATTACCATGCCACAGGCCATTATTATAAATAGTGCCTCCAGTGGGAACTAAGTTCCAGCAAGTGGGGTCATCCAGTGGTCTCGAGCTCTCTCCGTACCTTCAACTTACCGACCTCCTGCTCCCCGTGTGTTCGAGACTTCCCAGCAGCCCCACGTCAGATAACAAACTGCGGTTATTCAGAAGTCCCCTGCTATTTCCACTGATTTTTATTAAATGCAGCTTGTGGCTCCAACTCAAGAATGTGCAAGCCGATTTAGATTATGTTGTGCATTGAGTTTATTAAGATAAAAAATATTTCCCGAGATAGTGAGTCAGAAGTATTTATGGTGAAGTGTGCTGAAAGTGAATGCAGGTTGATAGCGTGAACAGAATGTTCTCTCAAAGTCAAATGCGATGACCTAACTGTGTTTGGCAGCCTTCCTTTATGTTTAGCTAAGCATTTTATTTCATGTTGGGGAGCCTCCTCCCTCTTCTGAGAAGGATCGGTCCTGCAGGAGACCAGGATTTTGGCATGTGCCTCTTTGATACCAAGACCTAGGCCCTAAGCCTAATTGTGACTGGCTCCCCGGCTGACTGGCTGGGTTGCCATGGCAAAAGACCATTAAACTCTTTATATCTCAGTTTCCCTCACCTGTCAAAATGAGACTATAACTCTTGGCCCCACCTCCCTCCCTGAGGAGGGTGGGAGGGCACTTTGAAAATTAAGTAATAAATGTTGGGAGGGATTTGTGGATGTGACGTCTTGTCAAATGGGTAAGTAATAAATGGGGTGTCTCCAAAGCTCATTTGCCTGAAATACACTTGAGCCTTCCATTTACTTAATCAACCAGCCTTTATTAAATGCCTACGAAGTTCACAATAACACATGGAGTGCTAAGGGGAATACAAAAAGGAAAAAAGGAGGAAATAGGGTCTCAATTCCCAGAAAGCTCATAAACTAACTTCTTTTTTCTCACAGTTCACTTTTTAGGTTGATTAAGCATCAGTGTGAACGATGCCTGTACTGTATTTTAAAAAGCTCATTCTCAATGGTGACTTCTAGTTACGTCCTATGTAACTGGTAGTGATTTAGTTGTTCTCAGTGCCGGTGGGTATTGTCACGTGCTGGATGGACTCATAAAAAGGGCAAGAATATTCTGTAGTCCTGGTTAAGGGAAGTGGGGGACCATGAAAGACCACAGTCTGGGTTTATTGAGAATGGTGCATTGGCTAATATATGGTCTCTTGTGTCCAAAGGTCTGGGTCTGGGTCCTGGCTCTGTCACTTTCTAGCTGTGTGACTTCAGGCAAGTACTTAACCTCTCTGTGTCTCATTTCCTTATCTCTAAAATGAGGGTAATAATAGGGTCTAACTCATGAGATTGTTTTCAAGAGTAAGAAGTTAATGTGTACAGTGTACTTAGAATGGTTGTCTGGCACCTTGTAAATGCTCCAAAAGTGTTAGCTATAATCATCACTTTCTACAGGTAATGGAGGACATGGTGGCACTAAAAGAATACTAGTATTTCATTTTCCTATGTTACAAAAATATCAAATCTTTTTTTTTATTTAGAGTCCCAAAATTTGCTCAGGTCTTTGCCCAGATCTTTGTGGCCAGTGCCATAATCACTTAGAGTTGCCCCCAAATCCCAAGCTGCTTATTCAGAAAGGGGAAGCAGGCCATACAGAGAGAGGTCTCTGGCTTATGGTGCACAGGGTCTAAGCTAAACTAGTTTGTTCTGAGAACTTCATAGCAACCCAGGGCCCAGATGGGCGGTGAAGAACAGCTGTCAAGCGTGACAGAAGGAGCACTGCGCTTGGAGTCCAGCTCCTGGCTTTGCCATTTGTTGGCCAGGATAGGTCTGGGATAAGTCTTTAAGTCCTCTGAACTGCAGTTTACCCATCTTGATTACACAAAAGCAATGGTTAGGCAGGGGTTCCAGGGTGGCTCAGTTGGTTAAGTGTCAGACTTCGGCTCAGGTCATGATCTCATGGTTCGTGAGTTCAAGCCCTGCTTCGGGCTCTGTGCTGACAGTCCAGAGCCTGGAACCTGCTTCGGATTCTGTGTCTCCCTCTCTCTCTGCCCCTCCCCTCCTCAATCTGTCTCTCTCTCAAAAATAAATAAACATTAAAATTAAAAAAAAAGAATGTCTTTGATGAAGGGGTGTCTGAGTGGCTGAGGTGCAGTGGCTGAGGTGCCTAGGTGACTCAGTTGGTTGAGCATCTGACTTCAGCTCCGGTCATGATCTCATGGTTCGTGAGTTAAAATTAAAAAAAAAAAAAAGAATGTCTTTGATGAAGGGGTGTCTGAGTGGCTGAGGTGCAGTGGGTCAGGTGCCTAGGTGACTCAGTTGGTTGAGCGTCTGACTTCAGCTCACGTCATGATCTCATGGTTCGTGAGTTTGAGCAGCACATCAGGCTCTGTGCTGACAGCTCAGAGCCTGGACCCTGCTTCAGATCCTGTGTCTCCTTCTCTCTCTGCCCGTCCCCCAACTCATCCTCTCTCTCACTCTCTCTCAAAAATTAATAAACATCCGGGGTGCCTGGGTGGCTCAGTCGGTTGGGCGGCCAACTTCGGCTCAGGTCATGATCTCGAGGTCTGCGAGTTCGAGCCCCGCGTTGGGCTCTGTGCTGACAGCTCGGAGCCTGGAGCCTGTTTTGGATTCTGTGTCTCCCTCTCTCTGACCCTCCCCCGTTCATGCTCTGTCTCTCTCTGTCCCAAAAATAAATAAACGTTAAAAAAATTTAAAAAAATTAATAAACATTAAAAATTTTTAAAAAGAATGTCTTTGGTGAAGCAGTACTAATGATTAAATTAATTAAATCTTGACCCACGAGTACCTATCTTTAATATTCCATATGGCAAAATGGGTACCCAGATGTGCTGACTGCTGAAATACTATGGTTGTCGCAAAGAAAAGCAGTTGAGTTGTGAACTGAACTGCCCACTTTTTTACTTAAAAAAAATGACAGGCTGAGAAGGACAAATACCATATGATTTCATTCATATGTGGGATCTGATAAAACAAATGAATAAACAAAAGAAACAGAAAGCAGAATCAGACTTATAAATACAGAGAACGGACTGATGGTTGCAGGGGGTGGGGTGAAGGGGAGAGGGAGATACAGCCTTCCACTTGTGAAATGAATAAGTCACAGGAATAAAAGGTACAGCATAGGGAATATAGTCAGTGGTATTGTAATAGTGTTGTATGGTAATAGATGGTAGCTGCACTTGTGAGCATAGTATAACATATAGAGAAGTTGAATCACTATGTTGTACACCTGAAACTAATAAAACATTGCTTGTCAACTGTACCAAAAAAACCTAAAAGATTGACAGTCAAACTATGGTTAGTTATTTTTGAGTATTCTTGAAAATGAACAAAATAAGCCTGCCGCTTCAAGTAAATAGGAGATGGTATTACCAATAATAAAATTTGAGCTTCTAAGCAAAAATTAAAATTTTGGAAAACTCCTAGCCACCACCATGAGCTCGACAACTTTCCAGTCTTTATTGATGAGATTGGTGGTGATATTAACAAAAATGATTTTTCTCTACTATGTAATTAAATGTGTTCACATTTGGAAAATCTACCTAATTCAGTTTACCCATCTTGGCAATTCATTGAACCGATGTTTTCTAAATGGGCAATTCATGTGTTACAAAATTGTATGTGGATAAAAGATCTTTAAAGTGCAAGATAAACCAATCCATTTTAATGTAACAGGTTATGAAAAGTTCACTGATCCCTATCAGATTTCACATCACAACTAACCTTTAAGAAACTACCACTTGTTAAATTTCAGTGTAGTATCACAGAAGAATATTCTAAATTATCTGAAAAGGCTATTAAAATACCCCTCCCCTTACCAGCTGTGTAAAGCCACATTTTCTTCATATACTTTGACCAAAACAACCTATCTCAACAGATTGAATGCAAAAAGAGGATAATCCAGTTGTCTGCTCTTAAGCCAAATAGATTCACAACGATAGAAAACAATGCCATCCTTCTCACTATTTATGTGTGTATAAAAAATATAGTTATTTTTCACTGAAATATATTTTTCATGTTAATAAGTAATGAGCTTATTTTTTAATATTTCAATAAATTAGTAAACAAATGTTTTCAAATTTTCTCTTTGAGGTCGTCAATATTTTAGAGTATTTAATGGTCTTGAAACCAAAGGTTTGAGAACTTGTTTCCTAGAACAAAAAATTAGAACATCTAATTTTTTTAAAGACTATTCTTTTTAGAGCAGTTTTTAGGTTCACAGCAAAATTAAGAGTAAGATACAGAGATTTTGTATATACCCCCCGCTGCCACTCATGCATAGCCTTCCCCATTATCAACATCCTCCCACAACATCATACAATTGGTGAACACATCATAACCATCTAAAACCTATAGTTTATATTACAGTTCACTCTTGGTGTTGTACATTCTATTGGTTGTAATGACATGTACTCCCCCCCCATTATAGAGCACCCTAAGAATCCTCTAAGTCCCGCTTATTCATTCATCCCCTGCCTGCCCACCCCCCCCCCCCATCAATCCCCTGGCAACCGCTCATCTTTTTCTATCTCTATGGTTTTACCTTTTCCAGAGTGTCATATAGTTGAAATTGTACAACATGTAGCTTTTTCAGATTGACTTTTTTCACTTAATAATATGCACTTAAGTGAAATAAGTCAGTCACAGAAAGATACCATATGTTTTCACTCATATGTGGATCTTGAGAAACTTAACAGAAGACCTTGGGGGAGGGGGAGGGGAAAAAAAGGTTACAGAGAGGGAGAGAGGCAAATCATAAGAGACTCTTAGATACAGAGAACAAACTGAAGGTTGATGGGGGGTAGGAGAGAGGGGCAAGTGGATGATGGGCATTAACGAGGACACTTGTTGGGATGAGCACTGGGTGTTGTATGGAAACCAATTTGATAATAAATTATATTAAAATAATAATAATAATATGCACTTAAGTTTCCTTCATGTCTTTTCATGGCTTGATAGTTCATTTTCTTTTAGTGCTGAATAATATTCCATTGTCTAGATGTACTACAGTTTATCCATTCACCCACTGAAGGTTTTCTTCAAGGTTTTGGCAGTTGTGAATAAATCTACAAACATCTGTATGAAGGGTTTTGTGTGAATATTAAGCCTTCATCACCTTGGGGTAAATGCCAAGGAGCAAGATTGATAGATCATATGGTAATAATATGTTTAGTTTTGTAAGAAACTGCCAAACTGTCCTCCAGAGTAGCTATAACATTTTGCATTCCCACTAGCAATGAATGAGAGTTCCTGTTACTTCACATCTTCACCAACATTTGGCATTGTCAGTGTTCTGTATTTTGGCCATTCTAATAGGTATATAGTGGTATCTTGTTTTAATTTGCATTTACCTAATGACATCCGATATGGAGTATTTTTTCACATGCTTATTTGCCATTTTTGTATCTTTGATGAGGTATCTGTTAAAGTCTTAGTCTGTTTTTTAATCAGGTTTTTGCTTTCTCATTGAGTTTTAAGAATTCTTGGGGCTCCTGGATGGCTCAGTCAGTTAAGCGTCTGACTTCAGCTCAGGTCATGATCTCACAGTTCGTGAGTCTGAGCCGTGCGTCGGGCTCTGTATTGGCAGCTCAGAGCCTAGAGCCTGCTTTGGATTTGGTGTCTCCCTTTCTCTTGGCCTCTCCCCTCCTCCTGTCCTCTCTCTCTCTCAGAAATAAACATTAAAAAATTTTTTTAAGTTCTTTGTGTATTTTGGGCAACATTCCTTTATCAGATGTTTCTTTTGCAAATATTTCCTCCTATATTGTGGCTTTTCTTCTCATTCTTTTGACATTGTCTTCTGCAGAGCACAAGTTTTTTACCTTTAATGAAGTCCAGCTTATCAATTACTCCTTTCATGGATCATATCTTCTGGGTAGTATCTAAAAAGTCATTTTGGTATTCAAGATCATCTAGATTTTCTCCTAAGTTATCTGCCAGGAGTTTTATAATTTTGCATTTCACATTTGGGTTTGTGATCCATTTTGAGTTAATTTTTGTGAAAGGTGTAAGATCTGTGTCTAGATTCCTTTTTTTTTTTTTTGCCTGTGGATGTACAGTTGTCCTAGCACTGTTTGTTGAAAAGATTCTCTTTGTTCCTTTCTATTGCCTTTGCTTTTCGTCAAAGATCAGTTGACTGTATTTATGTGTGTCTATTTCTGGGCTCTCTGCTCTATTTCATTGATCTATTTGTCCATTCTGTCACACTATCTTGATTACTGTAGTTTTATATCAAGACTTGAACTTGGGTATGTCAGTCCTCCAACTTTGATCTTCTCCCTAAATACTGTTTTGGCTATTCTGGATCTTTTGCCTTTCCATATAAACTTTAGAACCAGTTTGTCCATATCCATAAAATGTCTTGCTGGGATTTTGATCATAATTGCATTGAATCAATAATTTGATTTACTTGTACTTATTGTCCGTGGGGTCTTGAACAACTTTCTTACCCCTCTCTGTGCCTTAGATTTCTGATGTGTGAGATGAGAATAACAACAATAGTTTGTAACAACACATGCCATAATAGTAAATACCTTTAGGTCTTAACTAGTATCACTATCACTATTGTACCATCATTGTTGATGTTTTTATCATTATCATCATTACTACCAGTACCACCACTGGGAGACACAGTAACACAAAACTAGAGGGTAGAGTCAGCAGAATTGGAATATTTTTCTCTCTCAAGCCAGATTATACCCCACCTGCTACTGGCCAGTCTGCCAACATTTGTGGCCTGGGGAAGAAGGGAAAGAAGAATGACGTGGCTCAAGCACACATTGTCAGAGGTCACAGCCTGCAGTGGCCACACCAAGCTTTGGGAGTAGAGAAGAGAATTGGATCCCCGAGTGTGGTCCCTGAGGCTGCTACAGAAGGATCCAGCTGGTTCTGGAAAGAGAATGGATCGTAGCCAGGGGCTTGTTAACAACAAGACTGATAGTAATGATACAGACATGCGTTTTTATTTTATTTTATCTTATTCCAGTCACAGAATGCTTTCATGTTGTTTAGGCCAAATGTTGTTCTGATGCTTCTAGTCTTTGCCAAACTGAGGACCAGACCATTTGCTTGTTCTAAGTGAGCAGCTACAGATGGCAAACAAATTTGAACATTATTCTTTATCAGTGAAAAGTTAAAACCAAATTCCCTGCATTTGTGGCAAGTCTCTTTTGTTCCGTAAACACAAAGATTTGTTTACGCTTCCTTTGTTCTCTCTGGACATATACGGCTTGGGCCAGCTACTACACTGATTTCAAGATGCCCTGTAATCCTCCTTTGCATTTTTAGGTAGATTTTTTTATAGAACTTCATGGACAAATTAACCACTCTTCCCTATTAGTTATTAGTTATGTGATCTCAGGCAGGTGACTTCACCCCTCAGGTGTCCTTTGCTGTAAATCTGCCAGACTTGGCCAGGCACCAATCAGTTGGATGAATGATCACCCCCCCTATTTTTATGAATAAGATATTTGTAAGAAAAAGAAAAGAAAAATATAGCTAATACCAGAAACTCACATGCTGCTTGCGGCCAGACCCTTGTCAAAGCACTTGCTATATATTAATTCATGTAATCCTTGAAATAGCCCTATTAGGAAGATACTAGTATACTAATTTCACAGATGACAAAACTGAGACACAGAGAGGTTAAGTAATTTGCCCAAGGTCACACAGCCGATAAGTGGCAGAACCACGACATGAATTCAGGCATTCTGGCTCCAGAGTCTATGAAGGTTGATTTTGTGCCTTAGATCAGCCCTCACTAATTTGTTTTCAATAAATTTAAGTACACCATCACAGGGTACTTGAAAGACTATCTTCCTTTATGGAACTCTCTGGTTCTTGCCTAATTTATGTTTTTAGAAGAAAAAACTTAAAACTCTGTGTGCCTGTGCTTCTGGTATCATGTAAAGTAATTGCAGTTTAGAGCCAAAGACATAGTTTAAAGTTGCAGCTCACCTTTTTATATGATATGTGGGCTTGGCCATAAAGCTTGCTGGGCTTTGGCTGCAACCACTTGTCTGGGAAAATGAAAGAGAAGTGACTTTGGTTTTTGACTAAAACTCAGCAGGTAATGTTAACCCTTGAGGCATGCACCCAGCAGCTATTACCCTGGCCTCTGGGGAGTGTGGCTTGGTGTTGGGTAGCTTCAATATTGAAAGAAGGTAGAGGGGCGCCTGGGTGGCGCAGTCGGTTAAGCGTCCGACTTCAGCCAGGTCACGATCTCGCGGTCCGGGAGTTCGGGCCCCGCGTCAGGCTCTGGGCTGATGGCTCAGAGCCTGGAGCCTGTTTCCAATTCTGTGTTTCCCTCTCTCTCTGCCCCTCCCCCGTTCATGCTCTGCCTCTCTCTGTCCCAAAAATAAATAAACGTTGAAAAAAAAAATTTAAAAAAAAGAAAGAAATCTGGGAGGGGAGAACCAGGCTGTGGAGGTACCTAGGTGATGACACCTCTCGTCACTCTGGAGACCCCTCCAGCTAAAGGCTGGACCCACCCTATTAAAGGACAGAAAACAGGCCCTCAGGGAGAAGGGTTTGTCAGGGAATAGGCAGGGGAACCTGATACCAGGTCAGGTGAGTTACCTGGCCTCTGGAGGGAAACCAGAACAATGGCTGAAGCTTAGACCCATTAACTAGACAATCCTGGCAGGGCTTAAGGGCACGTGGGTGTGTATGTGTGTCCCCAGCTTGCTCTATTTTAGGGCCGAAGTTTGAATTCTGTCCCCACCCCCCAGTGGGGCTCGAGCTGCCAAAGCTGTCTGGTGGAATGGAAGTCAGAGAGGTCTGGATTAGACCTCAGTTCAGCCATGTGACCTTGAGCAAGTCACTTAACCTCTCTGGTCTTAGGTCTCCTCATTGTAAAGCAATAACAATTCCTCCTGTGTGGGGCTATTGAGCGGGTGAATACTGAGGTAAATCCCCTGGCATACTATAGGATTCTAAATAGTCTATCTGTTCTCACTACCATATTGGCCAGCTGGCTCAGTTGAACTTTAAGTGCTTGGCTGAGCCTAAGAATTGAAGGCCATTAGTGCTGGAGGCTCTGGGGACAATGTGCAGCTCTCTGTAAAACCATGGGGCCAGTCAGTGCATCTCTGAGATGTGATTTCCTCATCATGATAATTAATGCTTCTTTCCTACTTTACCAGATTGTTAGAGGAGAACATGAGATTGAGTAACCTGAAAAGTATTATACAAAAATTGTTATTGTAAGAAGAATCACAATAACAGTGATTAACATTTTGAGTGCTTACTTTTTTGCCCCGCACTAGTTTAAGTGCATCCCATGTGTTACCCAATTTAATTTTAATGCTCTAACAATTTTGCCTGATTTATTATTCCTATTTTTTCAGTTGCCTCTGAGGTACTCAGAGGTTAAGTAGCTTGCCTAAGTTCACTCAGATAACTGGGGGCAGACCCAGAATTCAAACCCAATCAATAGAATTTCAGAACCTGCCCAATGGAGGATTATTCACTATGTTTATATTGGCATTGCTATCTCTATGTTTCTTTTCTACAGAGGCTACAAAGTTAGCTATTCTCTAGGTAGGAGATGGGTCTGTGAAGCCATGATGACAGCACCATAAAGTCACCTGTTAATTAGTCTGTCTAGTCTGGTCGTAGCTCAAACACCTTAGGAACACATGTGCGTATATCTATCAGCAAACACATTCACAGATTGAGTATATATGTATATAGATTATAGGAACAATATCAGAGATAAAGATCAGAATATAAAGAAGCAAGGCATTAGCAAACTAATTTATGGCCTTGTGATTCTGTTATGAAGAATAATTATTCAGTGGTTTAAGTGGGATGAAAAGTGTCATTACAGTAACACAGTGAGTGATAGTCATACTTAATCTGTTTTCTACCACTCACATATGATAAATGTCATTCACATGTATGATGTACTTCTGTGGGGCTGCCTAGACTTTGACATTTCTCCCCAATCTTTTTGTGGAAAATTAAGGTAAACAACGAGTCATTTATTTTGGACATTTATGAAAGCATTTTTATAGCAATTTGGGTACTTAAATTAACACCTTAGATATCTCCAAAAAAAGGTTATTTTTCAACAGAGTTCCATTAAATTCAACAAATCTACTATGCTCTGCCTGTGCTGTACCATACAGTAGCTACTAGTCACGTGTGGCCGTTCAAATTTAATTGAAAAATGCAGTTCCTCAGTAGCTTTAGTTACATATCATGTACTCAGTAGCTCACCTGTAGCTAGCAGCTACCATTTAGACAATGAAGATTATAGAACATTTCCATCATTACAAAGAGTTCTATTGGACAATGCTGCTAGACAGTAGGATACACTGAAGATGCAGTGATGACCCAAACATTCTAGGGGTGCCTGGGTGGCTCAGTCGGTTGAGTGGCAGACTTCGGCTCAGGTCATGATCTCGCTGTTTGTGAGTTTGAGCCCCGCATCGGGCTCTGAGCTGACATCATAGAGCCTGGAGCCTGCTTTGAATTCTGTGTCTCCCTCTCTCTCTGCTCCTCCCCCACCCATGCTCTGTCTCTCTCTCCTCTAAAAATAAATTAAAAAACATTAAAAAAAAATTCTAGATGCTTGCCCTTATGGGTTTATAGTCCTGCAGAGAGGACAGCTGCTTAATAAGCCATCCCAGGTTGGGGTTCAGGGAATTACAGGGGACAATGGGAGGGTATGGCAGGGGAGACCTACCCAAGAATGGCTGGTCTGGGAAAACGAAGCCAAAGAAAAGTCCTTATATATGAATAAGAGACCAATTAAAAAATATATATATTGAACTTAATTTTTAAGTAACAAATTATTTTCTCTGCAACTGGATTCTGCAAGTAATATCAATGTGAGGTTTAAAATGTAGTATTGAGGAATATGCTTAAATAAAATTTATTTCATTTTTAAAATGTTTCATGTAATAAATCTCTAAGAAGCCAAACACAAAGTGTACGTACAGTATGATTCTATTTGTATGAAATTGTAGAACAGACAAAATTATGATGATAGAAATCAGAACTGCAGTTGCCTACAATGGAGGCAACGGTACAGGTGGAAGCAAGGATTGACTACAAAGGATCCTTGGGGTACTTTCTGGGATGTTCATGATGCTCTCTCTCTTGGTAAGGGTGTTGGTTACATGGATATATGCATTTGTCAATACTTATGGAAATGTATACCTTTAGATTGGTACATTTCCTAAAATGTAAATTATGTCTCAATTAGAAGTTGAATCTATAGAATTGTATATTGTAACATGTTAATGGTTGATATGAGTAACATTATGGAAATATTCATTGCCTCATTACTTCGTCTGCCAGTGACCTGGCTGGCCTTTGTAACGCTTATATCATCACTGGCAAGAAGATTCAGCATCCTTCTTGATCTTGTGCCCTGTGGATGTAAATATGTGCTCCTGCTTTTCCAGTTTTTCATGCTTTCTTATCAAAAGTAGATAAACTGAAAGAATCTTTGCCAGAATGTTAAGAATGATGTTATTTGGGAGCAGAGAAATTAGAGGTGAATTTTGCTGCTTTTTCTTCTTCACTGTACTGTTTGAGTCTGTAACAAGGCACATGTATATTTCTATACTTTGAAACAAAATCTCATTCTGTCTTGGCTTAGAAAGTACATTTACTTATCCACGAGTTACTATATAATCATTTGAAAACTTTGGGTTTTAAGCGATGGTTAGTATCACATTTCCTTGTAAGCAGCAGACTCCGTGGATGATTGTTTAGCAGTCGTGGGGTCTCAGTAAATGTAAAATTTCATGCCTTGTCTGTCTCCACCATGCCTCTCCTGTTCAGTTTCTCTCTGGTGCTGGGGCACATTGGAGTGGATTGGGGTTGCCTGGAGATGCTCGTTAGCTGTCTGCCCCTCTCATCTGCCTCCTTCACCCTGTGCTCACAGATTCTTACCTGACCCTTGATGAACCGATGAATAACATCACCACGTCCCTGGGGCAGACAGCTGAACTGCACTGCAAAGTCTCTGGTAATCCACCTCCTACCATCCGCTGGTTCAAAAATGATGCACCTGTGGTCCAGGAGCCCCGGAGGATCTCATTTCGGGCAACCAACTATGGCTCTAGACTGCGGATTAGAAATCTTGACACCACAGATACAGGCTACTTCCAGTGCGTGGCAACAAATGGCAAGAAGGTGGTTTCTACCACGGGAGTCTTGTTCGTCAAGTTTGGTAAGCCACCTCCTGCTGGGGATGGCCTTTGGCCATCATTCTCCCTGAGGGTGAGGAGGGAGGGAACGGGAACACACTGAGAATGTCCTATGTGCCTGGCAACCTGAAAGCTGGTACAGATGCATCCATTTTACAAGTAAGTAGGCCAAGACCCAGTAGTTAAGTAGCATGTGCGTGGTTGCCGAGCTGGTAAATAGTAGAGCAGGAGTGGAGTCTCGATCTGTCTGATCCCAGAGCCCTGCTCTAAACCACCATGCCAGTGGGAGAGAAGATGGGAAGTTCGACACATGTATGCCCTTTCTCTGTCAAGATGCCATCAAAGACTCCTGCTGTCCCTATCCGTGTGATCCTATAACCACTCAGCCTCCCCCTGCAGACTCCCCATGCAGCGTGAGGATGCCTACTCTAGTGACTCATTTGTTAGCACTTGTCTTAGCATTTTCCAGGCCCTGAACTGTGTGGGGTATAGACAGGTTCTCACTGGTATGTTTTTTTTTCTTCGAGGTGGTTGTGGGGAACTGAAGCAAAATAATAAATCCCAGAAAAATAAATATCACCTCAGGGTGGTTGAGAACTTCAATCTGGAATGGTTTGACTGTACCCATACTTACCCTCCAATAACCTAGACTGACTGTTGTTTTTTTTTTTTTTTTTTGCTTTCCTTTCCTTTCTCCAGGCCCCCCTCCCACTGCAAGTCCAGGATCCTCGTAAGTACATTTATCTCCCTTCTTGTCACTTCGAAGTGTTTCTCCAAAGGTTTTTAGGGCAAAGGCAAAGTTGTCCTCTTCTTGGGCCAAAACACTGTTCCAGATTTCATTCCATTTTGCCCTACACTCATTCCATTTTGCTTTTTCTCTGATATGAAGATTCACAAGAGACCAGCACCAGCAGTAACCTCAAGTGTGGTCATGTTGGTTGTGAACATGTTGATGAAAGCAAATATCTGCTTACATTTTCTATTTTAAAATTAATCTAACATTTAGTTGCCACAGTGGATTTGGTCAAATCAAACAAAAAACAATACCGTGCTGGTTTAGGGTTTTAGCCTGAAAGGCTCTCTTCTGTGTATCTGATAGTGTTGCATTCCTGATGCTCTAGTTATCCAACAGGCCAACAGTTGGGTGATCACCTTATTTTTATTGCCTTAAAAGAACCCAGAGACAGAAGTTCTGACTCACATAGGGGAAGAAAGCCCTGTGCCGGTTTGAGAATTACACACAAGTTCGATTCATTTTGAGTCCTTTGTTACTGGAATCTAAAGATCTCATTTCTTAAACTGATGCTATTCTTGATGCGCTCGATCTTTCCCCTGGCTATGGTGTTCTATTCTTTCACTGTAGGAGCATCCACTTGGGGCATTTTTCTTTATATTTTTATTTAGGTGGAGAGAGCCATTTATTAAAAACCCTTGCTCTGCAAGAAAATATCTTCTTCCGAAGATACGCTTCCGAAGTAAAATTTATTGGGGCTCTACCACGAGAGCATCAGAATGTCTGACCTAGACTACACCCACAGCAAATATAACAGCCACTTAATTTGCTCTAATCCCCTCTGTGCCACTTAATTACAGTGTGGGATATTTTAATATATTTGTGTGTGCCTGGAGGCCCAGTGGCCCACAATCCCATTAATAAAACAGGTAATGGGTAAAAATAAACATTGGCCCTCAGCCACACTGTTCTGTTATTTCATCAGCCAATTAAAGGCAACTGTAAAAGAGCCTTTAAAATCACCCAAGTGCTAATTGCATTCTACTCGTCTAGGTAGAGAATATTGATTGATCTTAAAACAGGTCTGCAGTTTTGGTTGCTCTGCTTTGCATTCTTGAAGCTTATCTTTTTTTTTTTTTTTTTTTAAATCTCACTATTGGTTGATATGTGGAATCCTTTTGAAGTCTTATTTAAACTGAGATTAAAACTTTTGTTACTTGCTGTAAAAATGCTTCCCACCCTGGTGCCTTATTTGTTCCTATTAATCTGTGCTTCAAATGTGGCAGATAATCTGCATCCAAGTTTGATGAATGCAGTTTACTAATCTGCCTTTACTATGAAGCACTGAGCAACTGACGTCCTACCTGTTGTATTTGCATCAGAGAATTACTTTTTTATTATCAAAATTATTTTTAAACATGTATATGTCCTTACTTCTTGAATTTTTCATTCTTCCTTTGTTACCATCTTTCTGATGAGCCCAGTCTGAGTCTCTCATGGTTTTCAATTTTATACAAAGATAGTGTACCGCTTTCATGAGCTGATATCTATGGAGAAGATATTGATGTCCTTAACGATGCTCAGCCACAGCTAAAAGTATCCTTTGATGTCAGGCCCCCCTGTTTCATGTTAGCTGTCTGATTATCCATCAGATTAGTAGCAGGAGCATGAAATGTACAGTTGCCATGTTAGCTTGGAGGGAGCTACAGTAAAATACAATCGAAGTTGGAAATCCCATGGGGCCTTTTGCAGGACAGTCTACATACTTGTTTTGGCATTGCCAGTTGGCATTTTGATGGACTTTTTTCTCTTTCTGTTAGAAACTGGTGACATATCCTACTTTTTTTCTCTTTTCACTACTGCCACCACTGAACCCTATTTCTAAGAGTTCTTCTGTAACCGAGATAGAATGCTAGCTTCCTTCCCTATCCTCATAGCCCCCAACAAGCAGGCAGATCTCACTACAAGAGGTCAGGTAGAATGTAACAAAATGATAGCCATGGTGACTATCACAGCTTTGAGGGTTGCTCTGAAAGTCTTTTGTCAAACTGCACAATACTTTTTCCAAGGTAGGAGTGAAATGTAGCTGAAACATTGCTCTGTTTACTTGAAGGTGGTGCAGCAGAGTGACTGCAAAGTACAATACAAGTCCACGACATAGCGAAATGTTTTGGGTGAATGAATCCTGGTGAGAGCCAAGTGCCATTTGAGACCACAAAGCTACACAATCTCCAATGGAGGACTTGGAGGGTCCTTGAGATAATGGTCTAGGAAGGCAAAGGTGGTGAGACACTTGTCACTCCTTCGAGAGACTACATCAGGTTTCCACATGAATGGCATTTTACTATGTAGTAGGAGCAAGCCTGAGACGTTAGTTTGGCTTCTGTTCTTAGCTTCAGGCTTTATTTCTTCTGTCATTGCTGGGTCCTGGCCCACCCCTAACAATTATAGGGCCCAGGGCATGAGTACAAGTAGAGGCCCACATACCACACGTCTAAATATTTAGAAGTTATAAATCAAGCTAGCAAACTGTTAAATGAAATATGTTCTGTCCTCCCACATTGACAAATATACCTTCATAATGACAAAATCAAAAAATACTTATAAAGTTATGGTTTGTGTATGACTACAAGCCAAGAACTATCAAAAATGACTACTTTAATCATTATTATGCTTGTCTGGGTGTTTTGTTCATGGCCAGAGATATTATATATGATTCATAGATTGTTATATATTAGTTCCATTATTTTTTTATTGCCTTCATTTCAGCAAAATGACTGCTTTTGTCATTTTACACAGACTTTTACACGAGATTTTAGCATGCATTCTTTTGACAACAATGCCAAGTTAGACAAAAACTTTCTTCGGTTATTGTAATATTTAGTTTTTTAAAACTAATTTTAATTTGAAGAAATTGTACTCCCTGAGCCAGTAGCAGCTGTAATTATTAATTAAATTCCTAAAGCAATAGTTCAATTTGCTAAGAATTATAGCAAATGAACTAAGAACTTTATATAGCATATTCAAACATAGTAATGGGACCATATGATAAAGAATCACATAATATTGCACAATATATAATGAAACATTATAATAATATAATGTAATCATTAACCTATTATATATATTGTATAGGTTGTTATAGTATATATTATCATATATATTACATATGGTGTCATATGATAAGTAATCACATGATATTACAAAATATTATATCATATTATTATACAATATGTAATTTCATCTGTAAGTCAGCATCATGCTTCATGTTATCCTATATATGCACAAATCTAAGAACAATATAAATTGTTTAATGTGTTAGTTTTCTACAGCTGCTGTAACAAAGAATACTGAATTGGCTTAAACGACAGAAATTTATTGTCTTACAGTTCTAGAGCTTAGAAGTTCTAAATCAAGATGTTGGCAAGGTTAATTTGTTCTGAAGGCTGTGAAGAAAGATTTCTGTCTTCTTCTGGTGACCTACCATAATTCTTTGGCTTGTCAATGCATCATCTCAATTTCTGCCATGATATTTACATGGCATTCTCCCTCTGTGCACATGTCTCCAAATCCCCCCCACCTTTTTTTTAAAGATTTTATTTTTAAGTAATCTCTATACCCAACGTGGAGCTCGAACTCACAATCCTAAGGTCAAGAGTTACATGCCCTACTGACTGACCCAGCCAGGTGTCCCCAAGTTTCCCCTTTTTATAATGACACCATTTATGACCCACTCCAATGACCTCATTTTAACTTAATTACCCCTGTAAAGACCCTATTTCCAAATAAGGTCACATTTTAAGGTCCTGGGGATTAGGACTTCAACATATGAATTTTGAGGGAACACAGTTCAACTCGTAACACTTAATATTGTGAAATTATTCCCAGCCATGAAACTATAATCTTGCAAATATTATCCTAATTTGTAAGAACTTTCAGAATATAAAGAAAAATAAGAAAATGGATGCTTGATAATATTGAGAATGATAGTTTCTTGTGCAAGAATCCACTGAGGAAGAATTTGACATGTTGATTAATCTTTTCTCTTCCTGAAGTATTTTTGCCACTGCAGTCCTTCCTGTGCTCCAAGCAGTGCCCATCTCCTCCATTGGTAGTGACTCAACACACAGACTTTCACAGTATACAATCACTGATCACTTAGAACACTGCCCTGTTCTAAGAACCTAGGGCAAGGGATGTAGAGAAATGATCCCTGGGGCAGAACAGTGTTAGTCACAGGGGTGGATGTTTAAGGTTTGGTTACATTATGGCAGCCCCGAATCCCAGATCCCAAGGGGCAGAGGACCCCATGTGTATATTAAACTTATTTTTCAGTAGGTCCAGGGAAGGGGCCCTTCTTTAAAACAAAAACAAAACAGTTTTACTGAAATATAGTTCACATACCATCAAATTGGCCATTTTAAAGTATAAAACTTAGTGTTTTTAGTATATTCACAGAGTTTATATAACCTTCACCACTATCTTATTTCAGAACATTCTCATTATCTCCTAAAGAAACTCCTCTCATCCCCTGATAATCTCCAATCTACTTTATGTCTCTATGAGTTTGCCTATTCTAGATATTTCATGTAAGTAGAGTCATATACTGTTTGTCCTTTTGTGTCTGGCTTCCCTCACTTAGCATGTTTTCAGGATTTATTCATGTTACAGCATACATCAGTACTTCATCCTTTCTATGCCAACTTGACACATAAATCTGACCATCACATTCCGCAACATTATCCTTGACCTCCTTTTTCAAGATTTTTTGGGGGAGCTATTCTGGGGCCTATTGCATTTTCATGTGAATTTTAGAGTTAGCCTGTCAATTTCTGCCTAAAAGCCAGCTAGAGTTTTGATAAGGATTGCAATGAATCTGTAGATTAATTTGGGTAGTATTGCCATCTAAAAACATTAAATCTTCCAATCCATGAGTTCAGGCTCTTTCCATATGTTAAATTTCTTTCACTGATGTTTTGTACATATCAATATTCAAGACTTGCTCCTCTTCTGTTGAATTTATTTCTAAATATTTTATTATTTCTCATGCTATTAGAAATGGAATTTGTTTTTTTTAATTTCACTTTCAGATTCTTCGTTGCAACTCTATAGAGATAAAACTGATTTTTGTAAATTGATCTTGTATTTTGCACCCATTCCGAGCTCATTTATTTGCCCTAATAGTTTTTTTTGTGGATTCCTTATGATTTTCTATGTACAAGATCATATCATCTGCAAATAGATAGTGTTTCAATTTTTCCTTTTCAATCTATATGATTTTCATTTTTATTTTTCCTGCCTAGTTACTGTAGCTAGAAACTTCAGTATAATGTTAAATAGAAGTGGCAAGAATGGACATTCTGGTCTTTTTCTTTATTCTAAGAGGAAAGCTTTTATGATGCTAACTGTGGGTTTTTTGTAAATGTGTTTATCAGATTGAGGACATTTTCTTTTATTCTTTTTTTATATTAAACATAATTTATTGTCAAATTGGTTTCCATACAACACCCAGTGCTCATCCCAACAGGTGCCCTACTCAATGCCCATCACCCACTTTCCCCTCTCCCCGACCTCCATCAACCCTCAGTTTGTTCTCAGTATTTAAGAGTCTCTTATGGTTTGCCTCCCTCCCTCTCTGTAACTTTTTTCCCCCCTTTCCCTCCCCCATGGTCTTCTGTTAAGTTTCTCAAGATCTACATATGAGTGAAAACATATGGTATCTGTCTTTCTCTGCCTGACTTATTTCACTTAGCATAATACCCTCCAGTTCCATCCACGTTGCTACAAATGGCCAGATTTCATTCTTTCTCATTGCCAAGTAGTATTCCATTGTATATATAAACCACATTTCCTTTATTCTTTTATTCTTATTTTGTGGTGTTATTTAAAAAAATTATTTTTAAAATGTTTATTTATTTTTAAAAGAGAGAGAGACATACAGACAGACAAAATGCGAGCAGGGGAGATACAGAGAGAAAGGCACAGAATCCGAAGCAGGCTCCAGGCTCCTAGCTGTCAGCACGGAGCCTGATGTGGGTCTTGAACCCACAACTATGAGATCATGACCTGAGCCAAAGTCAGACGCTTAACTGACTGAGTCACCCGGGTGCCTCAAGTTGTGTGATTTTTTTTATTATGAGAGTGTGTTTGATTTTGCCAGATGCTTTTTCTATGTCTATTGAGATGATCATGTCTTTTTTTAAAACTTTATTATATCAATGTGATCTGTTACATTGATTTTTTTGTTTTATTTTTTAATGTTTGTTTATTTTTGAGAGAGAGAGACAGCATGAGTGGAGGAGGGGCAGAGGGAGAGACACACATACACACACACACAGAAAAAATATATATATACGTACATATATATCTTTGTATATATATATATACATATATATCTTTGTATATACACACATACACACACACACACACACACACACACACACACATATATACCACTTTTTCCTTATCCATTTGTCTATCAGTGAGCACTTAGATTGCTTCTGTATCTTGACTATTGTAAATAATGCTACAGGGGGGCACCTGGGTGGCTCGGTCAGTTAAGCGTCTGACTTCGGCTCAGGTCATGATCTCACGGTCTGTGAGTTCGAGCCCTGCGTCGGGCTCTGTGCTGACCGCTCAGACCCTGGAGCCTGTTTCAGATTCTGTGTCTCCCTCTCTCTCTGCCCCTCCCCTGTTCATGCTCTGTCTCTCTCTGTCTCAAAAATAAATAAACGTTAAAAAAAATTAAAAAAAAATAATGCTACAGGAAGCATAGTGATGCATATATCTTTTAGAATTAGTTTTTTTGTTTTCTTTGGGTAAATATCCAGTAGTGGAATTACTGGATCATATTGTACTTATATTTTTAAGTTTTTGAAGAACCTCTATACCATTTTCTACAGTGGCTACACCAACTTAATATTCTCATCAGCAGTGTACAAGGGTTCCTTTTTCTCCACATCCTCACCAACACTTGTTATTTCTTGTCTCTTTGATTTTAGCCATTTTAACGGGTGTGAGGTGATATCTCCTTGTGGTTTTGATTTGCATTTCCCTGATGATAAGTGATGTTAAGCATCTTTCCATGTGTCCCTTGGTCATGTTTGTCTTCTTTAGAAAAATGGCCTCCTTCCCATTTTTTAAAAATGTTTATTTATTTATTTTGAGATAGTGTGAGTGGGGGAGGGACAGAGAGAGAATCCCAAGCAGGCTCTGTGCTGTCATTGTGGAGCCCAATCCAGGCTCCATCTCATGACCGTGAGATCATGACCTGAGCCAAAATCAAGAAATGGACACTTAGCTGACTAAGCCACCCAGGTCACCTCCCACCATTTTTAAAAACTAGACTATTTGTGGGGATCTTTTTGTGTTGTCTAAGATCCTTATATATTTTGGATATTAACCCCTAATAGGATATGTCATTTGCATATATCTTCTCCCATTCCATAGGTTGTCTTTTATTTTGTTGACTTCGCTATGCAAAAGTTTTATTTCGATGTAGTCCCAATAGTTTATCTTTGCTTTTGTTTCTCTTGCCTGAGGAGGCATGTCTAGAAAAATGTTGCTATAGCCAATGTCAAAGAAATTCCTGCCTGTGTTCTCTTCTAGAATTTTTATGGTTTCAGGTCTCATATTTAGGTCTTTAATCTGGTTTGAGTTTATTTTTATGTATGGTGTAAGATAGGGTCCAGTTTCATTCTTTTACATGTAGCTGTCCAATTTTTCCAGCACCATTCCAGCACCATTGAAGAGACTGTCTTTTCCCTATCATATATTCTTGCCTCCTTTGTCATAGATGAATTGATCATGTAAATGTAGGTTTAGTTTTAGGCTCTCTGTTCTGTTCTATTGATCTGTATGTCTATTTTTGTGCCAGTACCATACTGTTTGTAGTATATTTTGAAATCTAGAATTGTGGCACCTCCAGTTTTGTTTTTCTTTATCAAGATTACTTTGGCTTTTGGGGTCTTTTATGTGAAAACTGGACATTTAAAGTAAGACGGCAACTCAAATTAGATCACCTTTCCTCTGATGTTGGCGTGTGCTGTTGTTGCTATTGTTTGTTTAGTGACTTCCCTGGAATAATTCTATTTAGTCTATCTTCCCTATCATCTGTGGCTACTGAAGTCTTTGCTCAATTGGCTTACTGTCAAAGGAGGACAGAGATTTTCTTAAAGCAGTAATTCTCCCACCCTTTGCCGAGGGGCTCTGGGTGTGTTTGAGGCCATGCCTTCAGCACTCCAGTAGTTTTTAACACTGCCTTTGCTTCCATTTCCTGCCAGAGGTGAGACAGTAAGGCTTTCCTGGGCACGCACAAGCCCCTCACATGAACACATCCTTCTATCTCCCCTGAAATATGTCAGAGATTTTCAGAGCCCCCTAGGAACATCTTATTCCTTAAATCTCCCCTTTGAGCTTTTGAGTTTTTTGGCCAGGCTCTTGTTTTTCCCAACTTGTGTTGCTACCGCAGGCAACTATGAGTCTTTTTCAACAAATGTCCTGAAGCTAGGGCTTTTCCTACTGAGAGGTTCTAAATCTAGTCAAATAAAGACAAGCCCTGTAAATAGAACTTTTTCAGCATGCTGCTAGACTGCTCAAATAGTGCCAGTTCTCTGGAGATGGGCTTTTGAGGCATTCCAACCCCCTCTGCCTCCTCCACTGACTGTTAGGCTGTTGGTTTTCACAGCTGCTGTGGTGGTGGGAGCTGCTGGTTTTCAAGGTTACCACAGAACTCAGGAGAGGGAGATGAGAAGAGAGCAAGTTAAAAATCCACAAAACTCTGTTCTTACCAAATCTTAGCCTTTTCCCCCTTGTTGCAAGCCTTTGGCTAATTTTCAAAGTTCTTAAAATGTTGATTTTCACAACTTTTTGCCGGTGTTCTCATTGCTTTTAGAAACCATTCCATATTGCCTGCTTGTCTCTCATCCATGTCTAAGGACAGTACTGGGTGGGTGCTGTCTTGGGAGGCCTCTGAGGCCCAAGGACACTGCTCCACATGACAGCCTCCCTTTGTTGATCCTTTTCCTCAAAACAAGACAATGTCCTGGGATTCTTTACAAACATTACCTCTTTGTTCCAGAACAGCTCTCCAGGGAAGATGTTTTGATCCCCATATTATCAAAAATGTTCCACAAACACTAAATAGCTTTAATTGGACCTAGTTCGTATCTAATTTCTTCAATTTTAATATTACAAGCTCCTTAAATTGAGTGAGGCCTGGGGAACACCAATATCATATTTTTTTATATTTTTCATGGTTGCTTTAGGTCTTCTCCTGGTATATAACTTGAGCTTTTTGACAGGCAAACGGATCCAATCCAACAAACACTAAGCATTGATTCAGTTTAACAATTATTTATTAATTACCTATAAAGTGCCAGGCTCTCAGCCATCCTCTGTAGAAACTACGAAGACTGCACTTTGCCCTCAAGCTACTTACCCAGTATGCTGGGGCCAAAAAAATGAGCCTTCCCCAGCACCAGCAAGTGCAGTGGTACAGCTCCTCTGGAAAACAGTGCATCTATGAGATGGTGATCACAGTTTCCATCTCATAATATAGTCATTAGCAGTAATGAGCAATGAATATGGAGCACATGGAACCTAGTAGAATTCAGTTAGTATTCCTCAAGTGAATGAGACATTTATTGACTGACTGATTCTACTGTTTCACATATGGGTCCTAGTATATAAAGTTCAATGAATTTAAGCTGTATTTCTTTCTTTCCTTTCATCCTTTGAGACATCCTGCAGAATCAGCCTATAAAAGGGGCATGGTATAGGAACTCCTGGGCGACTCAGTCAGTTAAGCGTCTGACTCTCGATTTCGGCTCAGGTCATGATCTCACAGATCCATGAGACTGATCCCAGTGTCAGGCTCTGTGCTAACCTTGTGGAGCCTGCTTGGGATTCTCTCCCCTCTCCCATTCCCCTGTTCCTGTGCTTGCTCTCTCTCTCTCTCTCTCTCTCTCTCTCTCTCTCTCTCATAATAAATAAATAAACTTTTTTTTTTTAATTTTTTTTCAACGTTTATTTTTTTTGGGACAGAGAGAGACAGAGCATGAACGGGGGAGGGTCAGAGAGAGGGAGACACAGAATCGGAAACAGGCTCCAGGCTCTGAGCCATCAGCCCAGAGCCTGACGCGGGGCTCGAACTCACAGACCGCGAGATTGTGACCTGGCTGAAGTCGGACGCTTAACCAACTGCGCCACCCAGGTGCCCCAAATAAACATTTTTTAAAGAGGGAGGCATGATAAAAAAAAAAAAGGTATCTATCTCATAGCGCTGTTGCAAAGAATAAATGAAATAATAAGATAATGCATGTAAAGTAGTAGCTAGCACTGTGCCTGGCACATACTAGGAGCTTAATAATATGTAATGACTGACATCATCATCCTTATTGTTGCTGTTTTTTTAATTGAAGTATAATTGACCCATCATTGCTGTTTGAGCTAAGAAGCTATGCCTTCTTTCTAGGCAGAGCCCTTCTAGACAACATTCCCTGCTGTGAACCCCAACAAGAGACCTCAAAGCCTTTATTTCCTTTTTTCTTTTATTGACCTTTGGCTAAAGTCCCTTTTTGCAGAAAGACAAAGTGACCAGCTTTTGATGAATTCTTTCCTTCTCTTATCTGCTTCCAAGTCTCAGCCATAGTGAAGAAGTGTTATAGGGCACTGGCCCAGACCAGGAAGTGATAATGTAATTTTCAACTCAAGATAAACTCAAGGATAACTTTCAACGCAGCTACTCGGGCAGTCCAAGGACAGAGGTGCCTTGTGGAGGGGAAACCAGGAAGTCACTCAGCAGCTGGCCCAGGACACGGAGGGCCATCACTTCAGTGAAGTAACTGATCTCTGTCTCTTCCTCAAACTGCCTGAGACTCAGCGCTCTGCAGAGAAGGGGCAGATGGAGGGAATGTGGAGAGATTAGATAAGAAGGATTTCCCAATCCCAGTGGGGGATAGATCCAAAAGTACAGAAGGTTGAGAAGCCAAACTCTCATATCCCAAACCACCCCCATCACTCAACAATTTCCACTGTATGAATGGGGTGTGGAAAGCTTCCAGTTAAAACGATACTTGTGAATATTGGCAAAGTGTATCTTTGTGTGCAAGGGCACATTTAAAGAGAGAAGAGGAAAGATAAGTCCTCGCTTTCTAGGAACACACATTCTGAAAGTGTGTCTACCAGGCCATGAGCCTTCTCAGTCTACGTGTTAGTCATGAATGCATCTCCATACCTCGCCCAGCACCTAGCACATAGCAGATGCTCTGCAAATTGTGTTAAATTGGACACTGAGAGTCTGTGTCCTGAAATCTTTTCTCTACATATGACAAGGTTTTATTCATTTACTCAACTCATTTTTTTAAATGTTTGTTTATTTATTTTGAGAGAGAGAGAGAGAGAGAGAGAGAGAGAGAGAGAGAGAGAGAATCCCAAACAGGGCTTGGGACTTGACACGGGATTCGAACCCACAAACCCACAAACTGTGAGATCATGACCTGAGCCAAAACCAACTGAGACGGACGCTTAACAAACTGAGCCACCCAGGTGCCCCTGATTCAACATATTTTTATCAAGTGCCTTCTGTATTCTAGGCCTCTGGATTTTAGAAGCTTTTTTTCAAATCATGTAAGTGAGTACCAGGGAGCAAAACCAATCTAAAAGTCCTCATTCTATATCATTTACCCATCCCCTTCCTGTGTTTATGAGTTTTAATATTAGTTCCTGCTGTAAGTTACAGAGCAAGTACTTTTCAAGAAATGGAGAAAAATCTCTGCCTCAACTCTGGCTGTGGGTGAACAGAAAGCCCCAGAGGAATCAGAGTGTGATTCATTTCTCTTAGAAAGCTCTGAGTGTACAAGTCAGTAGTGAACCTGTATTCACAAATCACACATGTAAACAAGTGGTCCCTATTTTCCCATCAGCCTCCAGAGCCTGCCAGTCAGAATCAAATTACAATGTGTATATAAATCACATGGGGATGTTGTTAAAATGCAGATTCTAAAGGTATAGGTCTGGGGTGAGGCCTGACATTCTGCATTTCTAACACTTTCCCGGTAGGTGCTGGTTCTGCTGGTCCACATATGTTGAGAAACTAGGGTCTAGAGAAAAAGTACCTATCTGGGTTCTAGTCCTTTCTGTGTCATTCACTAGCCAGTGACCCTGGACATACTGCTTACCTTTTGGGGGGGCCTCAGTTTTTTTTTCTTTGCAAACTGAAGAGCTTGAGTTCAATGTCATCTAAGAGTCCTTCTAACTCTAAACTTTATGACGGATTGTCACTCAATTTGCTCATTCCTTTATTATAGTTAAGACCTCTTAAAGTTCTAAATTTCATGCAATTTACCCTTGGGTTCTTTTTCTCTGCTCTGAAGTGTTAATAGTCCTCTTTAATCTATTGTTGTGCTTGCATGTTGCCCATTCTAAGCATGACATTATATAGTGGGATCAGTCCGTGAGAAAGATTTTACATCAGTCCGTGAGAAAGAATTCTCATGTGGAACCCCCCCCCCCCCCCCCCCCGCCGCATCCCCGTCCCTCTCACCAGCACAAAATTATGAACTGGTGTGGTATCTGCCCTCCTGGGTAAAGGGGAAGTAGCTGTCTGTGAGCTGAGTGCCTCTGTTTGAAGTTAAGCAATGGGATCACAGCAGGAGGCGTTGTGATGTGGTGATGGAGACAGCCTTCTGATGTCTTCACATGGGTGTTTTGAAAGCACTGATCTGATGACATTGATGCCTGACTGGCAGACTCCAAAGCCTGATGGGAAAATAAGGACATGTGTGCATATGTGACTTCTGAATACAGGTTCATTTGTACACTCATAGGACTTTCTAAAAGAAACGACCAGATTGTATAACAAACACAATAAATGACATGTTATGAATAATCTTGACTAGGCTAAAAGTTGATGATGCTACTCAAAAGATCAGCAACAGATAGAAGCCACAGCTCTGCCTAGACTCAAGGGACAAAGAGAAGAAGTGGTTTTACCAGAGGCCAAGAGTAGGGTCATCTGTGGAGGTTGGCATGATGGCAAGCCCATTTTGTGGGCACAGGAGCCACGAGAAGCTCTTCCTACTGATCACCCTAGGCAGAAAGCAGGTGAGGGGAAACAACTTCCTTTCCCTCTTTGTCTCCACTTCCAAAATACCAGCCAGTGCCTTCCATGAGGGGAACTCTACACGACGCCACCTGACATGGGAAGCCTGAGAACTGAGCCTGCAGAAGTCACCTTTCTTGTGGATCCTGAGCAGAACAGAGAAAGGGCTAGGAATGAATCTTAGGGCAAATAGGTCCAGCACTAGTGTCAATACCCCAGATTGATTTCTATGCCACTGGACAGCTGGGGTGGACTCCAGCTACACGGATACTGTGAGTTGAAAATAGCATATTCAACGCTGCTGTTCTTGCTTAGTCTTCCGGTAGGACCATCCAGTGGACAATTGGGTTGCGGAACTGAGATCTAGGACAGAGGTCAGGACTAAAGGGGTGGACATGATGGCCATTTTGCCTAAGTGAATTTGAAGAGGGTGAAAACCAAGAGAGGTTATAAAAAGGGACAAGAATGGGGCGCCTGGGTGGCTCAGTCGGTTAAGCGGCCGACTTCAGCTCAGGTCATGATCTCACGGTCCGTGAGTTCAAGCCCCGCGTCGGGCTCTGTGCTGACAGCTCAGAGCCTGGAGCCTATTTCAGATTCTGTGTCTCCCTCTCTCTGACCCTTCCCCGTTCATGCTCTGTCTCTCTCTGTCTCAAAAATAAATAAATGTTAAAAAAAAAATTTTTTTTAAAAAAGGGACAAGAATAAGATCCCTTACATTCGTACGACTATTTATAATTTTCAGACCTTTTTTTTAATGTTTTTTGATCTTACAGCATCCAATAGTTTTGACAAGGTAGCCTGGTGTTTTACTTTCCTGTCCAGAAATATGGAAAAATTGATAAATGATTATCCCTGTGCTCTTTCTTATCATTACAAGTTCTTTTTAATTGTGTAGAGGGGTGCTCTGAGTCTAGACCTCAATATTTATGAACTCCTGGGGGCTAAAAACAAAGACAGAAAACTTGTAGAAATTTGCTTCTTGGAACTCTAAAGACAGAATTTGTTAAGTGGTAGGAGTGCCTGGGTGGCTCAGTTAAGCATCCAACTCTTGATTTTGGCTCAGGTCATGGTTTATGAGATGGAGCCCCACGTTGGGTTCTGAGCTGACAGCGCAGAGCCTGCTTGGGTTCTCTCTCTCCGTCTCAAAATAAATAAGTAAATAAACATTTTTTTAAAAAAAGAATTTTTGGGGGTTGCCTGGGTGGCTCAGTTGGTTAAGCATCCGACATCAGCTCAGGTCATGATCTCGCAGTTTGTGGGTTCGAGCCCCGCGTCGGGCTCTGTGCTGACAGCTCAGAGCCTGGAGCCTGCTTCAGATTCTGTGTCTCCGTCTCTCTCTGCCCCTCCCCCACTTGTGCTCTGTCTCTCTCTATCAAAAATAAATAAAATGTAAAAAAAAATTAAATTACAAAAATAAAAATAAATAAAAAAGAATTTTTTTAAGTGCTAAACACTAAGTGCTATTCTGTGCCAGACATCTTCATAAAACCTTGCACAGGATGAACTCACTGAATCCTTTGAGGTGGGCACTATTAATTTCCCATTGTACAGATTGAGTAAGTCACTATCTTAGTTTGGGCTGCGATGAGACTGTGTGGCTTATCAACAACAGAAATCTATTTTTCACTGTTCTGGAGGCTGGAAGTTTGTGATCTGGGTGCCAGCATTGCAAGATTGTAGACCATCTTGCTGTATGCTTACATGGCCAAATAAGGGAGCTGTCTGGGTTCCTTATATAAGGGTGTTAATCTCATTTCTGAGGGCTTTACCCTCATGGCCTAATTAACTCTCAAAGACCCCACCTCCTAATACTATCACTTTGGGGGTTAGTTTTCAACATAAACATTCAATCAATGTACTCACTTAAGGAGACTCATCTAGGGGCGCCTGGGTGGCGCAGTCGGTTAAGCGTCCGACTTCAGCCAGGTCACGATCTCGCGGTCCGTGAGTTCGAGCCCCGCGTCGGGCTCTGGGCTGATGGCTCAGAGCCTGGAGCCTGTTTCCGATTCTGTGTCTCCCTCTCTCTCTGCCCCTCCCCCGTTCATGCTCTGTCTCTCTCTGTCCCAAAAATAAATAAACGTTGAAAAAAAAAATTTAAAAAAAAAAAGGAGACTCATCTAGCAGAGGATGAAACTTCAATCTGGGCCCAGGCAGGTAGACTCCAGGAGTCAGGCTTTAGCCTCACCTGGGAAGGCAATCAATTGATGAACTCTTACATGAATTACACATGAGCTACATTATGTGTCTGATTGCTAAAAGGACTCACAGAACTCAAACAGTTTATCCTCATGGAGCAGTTCTATTACAGGCAAGGAACATAGCACAGCAATGGTAAGAGGGAGATCTGCAATGCAGGGGACCTGGAGATCTCAGGTGCAAGCTTTGTCCTCCTACAACTGGGTTGCACAGGACATCCTTTGTCTGCAGGTCAACCAGTCAGGTTGTAGTGGAGGTCTCACAGTGAGCTGGCCACATAGGGACATTCTACAAAGTGACAAGCCTCAACCATCAAAACCCCAAGACTCCACTGACCCTAGGTACAAATCAGAAATCCCACTATTATTACTAAATAATGCTAACAAGCTGATACATTCTGACCTAACTAAGTCATGAACTCATGGAACATCATTTATCTTTTGTAAATACATTCCATAGTGATTGCCAATGGTTGGTGACTCTTCAGATTAGTCTAGGGTCAATTTAAGTCAGCTGAGATAAACCCATGCTTTTCAACCCTCTTGCCCTTGCTTAGTGTGTAAGTCAGGAACCTACTCCTAGAACTTGGATAATGAAGTAACCCAAATACAAATGATTGCCATTGGGATGTGGAGTGTTCTATACATAATGGAAAAGCTATCATGGATCTGTCATTACAAACATCTGTTACTTAAGCAGATGGCCTAATATTTTTGTGACTGGTCATGAGATCATGATCTCACAGTTCATGGAATCAAGCCCTGTGCTGGGCTCTGTGCTGACAGCACAGAGCCTGCTTAGGATTCTCTCCCTCCCTCTGCCCCTCCCCTGCTCATGCTCGCTCTCTCTCTCTCTCTCTCTCTCTCTCTCTCTCTCTCTCAAAATAAATAAATAAACTTTAAAAACAAAGAGAATATGGTGAGTGCTGTAATATTCACCTGTGTCTCTAGAACAATGTTGCAAATTAGAAACAATGCAAATCATGTAAGTAATTTTAAAGTTACTAGCCACATGAAAAAAAAGTTACTATATGTTAACTAACTGGAATTTAAATAAAAACTTGAAACCATACAAAAAAAGTAAAAAAAAAGTGAAATTCATTTTAATCATATTTTTGACTCAACTACATTCAAAATACTGTAATTTCAACATGAAATCAGTATAAAAGTATAAAAGATATTAATGAGCTATATTTTTTAAAAAATCTTCAAAATCTAGTATGTATGTTGTATTTATAGCAATCATAATTTAGATAATAAATTTTCATTGGAAATACTTGATCTGTACTTAGGTTTTATAAAATGAACAATTAAGACCATAGATTCACATTCCCAAATTGTTCCAAATATACTCAAAGTCTTCCAATAACCAAATCAAATACCAAAAAAAAAAAATTTTTTTTTCTTTAATATTCACATCCATATTCCAAAACTGGTTCATTTTTTTTTTTTCAGAAGAATTGATTTGACTTTGCACGAGAATATCAGTTTTTAAACTGTGTTTACTCATGTTAGGTAAATTTACTAAATCTTATATTAACTCAGTATTATATTGAATTCAAAGGTGTATTGCATGAATTGAAAAGAAACACTAAATTTACCAATACCAACAAAGCATTCTTCAAATTTTTCCTGTAGTCTTTGCAATTTACAAAACTCTTCTAGTTATAGTTAAAATCTCCTGCCTATCATTTCATGCTAAGTGTGTAAAAGCTTTGATTGTTGGTTTGTATTATGAAACGTCTCAGTTACAACATACATTCTCATACCTGTCTAGTTAGGTTACAATAAGCTTTTCCTTTCCTTGGAGCTGCAAGTTTAGTTGTTTATATCCAGTGTGGCATCAGTGGGAAAATGTAAATCATGTTGCCATTTTTTGTCTTTGATTATTGAGTAGTTGGCAAGCATCCCTTCAGTTTCAAAGAAAATCTTGAATTGGAGTTAACAGCAAAGTAAATCTTTGTAAGACTCTTCCACAATTTAATCAACAAGTACTGGGAAAGAACACAAGATCATTAAATTCATTGCCTTTGATTCCTTTCAACATTTCTATAAACTGGCAATGATTCCATTTGCATGCATATATGAAACAATTTCAACAACTGTATCCATGATGCTTTTCATAGAGTCAGCTTCAGAAAACTGAGCACAGATATTTTCAGTATGTATCATACAGTAGAAAAAAGCAATAAAGAAACCATCAGTTTCATTTTAAGATTACCACTGTCTAGATTTTTGACGTAACAGCTGAAGTACCATCATGATAGAAACTAATTTTTTTATGTCTAACTGAAATTCTTTGACAGCTATGAAACAAAACAAAACAAAAAGACCCACCCACTTTAGGAGTTCAATTTCATAGGCTGCAAATTGACATTTCTTTGTGAATTTAGAAGTCATTTAAGGTAAAAGGTACCTGAAATATTAATTGACCAATTTCTCTTTTATCTCTTAGGATTAAAACAAAACAAAACAAAAAGACCCACCCACTTTAGGAGTTCAATTTCATAGGCTGCAAATTGACATTTCTTTGTGAATTTAGAAGTCATTTAAGGTAAAAGGTACCTGAAATATTAATTGGCCAATTTCTCTTTTATCTCTTGACTCATCTAAATTAAAAGAAAGAAGTTTTCAAATTATGAATCAATTGATCTTTGATTTTATTAGAAAGGTTTTACATTCTCTAGGCTATCCATAACTAAAATAATAATTTTTTCCTCATCTTTCCATCTAAAAGTGGTTTTATACCTGGCCAAAGTTATAAGTTCAGATTCTGTTAAAATCATGTAAGGGGTGCTTGGATTGGCTCAGTCAGTTAAGCATCTGACTTTGGCTTAGGTCATGATCTTGAGGTTTGTGAATTTGAGCCCCACATCAGGCTCTGTGCTGACTCAGAGCCTGGAGCCTACTTCAGATTCTGTGTCTCCCTCTCTTCTGCCCCTCCCTTGCACTCTCTCTCTCTCTCTCTCTCTCTCTCTCTCTCAAATAAATAAACATTTAAAAAAAATTTTTAATTGTGTAAAACAAATTTTGTTAGGACATTTCATTCTGATTTTAGATGACTAATTTCATTGATTCCTTTTGACTGTTGAAAGGGACCCTTTTAAAAATCAAAATAACTATATATTATTTGCTGAAAATGCCACCTTAATGTTGTCTATTTTATTATCTTTAATTTTTTTTAATACAGCAAACAACTTTATTTGGCTGTACTCAATTGACATTCATTGTGAACTTTGCAGCATATCTTATTCCAGCCTCTTTTTCCCATTACTGTTCTGGTCATAGTCCAGTCCAATCTCCACTCAGTTCTGCATCAATAATATTACCTGAAGTAATGATGTGTTCATTTTAATCTTAAAGTTTTCCATACTTTTCTTAAACTAAGAAAATGAATTAACTATATTATAATGAAAACAATAGTATTTCAATTTAATTAGCGACTATGATTTACATAGGTTTTTACCATAATTTATGCTGTCTGCACAAAACATTCAAATTAGCACATTACAACGTTACAGGGTGTATAGAAAAAAAATCATTTGAACTGATTCAGTCTATTTATATCTTCAGGATTTGTGATATATTAATATGTAATTTTGGAAACAGTACAGTCAATATATGCAGTATCGTAAAAGAATAAAATCTTATGTGATGCAGCAATTCAAGTAAAATGAAGTCATACAGCTTCAGTTTTCAATTCCATTTAAACTAATTAGAATTAAATAAAATTTAAAATGTCATTTTCTCAGTTACGGTAGCCGCATTTCAGCTGTTCAACCATCACACCTGTTTAGTGGCTGCCGAACAGGACAGCAGAGCCCCAGAATCTAGACAGATCATAAAGCAGCAACCATCTGTGTATCGTGTCCACTCTTTGTTCCCAGTGCATAGCAGAGCACAGTAGGAGCTGAAGAACAATTTGTTCCGTTAAAATGAAATCACAGGTTTAGCACAGTGACTGGCATTTAGTAGGCATTTATTGAAGTCCTGATGGAATGAAGGATGTGCCATGTGGTCGTTCATTCATCAGTGACTCAGTCTTCAGGCAGCCATGGCCCCTTGGTGAGCCCACTCCCCCTCGCGACCACTTTCTCTGGTGAAAGGCAGTGCATGCATGGCACTGTGGCGTCATTCTAAACAGTCCTGAAGGCTCTATCCCCCTAGGGTTTTTCAGGCTATGTCACTGAATTCAGGGCAAAAAAACCCCAAGAAGTCCGGATTCCTAACCCTAGAAAAACACTCTGATGGTGTGAGCACAAGGAGATTTGATGTCTGGGGGCAAAAGGAGAAGGATTCTCTTAAAATGGATGGGGTTCTGGCTTTGGGATTGGGAGGAAGTGTGAGCGCATCTTCTAGCAAAGAGCTCCACACTGATCCCCGCCACGGCCTCCCTCCCTTCTGTTAAGAGAGACTCTCCTTGACAAGAACACTACAGAACTCAGACTTCAGAATAGTATTTGTTTGAATCATTTTTCTGCTTGGGGCTAAAAATAGAAATTCAAAAAGAAAGAGTGGTTAGTTGGACAGGATTTCAAAGCTGCATTCAGCAGGCTACATTTCCTCTTGGATTAAAAATATGTATGTGTGTGTGATTGTTTGGGGGAGTCATCCTGATGAAAAAGGAAGGGTAAATTGCAAAGAGATACACCACCAAGTTGCAAAGTGAAATGTTACTCTTTTAGATTAGGGTTAATTTTGAAACAGACCACCATGCCAGTAGGCACACCCTACAGAGGGTCAGGACAAGGGGAGGAGGCAGCATGGCCCCCATGTCTGCCACCGGCACAGCAGAGGGGCCACGGGTCCACCGCTTTGAGAGGTTGCCTGCCTCAGCCTCCAAATGGCTGTGGGTACCTGCCTCACCTGGGAAATCTTCCTTGCTTTGTTGTTGTTGCTGCTAGTACTGTGGTAAAAATAGACATAAAATTTACCACTCAAACCATTTTAAAGTACACGGTTCAGTGGCACTTAGTACATTCACAGTGTTGTGCAACCATCACCACAATGCAGTTGGAGAACATTTTCATCATTCCAAGAGGAAACCCTGTGCCCAGTAAGCAGTCACTCCTCATTTCTCCCTGCTGCCCCCCTCCCCTTGGCAACCACTAATCTGCTTTCTGTCTCTATGGATTTACCACTTCTGGACATTTTATATCAATGGAACCATGCAGTATGTGGCCTTTTGTGTCTGGCTTTTTTCATTTCGCACAATGTTTTCAAGGTGTGGTAGTATGCATCTTTCTTGTGTTTTGATGAACTTGATTTACTTTCTGGCATAGTAACAAGAGGTCTGGCATAGGAGCCTTGCAGACCTGGGTGGGAATCCTGGCCCTGCCTTCGAGCTTCAGTTTCTTGAGCTACACAATGAGAATGTCCTGAGATGGATATCTCAGGAGTCCTTGAGAAGGTTCATTTGCTAACATTGAACTATTATTTATTTGCTAATTCAATAAATATGAGTTGAGCAATCACTGTGTACCAAGCCAAGGCTTCAGGGCTACATTGGTGAACACCACTGGGCAAGTTCTTGGTCCTCATGGAACTTGGTTCTAGTGGGAGAAATACACAATAAACACACAAACAGATAAATAAGAAGAAGACTGGGTGTGGTGTAATTGGGTATAAGGGACTGCTTTCACAGCTTGGTGAGTAAAGGTTTTCCACCCAAGGAGCTGATATTTGAGCCAATATCTGGGGAACGGACTGAGCCAGCCTTGTTAAGAGCTAAGGGAAAACTGTTACAGGCAAAAGAACAGCAAGAGCAAAAACCCTGGGGTAGGAAAGGCTTTGGCACAATTGTGGAATGGAAAGGAGGCCAATGTGGATGAAAATGGGTGATGATGGGTGGGAGGTGTGACACGAGTTAGGAAAGGTAAGCAGGAGTCAAACCGTGCAGTGCTGTGCAGACTGCATTCCAAGAGTGATAGAAGCCATGGAGGGTTTTAGCTAAAAGAGTGACATGTTGTAATTTATAATCAGAAGAGCACTCTGGCAGCTGTGTGGAGAATGAAGCAGGTATAGAGGCTGGAGGACTAGTGGAAGGAGGCTCTTGTACTAGTTCATACATAGAAAAAGGTGGCTAGGGTGGGCTAGGAGAGTTATAAAGAAGTGAGAAGTTTTGGGATGGCCTGGAGAGGAGGCAAGTGTGAAGATTATGTTAAATAAATAAAAGTAAACAGGATAAATGAAATCAAATGAGAAAATGCATGCAAAATGCCTAACAGAGCTTAAGACAGAGCTAATATTTTTTTTAATTTTTTTTTCAACGTTTTTTATTTATTTTTGGGGCAGAGAGAGACAGAGCATGAATGGGGGAGGGGCAGAGAGAGAGGGAGACACAGAATCAGAAACAGGCTCCAGGCTCCGAGCCATCAGCCCAGAGCCTGACGCGGGGCTCGAACTCACGGACCGCGAGATCGTGACCTGGCTGAAGTCGGACGCTCAACCGACTGTGCCACCCAGGCACCCCAAGACAGAGCTAATATTTAACTCACATCCCATTCCCCACCCCACCTACACACTCCCATGCACACACTCACAAACCTTTGAGGCTCTTTGAGGAAGCATATTATGGGTTCCCTCTTCATTGGAACTTCTCCAGCATCAGGGATGAGTGGGAACTACAGAAAGAGGGACATGGGTATGTCTCTGATTTTCATGGGATAAAGAGAGAATAAATCTACCACTCTCTAGTCACCTGGAATGGTTGGCCTCTTAGAGCAGCCTTGGCCTTCAGCAGGTGATGGAGAAGTGGAGTTCTGTGGGATGAAGCCATTGGCCATGTTCTAAGAGAAGAGGGAACAGCCAATAAGGAAGGTGTTCTCTCCCCTTCTAGCTGCCAGAGGCTACCTGAAGGGAATTTTCTTCCTCTGCTCTTTTGACACATTTGTGCTTCCCCATTTCACACTCTGTTGTGGTCTGTGATTTGACATTCTGAGCAGAACCACTCATCTTTGTGTCCTCTACCCCTGGCACAAAGTGGGCACTTAATTAATATCCAAATATTCAATGAGTAGGTAACGGAGCACACTATTGCTGCCTGGTTTAGAGCCGAGAGCTTCTGGGGTTGCAGAAGAATCAGTGAGGTTTTCTCTTCTGTAAAAATGTGGGCAATAATAGCATCCACTCAGAGGATTGTGAAGATTAAGTGTGATAATGTGTGTAATTCACTTAGCACAGTGCCTGACACATAACAAGCCTCGATGGAAGTTTGCTATCATTCCTCTTATGAGGGGTCTGCTTTCTGTGGCTTCTTCTTTCAGAGTTGTTGTACATAAGTGGCCTGCAGAGACTCCTTTTGGAGCCCTGGATTAAGAGGGGTATGTGGGCCAATGTTCAAGAAAGAAGGGTGCTGGTGCAGGAAACTGAATAAGCTCTCCCAGTTCTCACTGTCACTGGGGACTTGAAAGTGGAATTAATAAAGTGCCTTAAGTTTACTGCCAGTTCCTTTACAGCCTGATTTCCTGCATATTGGGTACTAGATGAGACATAAGGGATTGCAAATGCAAATGGAAAGTGGGATATCGTTAGCTGGGGCCAATATAAATATGTTTGTGGGGGAGGACAGAACAAAGGCCTAAAGGCTTGATGTTGACAGAAACCATGTTATTGTTTAATATATGACTTCATCCTAGTAAAAACGATAGTTCCCCCGGGCCTGCCAGGGAATGGGAGAGATGTGTTATCTGTACCTACACATGCCAGCAACCTGGGGAGGGGGCAGCCTGCATGTGACCCTGACCCAGCCCCCACCCCAGTACCCTCCTGGTGTGTCTGAGGGAGGGGCTTAGCAAATGGTGTCCACCTTGGAGTCAGAAATCGGGATCCCAGCTCTTCCTGGCATCAGCTGCAGCAGAGGCCTTAGCTGGGAGCCTCAGCTCTCCCTAATGCACCCTCAGAAAACAACTAACCCCCCCTAGAGTAGTTGTGATGAATAAACAAGATAAATAGGATACACAAGGTTTTAAAGAAATGCTCAATTAAAGAGACCCTTTGGGATTTGCAGTATCCTTACCTGCTTGTGCTCGACCTCTTCCACCAACCCCACAAGGATTGCAATTCATGGCTCCACCTCCCCCCTCCCACAGCCCTCCCACCCCACCCACACCACCACTTTGGTTCCCGTACCTTCTCTATGTAAATCTGTTTTATTTCATTAGGCCCTTTGCAAGGTGTTGCTTGGCTAAGAGAGTGGAAAAGCCAGGGAAACCTTTAAGAATATATTGTCTGCTTGGGCTTCTTATTCTTGCCCAACCCATCAGAAGCTCCAAGCTACTCCTCTGCCTGCCCCTTCCATTCCACATGCCCCTTTATTTTACCCATTACCTCCATCAGAGATGGAAGCATGAGTCTTTGATGGTACAGAGGGAGCTTCCACAAGCACCCAGTGGAAATTCCTAGTCAGTGGGTTGAAGCATTTCTTGAATTTTAAGAGCACTGGGACCCAAGAACTGGACCTGAGGGAGGCTTCCCAGTCTGCCACCTTCCATTTCCTTCCCCGGAAAGTTTCCACTGGAAATTCCCCAGCTTTGGTCTGAGTGCTTGGCTCTGTAATCTTGGAGACATTCAGCATACACCCCACAATTAAGACTTTGCAATTCCACTCAGTGTTTCTTAAGAGAAAGTTAGATGCAATTAGATCATTTGAAGATGGATTAGCCTGCCGTCTGCACAATATTAAGAAAAATCACGTTGGCAATTGACAGGGCCTCTTTGAAGAGCTCTGAAGGAAAGCCACTAATGAGCTCTACACTGGGTTGCCCCTCTGTTCCCGAAGGGTTAACACAATTTGTGGGAAAGGAAAAAAATCCCCTGTGGTATTAAAATGCTGTGTCAGAGATTTGTAAGCTCTCCTTTGTAGCTCTGCCCCCAGGCCTGGCTCACTTCAGTTGAGATCAGGTTAATAAGAGCTCTGTTGCCGCCTGGCAGTTACAGTTTGATGCCTGACCAGTGAAGTACAGTTATTGGTAGGAGTAGTAAATAAATGCTGAGGAATCTGATTGAACAAGTTAAGGGACATCTGTCCTTCTTGCCTGTCCAGTGTCCATTCATCCTTCTTTTGATAAGAGCAGCTTGATTTGGGGAAAACTACCTCATGTCCACACTCAGTGTGGGTGGGGCTGGCCCAATCACCACTTTAGGGTGACCATGTGACCAACCCAGCTCCACTGGTGTATTTGAGAATCCAGCCATGACCCAAGCCACTGGACTTGTCAATTACATGAGCCTATAAACTCCTATTCCACCTACCCCCAACCCCTGCTTTTTTTGTTGTTTTTCGTTTCTGCCAGGTAGAGTTAGGTGTTCTGTCATTTGCAACTAGAATCCTTATTAATTCAAATATTGGAGGAACTTGTGCTATACTAGGCACTCTGAAGAGGTTAGAAAAGAAACCTATATAAAATTGTCTTGCTCTGAGGAAGCAACAATGCCAGAGTATCAAGTCTTAGAGTCATGAACTATTTAAAAGATTAAATGAGGGGCGCCTGGGTGGCTCAGTTGGTTGAGCGGCCGACTTCGGCTCAGGTCATGATCTCACGGTCCGTGAGTTCGAGCCCCGTGTCGGGCTCTGTGCTGACAGCTCAGAGCCTGGAGCCTGTTTCGGATTCTGTGTCTCCCTCTCTCTGACCCTCCCCCGTTCATGCTCTGTCTCTCTCTGTCTCAAAAATAAATAAACGTTAAAAAAAAATAAAAAAAAAAGATTAAACGACATAGTGTGCATTAAGTGACATAGAGAATATGTTCTGTGGGAAGTCAAGAGAGGGAGAAATTGATGTGGGTGGGTGGGCTTCCTGGTAGAGGCTGGGCTTAAACTGGGTCCTACAGGGTAGAGAGGATTAGGTGAAACTGAGGGAATGCAGCGCTCTCGCTCTTCGCTCTTCGGGAGGCACTCGGGGAGCCCAGGGAAAAGGAAGATCCTGTGTGGATAAGAAGAGGAAAGTGGATTTTGACATCTATATAATCAGGGCAGATACCAAAGGACTTGGAATCCCAAAGGGAAAAATTTGAACTTACCTGGAGAGTTCACTAGTGTGAGTTTACATACAGGCAAGGGAAATCCACACCAGATTGTGCCGCCATATATGTTTTCCCTGTGTTGGAGAGAGACCGGTACAGGGAAAGGGAAAGGCCACTGAACTTGGCTGTACCAGTTTTTAACTGAGTGACCACGGATGAGCTATGTAATCTCTCTGAATCTCCATCTGCAAAATTTGAATCTGCAAAATGGAGGTAAGCACTACAGATTCAGGGGGTTTGTGAGGAGCACTCAGGCAGCACCTGGCACAAGTCACTAATAGTAGATAATATCTGTGGAGTGCTTACTAGTGTTCCCCAGGCACTGTGCTAAGCACCTGACGTACCTTATCTCACCTAATCGTCCAAATAGCCAGGGCCCCCAAAATCTGCTGAATCTGATTTGGGTAACATCTTCATTCCTGTGCTTCATGAAACAGTAAGCCTTATCAGACAGAGCTCAAATTCACTGTCCAATGAGATCTGAATATATTATCTGAGCATTTTTAAAGTTTACAAATTCTAATTCCTTAATACACACCTTAAAATGTGTTAAATTTAATATAATCCCACTACAGAACATTTGGAGAATAGATTAAAAGAACAGAATGCAAACATAACTCTGCTGCCTACAGCATAACTGTGATTTCCTAATACAGAGGTTAACATCCGCTTCGAGTCCTGCCAGTTAGCCACAGTGTGATCTTAGTTAGGTAAGTTACTTTAACTTCTCTCAACCTCAGTTGTCTCATCCATCCTCGTGGGGTAGAAGCCTCCTCACAGAGTTTTTTGTTGTTGTTGTTTTTGGTTGTTTTGTTTTGTTTGAGATAAATGAGATTAAATGAGATAATCCATGCTTTATAGAGTACCTGGCACATCATACACACTCAAATATTATCAATGACCACCCATCATCTTCCCTATAATTCCCTATTTTCCATATGATTGCAGTAACTATATAAATACGATTGCATCCATCTTCTGTTTCCACTTAATAATGTACTTTAGATATTTTCCATATAGCAACATAATCTATCTCTCATTACTAATGTCTATGTTCTCCTGACTGAAATCACTATCATTTATCAACTTGTTCCCCCCTTTTCTAAACATTTATAAATAATGCTGCAGTTCACACCTTTATACATATGGTTCTTTGTAAGAGTTTGAGTCTCCAGATACTGTCTCCTTGAGCTCAGGTTGTGATTCTGCACACAGCTTTTCAGAAAGTGACACCAAGTTAGTGAAGACCTTTGACAAATTGTGGATCATGCTGGTTTGATAGACTGCTATCAGAAGATAGGATTGCTGTGATTTTTCCAACCAGTGAATTCCTTCCGGTGTGATACTCTGTGACTCACCTTTCAGGTGGTTTTATTGTGGGTCTGTCAGCTCAGTCTCCCTGCCCTTCTTGCTGACAGAGCAAGAGGAATCCTTTTAGCTGGAAGTTATTCCCTCTTCTTTCTGAATCTTGTTTCTTGGAGTAGGACGGACTCCACAGAACAATTTAGGGCTGTCTTTCTGTTGCAAATCAAAGCCTCAAGCCCTTGTTTGGGTCCCAGAGTACTTTGAAATTGGACCTGCCCTGCATACACCTGGAGTCACCAGTAAGCCCAGCCCCCAAATCTCCCACACAAAACTAAGGGCAAAGGTGAGCTTTTCATTTCTTCCCCTGGTCCTAAAGTTCCTTTGAAATCTTTATGATCTGTACCTTCAGGGATCATGCAAACAGCTTGAGGAAATCCTTAAATTGTGTTTTCTCCAGATAAGCATTCAGGTCAAAGGAAAGACCTTTGCATGCCTTCCCGATGAACAGAATCTTGCCTAAGTTTAGAAAAAGCCACCAAGGACAAAAATGGCATTCAGCATTTATTCAGTACACTGAGAAATAGTTTTCAAAGGATAAACAGCAAAGCCTAGTACCGTAGAGCAGTGACCCATTCTGGAAGTCTCAGATCGCATGGATACTTGGAGTGAGTAATAGAAATCCATGAACTATTTATGAAATTTCAAAAGCCCTAGTGATAACTGTATGTTACTATTATTTTTTAAAAACAGCACAGGACAACTAGAGCCACAAACTTATTTGTCTTGAATTAGCTTAAGTGAACATTTGCATTCTCATGCTAATTGAAGGCTCTGACTGACAGTATTTTGACAAAGTCGTATGTAAAGTTTGGTTAACTATTTTTATATTTATTGTTTTAATAACAACAAGGGAGAAAATTACTCTTTCACCTAATTAGCTGTTACTTAATTGAGGTCATTTGAAAAGCTGTGTGGCCTTGGAGGAGCTGGTTAACCACTAATATGGTCATTGATAAGGTGTGTGGTCCTGAACTAGTTGCATCAACTACCTGAGCCCCATTCAGTTTCCTTGTTTATTAAAAAGAAATGATATACTCTTCATATAGGTTTGTTATAAGGAATAAAAGACAACATGCAAAGCACACAGTACAGAGGCAAAGTACCTGGCACCCAGTTAAGGTCCAGTGTATAAATATTTTTCCATAAAGCATGGGTCTCTGAGGGCAGAGCGATGTAAAATTTAAAAAGGATTCTCTGGTGGTGAAAATGTTGGAGCACCAGCTCCTTGGCTCTGACTAGTATTGGTTACTAACACTATCATCAGAAGGAAACATTCACTAAACTCATCTCCATTTTGTAGCTACCAGGCAACATTCTTTTGAGCTCTTCCACACCTGGCATAACATACCTTTTCCTCCCGTACCTCCATAGCTGACATTACTCCAGTTCCTGAAGGCAGAGGTGGAGCCAAGCACTGTGTCTGAGGGGGGAAAAACTGACAGACAAGTCCTCTGATCCTTGCCCAAGGGCCTGCTTTGTGAGTGGTGGACTCAATGCTGCTTTTGTTCCACCTTCAGTGGCTGGCCCACAGTTGAACTCAGAGGGGCTGGCTGTTCAGGGCAACCTTGGCCCCCTAAAGACAGGCAGCACCAACCAGAGCCAAGAGTTCACTCAGCTCCCAAGATCTGGCACGGGAGTTCTCCCCACTGGGAAACCTGTCTCAGGGAACATTGAGTCCCCCTTTGGCATTCTAATTCATTCCAAATTTCATGGAGGTATGTTGGAGGCTTGAAATGTGATATCACTGTTGAAAAGGGCAGAACCATCAGCATAGAACCAGTATACCCTTGCTAATTATAAGACATCATAATTGCCTTGTACTCATGCAAGTGAATTGTCCTTCACTCATTCATCAGGTGTTAATTGAGTTCCTACTAAGTATTATGCTTCATGTTAGGGACATATAGATGAAAAAATGGCATCCCTGTCCTTAGAATCTGGTAGACTGGTGGAAAAATTATCACCTGCTTAGATACATACAGCATAATCTGCACTGACAACGCAAAGCCTGCTTTGAATATTCTTTGTCTCTCTCTCTCTCTCTCTCTCTCTCTCTCTCTCTCTCTGCCCCTGCCCTACTCATGCTTTCTTTCTCTCTCTCAAAAATAAATAAACATTTAAAAGAATTAATAGGCACCTAGATAAAAGGAAATAGAGCCTGAATAAGGGGCTAATAATCGTAACAGTTATAATTTATCAAGCATTTATTCTCTGCCATTCACTGTGCTAAGCACTTGGCATAGATCACCTCATTTAATTCTTAAAATAAAACTATAAACATGGTATTCTGATGGTCTGATTATCTTCCTGCCTCTCTAGGGAAGGCCAGACAAAGGACATGGCATCTGAGGGTCTTAAAAAAAGAATAGGGGCTTGCCAACTGCACAAGGTGAATAGATAATTCCAGGCAGAGAAAACAAAATGGTCTGTTGGGAGGCCTGCAGATTACCTGGTATGTGTTGTGCAAAGGGAGTAGAGAGAGGGTATGCCAAGTGAGGATACTGATTGCATTGGAGTGAGAAATAAATGAGATAAGCCTTCACATATGGATGACTCTTAGCAGAGCTAAGATGTGGAGGAAGGAGACTCAGTACTGTAGTGCTGTGGGTAGAAAGAGGGATGACCATGAAGGTTGGCTGCCTTTTTGAAATGGAAAGCTGGCACATACAGGTAGGCTTGAGAAAGGGCAATGAGAGGAAAAACTAAAAACAGAGAACAGAAAGAATAATTGATGGAGACAGGTCTTCCCCCTCCCCAGACTGGAAGAAAGATAAAAAGGGATCTAAAGACATACGTTCATAAGAATAGATGTTGCAAGGATAGGGGACCCACATAGGAAGAGGCAGAAAGAAAAGATGAGATCTTGAGAGTTGTACCCGCCTGATGCCCATTCTGTCTGTGAGATCAAAGACAAGTCTTCTGGGGGCACCTGGGTGGCTCAGTCAGTTAAACGTCTGACTTCAGCTCAGGTCATGATCTCATGGTTTGTGGGTTCAAGCCCTGCATCGGGCTCTATGCTGACAGCCCGGAGCCTAGAGCCTGCTTCAGATTCCGTGTCCCCCTCTCTCTTTGTCCCTCCCCTGCTTGTTCTCAAAAATAAATAAATGTTAAAAAAAAATTAAAAGACAAAAAGAAAGACAAGTCTTCTGAGGAGACTGAGAGGTGAAGGAATATTTTAGGGCCTTGACAAAAGGGGTGAAGGTCTGGAATCACTGTTGAGGGCAATTGTGAGGTGCTGATCATGTCCCTTTGGATCCTGAGGAGAGAGTGTTCAAAAGAGGGACAAGAGAGTAAAAGTGAGGGCGTGTGAGAAACAGGGCATGTGGGAATGGTTGATAGGAGTGGAGAAGATATGATGAAGAGAAGACTTGCCAGGTGACTTCAGGGTCTACCATTGGAATTCTCAATCAGGGAGTGGACTTATTCTGTCCAATAAGTCGTCATTACTGGGAGGCAGATTCTAGCCCCCAACATAAAACATACAAGTGGTGCTACCCAACAAAGGGATAATCTGCCTTGTGAAGGGTTTCAATCATCTGCCAAGGATGTCATGCAGGCAGTTTAGTAAGCTGAATCAGATGGCTTCTTAGATCCTTTTAACACTGAGATTTTATGGTTGCATAATGCGGTGAGTATCAAAGTGGGGGGAAGCTGGTTTCAGCATTCTTGCTGGTTGTCTTGCTTTCTGAGCATGAGAATCTTGATTATAATGTTCAGTAGGGTTTGTGCAGTTAGAGAACTATAGAAACAATCTTTGAATTTTTGTTAATTGCAGGAGGAGTTTTGTGAAGATTGGTAGACGCCATCCTTTAGTTTGGGGACTTTATATATAATATTATCTAGTTAGCATGCATAATGTGTCTTAAAGCCTATGTTCACTATAGAAAAGGCTTCTTTCTCTTTTTATGCCCATTCCATTTCATTACCGATCTGAAGAAGGCCTTTAGCTGGGGTGACTAGGGAAGACCTTTGGTTCTTATCTACTTTGGAGTCCTTCTCTCACAAGACATTTAGTTCATCTTCCATGTCAAATCACCTTCCTTTCATTTGCTGCCTGCGTTGGGAATAGCTGCTTTCTTCTTTGGAATCTATTCGTCTGTCTCAGTGTTCTCCACCAGGAGTGATTCTGGCCTTCAGGGGGCATTTGACAGTGTCCAGAGACATTTTTGATTGTCATGACTAGAGGGGGGCTGTTAGCATCTGGTGGGTAGAGGGCAGGGCTGCTGCTTACCCACTACAATGCTCAGGACAGCCCCCACAACAAAGAATTATCCAGCTCAAAATGTCAATGGTGCAGGGGTTGAGAAATCCTGGTCTACAAGTCTTTCTCCTAAATCAGCTGCTATCAATACATTCTGTAAAAACCTTGATGTCTACTTCAGTTTTCCAACTTGAGAGTTGTAGCAAGGGTGAGTGCCTGCCAGTATTAACTACATGCCTCACCCATCCTTTCCTTCATGCCATAGCAATAAGAAGGGCATTTTTGACTCTTTTTGGAAGGAAAAGTCACTTCTTGGTTGGGGTCCAAACAGAACCAGATCTCTCCCAAGATAAAGGCAGGGATGTCATGACTTTCAGAGTCACAGCATCAGATATCTCCCCACTGCAGCAGCTCTAGGCCAAGGGTACAGATGGAGGAGAAGTTGCAAATACAACTATGTGGTGCCATTTGTTTGATTTTGAGTAAGAGCTCATGGCATCTTTGAAAGACTGGGTATTAGAGATCAACCATGAAGGCCCCCTGCAGTCTTTTCAAGCCAGTGCAAAATCAAGACAGTGGTACTAATGCTAATGTGACTTCAGCACAAATGCACACTGAGAAAATAGTACCTGACTAGGTTATACCTAATCTTCTGATGCTCTGAGAGAACCCATGCAACTCATGCTATATATCCTTGCATCTCTGAATCCCAAATCAGGCTGAGGTTTCCAGGAAATTAGATTAGAAATTACCCCTTCGTAGTTTCCAGATCTTCTACCCCCTGAAGAATCCTATGACAGCATCCCTTCATGACCCACTATGGGTAGCCTGCCACAATAAAAATAACCCAGAGCTGAGATTTTTCTTTTCATCCCTTATATTTTACAGACTTAGTAGCCTCAGGAAAATCATTCAAATTCCTAGAACCTAGGTTTTCTCATCTCTAAAATGAGGACATCTACCTTCCCATTTCTGGAAATCCATTCTGAGAAAATACTCCTAAAAAAATTCAGACAAAATTTTATATACCAAGTTATTTATTGCTTCATTATTTAACATTAGATATCATTATAAAACATTAATTATGACATATCCACAAAATAACATGTGTCCCATGAAAAAATAATTTTCATAGAGTTTTATTGACTAAGAAAATGTTCTCTAATATCAAGAATAAGAAGCAAGATACAACACACGCACATGCACGCACACACATGCACACAAATACACACACCTATATCCATATAATAGTATCTCAACTGTATAAAATACGTGTAGAAAAAAGTCTGGGAGGAAACCAAAGTATTAACAAAAGTTTGTACTTAGTTTTGTGTTAGTACATACATAATATTTTATTTATTTTTTTAAGATGTCTATTTGAGAGAAGAGAACATGTGTGCACACATGAGCTGGGGAGTGACACAGAGAGAGAGAGACAGAGAGGCAGGGAGAAAGAATCCCAAAATCGACATGAGGCTCAATCTCACAAACCATGAGTTCACTACCCAAGCCAAAATCAGAAGTTGGACACTTAACCAGCTGAGCCACCCAGGTGCCCCCATGTGTAACATTTTAAATAAAATAATTTAACACTAGAATATACAATACATTTTTCCCCTTTAAACAAGCATACAACACTAAGGTTTGAGAAACATTGATTTAGAGCTCTGAACAGAATGGGGCTGGAGATGAGAATTGTGGAGTCATAGGTATTTCAGTAGAGGTCACTTAATGGATAAGATCATCTAGGATGAGCCTGTAGCATGAGAAGAAACAAGAGTCAAGGACTAAATCCTGAGAAACCACTACATGTACAGAATGAGCAAGGAAACTGAGCCAGATAAGAGACTAAGCTTATGACAGCAACCAGTATGAGATAATAATTTCGATGGATTAAAACCGTGACATTGAGGGATTAATAAAACTGAAAATTCAGAATTTAATAATCATACATTGGATGTAAGAGATAAGGGTATTAGAAAAGCCAAAGATGACTTGAAGATATCAAGCTTGGAAGATGGAAGAATGCTGATATCAAAGGCAAAGATGGGATAATTTGAAAGGAAAGCAAAGATGGTAGGCACGGAGGAGTCTTGTATGGATTGTGTTTGTGATTTCCCTTTAAGAGAGCTTGTAGCTGCAGCACCTTGGGAATCTGCCACAGCACACAAGCTGGCATCACACTTCCCAGGCAGCTCAAAATCAACCAGTGATTAAGCTCAGAAGAAGTAATAGAGCCAAGCTTTTCTGTCCTATGTTACCTGAGGCTCCCCTCTCGGCTAGCCCAAACACTCAAAGCAGCACTGGGGTCTGATGCTTCTCCTTCCCAAACCTCCTTCCCGCCCCTTCTCTTACCTAAGATGCCAGGCTGGCATCACAGTCTGAAACCTCTCCCTACCTGCTTCAGCCTTTCCCCCTTTTCATCCAGCAGCATTACCCAACAATAAATCTCTTGTACTTTTAATTCCTATCATAGCATTTGCTCCCTGAGGACTAGAACTGATATAGGTGGTGGTGGTGGCATATCCACATGGAATTATGTGGGAGGGAAAATTATATGGGTCTTGAAGATAATCAGGATTGAGGGATAACTGAATAACAAGGGCCTCCCCAACAGCATAATCCAAAGGAAGAATGGAGGACCAAGGTTTGAGCCTTCTGTGACACTCATAATTGAGAGAGATACAGATGAAAGAGAACTCAGTATAGGAGGGGAGATATTATTGAAAAATAGAAGCAAAACCAGGAAAGTACAAAATCAAAGAAACCATGAAGGGAACCAGGAAGGAGGGAAATTGGGAAAATGAGAAGTAAGAGTGTGTGTGTGTGTGTGTGTGTGTGTGTGTGTGTGTGTGTCTTTAGGAACAACTGACCACTTCTGGAAGAGGTCTTTGAAGATGCTAAAGAGAAAAAACAACCACTGTGGGGATTAAAATCCTGGAGACAGTGGGAAGAAAAAGCTAATAAGCCCAGGTAGAGGGGTTAGGTTTCTATAGGAAGGGAGGAATCTCTTCTCTGGAACTTGGAGGGAAGAAAGAGAACATGGCTGGAATGACAGAGGTGGATGAAAATAATGGGTGGGGGTGAAGAATTGCATACTTGATATGCCTTACATTTATGACAATGACAAGGACAAGCTCTGAGATGAAAGGAACGAGTTGGGAAAAATGTTTAAAGAGAAGGGAGAAGGTCAGGAATCACTGGTGTTCACACGATGTTGTCCCTTAAGAAATGTAATGGGGTGAAGGAAATTCTTTCCTTAAACGCATGAAGTTGGTTCTCGATAAAAGCACTGGTCTAAAGGACTGTGACTCTAATTGGCAAGAAAGGACAGATGAATACTGACATTTCTCTTACAGTCGGAGTTTTCCCAGCTGAGACATAACCTGAGTGTTCAGAGATATGGACTGGCATACAGTCTACTATTATAATCATCAATACTCAGAAATAGAGCTAGTACATAGCTAGTTCCCCATTTTCTTTGTTAGGGTGGCACTGTACTTTATCATAACAATGGATGATACAGATGATAAGAATGACTGAGCGTCACCATGCTGTATGGTAGAGGTGGTATCATCAGAGAAAAAAAGTTGGTGCTCTTGAGCAAAAGCTCTGCATTACCAAAATTTGGATTTGCACAGTGTTTAGGCTTTATAGCTCTATCTTGTCCCCGCACCTGCAGTTCTTATAGCCATAAAGGAAAACTTTATTATTGACATTCCTACAGGAAAAAAAAAATTCCTGTTACTAAGTATGAAAGCACCTAGCTCCCAAGTATTTTTCCTGTTAGAATAATTATTTCAATAACGGAGAACTATTATTTCAATAACTGAGAATAATTGTTCAATAATAATGTCTGCAAACTGGTGGTATCTTAGGAACATGACTGTACATTTAGACCAGAGTACAGTGTAGTAGACTGAAATCACTGAAAGGCAGAATCCATGGCAACTATCATTGGTATTGGCCACACGTGGCTCTAGGAATCAGTTCACAGAAGGGCCCTTCCACAGGTCTTCTGAAGAGAAAACCATCAGGAAGCAAAGAAATGAGCCGGGCATGTCAGTTTCTCCAGTGTGGACAGTTGATATGTGTGTAAGTGTGACTTATGCTTGCTAATCACCCCCAAAATTCTGCAACTGGAGAAAGTGCTTTATTCTTCTGACTTTGAAGCACAACTTGGAGACACCTTGATAAGGTCTAGTGATAGGCCAGCTCTTGCCTCATACTGGGCTATGCAGGTGCTGCCTGTTGGCTTCCAAGCCTGTTTTATTCCAAGGCTGGCAAAGTTTGCAGGAGTGTCATGTGAAGAGATTTATGATACTTTCTGATTCCACCCAGCTCCAAATCACTATATGAATAATCTTTCTCATAGCATACTAGTAATTCTATGAGCAGTCTTAGCCAAAATCAACGGAATGAGCAAGCTCGAGGAAATAATTTTTTTCCTTTTTAAGAAATCATTTTGCTGACGTTTTACAAACCTCATAAAAATTAAGGGTTCGTTTGAATTTGGGAGAAAGACTCATTTTATCAAAACTCATTTGCCAAAAATATTTAAATGAGCACATGCTCGATGTAAAAGTGCCAAAAAAATAGTATCAATTATACATTCTCAACCTTCCAGACTCTCCAGAGCCCTTAAAATGCAACGTTTTTCTACAGGTGTTAATGGGATCCTGCAAAGAGGAAGGCGATTTCAGGTAGGGTTGTGACAGAGTGGCTTGTGGGGTGGGTGCTGTGGAACCCTCAGAGGACTCCTGACCACAAACCCATTCAGAGCCAACAATGGCACTCGTTGTTATAAGCAAGTGTCAGTCACGAAAGCGCTGCCCTTACAGAGTGGAGCCTGGGTTTCCATATTCCCAACATGGCCAGAGGTTTCATTCCTCGAGAATGTGTTTATTCAGCCTAGTAAAAACATTAAAAAGGGGAATAAATCTCTGCCGACCCCAAAATGCTTTTCGCCACAGCTGTAAACCATAAAACATTTAGAAAGGTAAGCAGGACTAAAGATAATATGGTTCCCCCAAGCAGCATGGACCTGGAGGTGGCCCTTGCAAAGATGGCTGCAGCACACAGAGCTTCCCTGCAAAATCATTAAGAGAGGGACAGGTTCTAGAAGGTGTTAAATTATTAGTAATAGCTTGTTTTTTTTTTTTTTTTAAGGCGGGGGTGGGGTAGGCAGTAATAAAAACCATGTGCTCAGCAGCCTGCTTGGCCATATAAAATAGAGAGGCCTGTGACTTTAAGTGTTGTAAAAGGGGTTAATTGTCGATTTCTGAATGTGGCAAGTTTATTGATCTTGTTAACAGCAATGGAGCATGTGCCGTTGGTTACCATGGCGGGAAAGAAAAACAGCTTTCTATCCTGTTATTCCATGGACACCCTTACTGGTCTTGGAGCCCAGGTTAAGGAACATATGGGCAAATGCAGCATTAAAATGGCTTCTTTCCACTTGTCCAAATTTGTAGCCATCCTTGAGGTTCTATTTCCTTATTACAGCTACATTTTACTACATTATACTTACCTTTCACACAAAATATATTATTTATTTGTATGACAACCCCACACAGTGGGTAGGAATTATATAGCCATTTTACAGATAAGACAACTGAAGTTCTGAGAGGTGAAGAAAGTTATCTGGTGTTACAGGGCTATTAAGCAAGGATCCAAACCTAGGTCTTCTATTCCAAGTCTAGTGCTTTTCCACTAGTTATTCACACAGTTTGTTCATCTATTAATTCAATAGGAATTTATTGACCACCCACTGAGAGCCAGGCACTGGTCTATGTGCTGGAGATAGAGCAATGGATGAAAGTGACAACATCTCTGCCATTGCAGGGTCTGTGTCTTAGAGGGCATTACCCTAGCTTTTACCTACTCTCTCTTCTAAACTATTTTCACATGCATGGACTGCATCTGCAATTTGGTATTTTATTTTCCTCTTGGGTATTGTCCTGTTGTTATTTCACGCATATGTTTTCCCTTTGGCTCCCCGGACTAGACAATGAGCCACATGAAGGCAGGGCTACTTTCTAATGCTTCTCTTTTTTACACTCCATCCAGCACAACCTATTAGGTAAAATGCACCAGGCTTTTTCTCTGCTGCAGAAACTCCTTATTATTCTAATCTTAACATCATTTAGGGCTTTATTTAGAGCTTGACTCTTGCAAATTTAATTATTAAGCTCTATGCTAAATGTTATACTTACATTGTCTCAATAATGCTGAAACAACCCAAACAGAAGTCCCATTTTACGGTTGAGGAAGATGTGGCTTATGGCAGTTAAGAAACTTGCTCAGGTTCTCACAGTCAATAAGAAACAGAGCTGGGTCAGACATGGTCTGACTCAAAAATCCCATTTCTTTCCACCAGGTACTTGGGACTGAGAAGTGAGGGAATCTTTGCTCCAGTGAAACACATAGAGAATATCAAAAATCCCTGTTATATTATATGCAGGATAAATAGGGTGAATTTAACAACTTGGGTCTCTTTAAGTCTACTAGACATTCTACCAATGATTCATCCAATCATTTAGAACTTCATTGCAAACATCATTGTGTATCTTGGCTCCCTGCCCCACCCTCCATTTTGTGATCCTTTTAGGTTTTTTTTTTATGCTTTTTTTTTTTTTTTTTTTTTTTTTTTTTTGAGAGAGAGAGAGACAGAGCACGAGTCAGGGAGGGGCAGAGTGAGAGGGAAACACAGAATCTGAATCAGGTTTCAGGCTCTGAGCTGTCAGCATAGAGCCCAACACGGGCTCAAACTCATGAACTGTGAGATCATGACCTGAGCCAAAGTCGGATGCTTAACCAACTGAGCCAACCAGGTGCCCCTTGTGATCCTTTTATAATGGCATCTGTCTTAGTTCAGGTGCTATAACATAGTTTACAGAGTGGGTGACTTAGACCACAGAAATTTATTTCTTACAGTCTGGAGGCTGAAAGTCCAAGATCAGGGTCAGGCTCTTGGTGAGGGCCCTCTTCCTGGCTATGCCTTCACGTGGCCTTTTCGGTATGTGCGTACAAAGAGGGATATCTCTTGTCTCCTCTTTGTATAAGGGCTCTAATCGGGTCATGAGGACCCTACCTCATGACCTAATCTAACCTTAATTGCCTACCCAAAACACCATCTTTTAATACCATCCCACTGGGGATTAGGGTTGCAACATAGGAATTTGGGGTGGATCCAAACATGCAGTGCATAACAGTGTGGTGGTTTGGGTTTTTTTCAATAAAGCAAGTTACAAAGGAATCCCTATGTTCTTAGAAAAATGATAAATTGGAGATTGGCTGAAGTCAGGAGGCAGATGGTAGGTTCACACCTGCTTGTGATAACTGGCTTATTAAAAACATTAGTATTAGTGCAGTGGATTGGTCTAACCACCATACACAGTACATTAGCAGTTGGCATCCATTCTGAGAAAAGATGGTGGGCCAGGGCCAGAGAATGGGTCAACTGTTGAAAAACAGAACCCAGCTGGAGCCACAGGGGTCCTGAAAACTAGGTAGAGACTGAGCCCTTCTTTCCAGTTTTGATGGCATAGTTTCCACTTTAAGTAATGTAGTCTAATCTTCATTTACATTCTTCAATCTACACAGAAATGTATTTATTATTGTCCTGTGATAAGTTGTAATGGTGATGTAAAGCAGCACTCAGTTTCAGAGTCTGGACGTAAAGACACAAAAATGTAGTGAGGAGAGTCCTGCAGCATGACAGAGTTTATTAGAATGAAAAAAGGGAAGGGAAGAGCAGGAAAGAAAAGGGAGGGAGAGGGAGAAAAAGAGAGGGGGGGGGGAAGAAAAGAAGGAAGGAAAGAAAGAGAAAGGAAGGAAGGATGGAGGAAAGGAAGGAAGGATGGAGGAAAGGAAGGAAGGAAGGAAGGAAGGAAGGAAGGAAGGAAGGGAGGAAGGGAGCCTAATCCTTTTGGAACCTTTATCAATCAATGTGTCAACAAGCAACTGATAGTTTCTGATTGTGAAGAATTGGATAACAAATGAGTTATGTTTGTAATGAGATTTTGTTTGGTTTCTGCAAGTGGATAATGACTCAACTGGTGAGTCAAGTTAAAGAGTGGCAGGCTACTAGTAGACTGGGTCTCCTGTGAACGCTTGTGATTATTGAAGGGAAGGCTACTGCTTTCATTGGGACTTGCTTGGAAGAGGGATACCTTGCCAATCTGCATTTTTGCCAGTTGTGGTTTTGAGATAACATGATTTAAAATTTGTATGCCAAACTTAAATCCACAATTTTTTTTCATATAAGCACAAGTCAATTCTGTCTTCTTAATCAAAAGAACGTGCCAGCAATTATTGCTTCCCAATATTATTGAGCATGAGGCAATGTAAGGAATAATCCAGAAAGGAGTGATATATTAGTATTATACTTTCTCATAAAAGGATCACGGGCACATATTGTTTTGTATGTCCAGAGCACCTTTTCTTCCTTTGGAGGAGATATTTCTCTTTTTGCCAACTATAATGATTCTTATGGGAGTGCCAGGTAGAGTCCTTCACACTCAGACCACAGAGACCAGTCTAAGGATGAGTAGTGACACAAGTCAAGCCAGCTCTAAGCCTTCCACAAAAATTTTCTAATACAGAGCTGACAAAAGAGCTCTCTTGTGTTTCTAGATATGTAATTGCAGTATAAATCCAGAACTGCCTATGGCCATAAAACCAAAAAGCTGAGATGAGAGAAAGATAAGATGATCTGATTCTTTGGATCCAGTCTTCCCTAAGCTAACTCCACCCCCGCTTTTCCCAGGCATTGGCTAGTGAGCCAATAAATATTCCTTTATTGCCTAAGCTAGGTCAAGTTGGGATTCTGTCATTTGCAACCAAGCGTCCTGAGTGATACAAATGATCAGAAGACCAGGCCCCCAAAAATGTGATCCTTAGTTATCTGATAATTAGGAAAAGCATTCAAGCAAGGTTTACATTAAAGAAGATAAGGAGAGGGGCACCTAGGTGGCTCAGTCAGTTGAGCTTCCGACTTCAGCTTAGGTCATGATCTCGCTGCTTGTGGGTTTAAGCCCTGCGTCGGGCTCTGTGCTGACAGCTCAGAGCCTGGAGCCTGCTTCAGATTCTGTGTCTCCCTGTGTCTCTCCCCCTCCCCCCCTCTCAAAAATAAACATTAAAAATTTTTAATTTAAAGAAAATAAGGAGAATGTGTATGCAGAAGACAGTATATTTCAAGACATTAAGGGCTAGTTTGAAATCTGAAAAGAAGTACAGACTACAGAATACAAATCTTGTGGGAAAACCAATCTCTACAATGTTTTCTGCAGAAGTGAAAGAACAGGGCTTAAAAGTGATAAATCTACTTTGTTCTGAGCACAGGTTTTCAAGAACATGTTTCACTATGTTTTGGAATATATTTTCATTGTGACTAAAGATTATCATTGGTATTTTCAGGAAGATTACTCCAAAAGTGATTAAAATGATGTTACTAAAGATTATGGTACATTTAATCTTTGGTACACTTATTTTATTTCCCCAGTTAGTAGTTACCATCTTAGCTAGCCTTGATAATACTAGCCAAATAAATAAACCAGTAGGTTAGGAAGTGTCAGTATGGACAGGCTCTATTGAGTGTCATTAACTAGAGAATAAACAGGCTGGAATGTACACATCAAACCCATTTTTCATCTTCTTTGAAAGTGTCAACAATATCTGGGAGACATTTCTATGTCTCTATCTATACTTTCCATAAATGAGGAAAGAATATGTGAAAATCTGGCCACAACTTATAATTTTTGAAGGCAGGAAAATATTTGATATTCCCAGTGGAACAAAGGAAACATAACAAGTCTTCTACACATTAAAAAAATGCCTGTTTTGTTCTCAGTGTCCAGATCAATTGCATTTATTCTAAGTTGAGGGACGTCTCATAACTCATTCAAGGAACACCCACAGTGGGTCATGACAGGCCTTGGGGAAAAACGTAATCATGTTCATAAGTGTCTATTAAAAAGCAGAGGATCTCAGAAGTCACATTTGGATGAACTTTAGTTGATTCATTGAAACATCAATTATGTCAGATATCCCATGAACCCTAAGCTGCTTTAGTAAAAACTCTCTGATGCTCTGTTTAGTCAGTACATAAGTACCTCTGATTGTTGTTGAATGTACATAGAGCAACAACAATTAACAATGAACAAATAAACAAGTCGGGATATGATATCAGCAGAGTGCAAGGAAATGACCCAAAAGCTCAATGTTCTAGAATTAAGTGTTTTCCAAGAGGAAATCAGTTTCTACCCCATGTGGCCATTGTTACAGACTGGAATCTGGATTTTGTTTGCACTTGATTACACAGAGGAAGAAGAAAAAATGTGTTGTTCTGGTGAGAAGCAAATGCTGAGTAGTTTTCCTCAGTGAAAAAATCAATGTGAAGTCTTCCTCCCAGGCCTAAAAAAAGAGTGAGGAAGTAGGGGAAGGGATGCTATTTAGCATCAATATCATTAAAATTCCCTCTTTTCTCTGGTGGATGTCCTTCTTCTGGTTTTACAGCTTAGAGAGCTCAGCTCTATCCGAGGGCTCTAACATTACTTTTCACACTTATATGGACCTATTGTAATAATGGCTGTTTGTATTAATTGAAGTAATCTTCAAAGTAGTCCTAATAGTTTCATACATTTGTCACCATCCCCGTTTGAGACTCAGAAAAATTAAATACGTTGCCATAGATCCTGTAGATGGTTAGAGGCAGCTAGGATTTGAATACCAGTCTGTCTGGGTCTAAAGCCAACATCTTAACCATTAAATCCATTGCAGCATGCATTTCACTGCCACATATGCAAATCTGCTACTTCTGACCCATGAATGCTTTTTTTTTTTTTAAGCTATTGAGGATAAGCTTCCTCCATACCCCAGGCGGTTATGCTATAGCCTAGTGGTGTAAGTGTGTGAAAGGTCTGTATACTCTAGTGTAACACAGATAGGGCTCAGCCACAGAACAAAACCAATGACATTTTTCTTTTACATTTATGTTAACACACCTAATCAGCTGACCAGAGACCATAATACTAAGATTGTAGACTACAGAGTAGGATTATACTATACTACAGTTATAACTATAAACTCTTTTTTATTTATTAAAACCCATCATATTAGTAATCACATTTTATTGGTTGAGGTCACTGCTGTGGAGAAGAAGGAAATGGCACACTTTGGTCCTCTTATATCCTGGATCCCAAAGATCATTCTCTCAGCCTACTGGTTGTCAGTCTGTGTTTTTGTATTCCAGGACACATTTTCTACTCTGGGCCAGTAGGATCATGGAAATATTCTCAGGTACCTCCTTTCCACACAAAATGCCTACGTGGTTTTCTTCCTTCTGACCCCCAACCACTGACCACCATAATATTCTCTCCTCTCCTCCTCTCCCTTTCCCTGCCCTTGTCTCCCTCTCTCTCTCTTTTCCTCATTCTATTCCCAGAGTAATATTTAGCATCAAGGAGGCCCTTTATCCTGGAGTCATTCACACCCATATCCTAGCAGCAAGTGGTATCTCTGAACAGAATCTACTAGTTGGAGGGAAGAGTCAGTGGATAGATGCAGCCTTGAGCCATTTAGTTCCTTCAAGACTCATCAAAGTCGTTGAATTTTATAAACAAATAATCATTTTGATCTGTTTTTCTCCCCATTCACATTACTGATTCATACAGTTTTGAGTGCATTTCTATGGAGGATGGGGTATTTGGCCATGCTTTTAATGTTGAAATTTAACTCTCGCTTCCCTCCCTTTCATCTTTCCTCACTCCATCCCTCCCTCTCTTCCTCAATTGCAGATATCCTTTAGACAAGCAAAGAAAAATAAACAAACAAACTTCATTGAGACTTTAAACAGTTCATATCCGATTGGGTGACTCACCACAGGTGAACTGAAGGTGGTGTCAAATGTCTTCTCAGAAGGACCCCATGTTACCTAATGACAAGAGCATGGGGCTGGACATCAGGAGCCCTGGCTTTAGCCCGAGGCTTCCCTTTCATATTTCAGAACTCTGAGCAAATCACTTGGCCTCTTTGTACCTAGTTTTGTCATCTGTAAATAGGGAAATATGGATTAGTGAGTGACTTTCAAAGTGTTGATAGGAGCCCTCAAATACTCATGGAGGTGCCTCAGGGTCTGTCCCAAAAGAGATGTTGTGGTAGAGAAGAAGAGGTCGTATAGAACAGGCAAAGCTAATCTCCCCATCCCTACTTCAACCCGGGTAAGTGTTCTTGTTCAACGATTTTTAACTCTATCACACTTTTGAGCTCCTGCTAGAAAATCTGTTCCAAAAGAGGTGCAAAACTACTGGACTAGGTTATCTTCAAGGTGCTTTTGGCATATCTGATTTTAATATATAAATTATCTGTCTATGACCTTCATTTACAGAAAGAATGGAGACTTTCCTTTTCTCATGTGCTTGTTGCTCTAAGAATAAATTTCTCATCAAAAGAATAATCTCCTCTTCGTCCTGATTCCTACCTGGCTCAATATAGGACAAAATGCACAAGCTAGATCCGTTATCCCCTTGTGAGTATCTTCCATTTAAACACGTCTATCAATGATGGGCTTAAGAAAGGCATAATATGTTTTCACAGTTGCCACACAGGGCCAACTGTTTTGGTAAGGATGACCACGTAGGACAGCTTTGTGCTCTTGAGCAGTCCTCTGTTAGATGAGAAGTCATAAGCCATAATCAAAGCAAAGGCCAGGTTGTTCATCCACTGTGAAAGAGACATTTCTATAGTTCTGCTAACATTTCCTATATTATATTAATAATATGTTTTGAGAAGATGTTGTTTGGCTTGTTTTCTGGACAAGTTGGATGAGTGTCTCTCTCTGTTTTGGCCACAGACCTTCATAGGGTTTGTTTTTCCTTCTGTCCCAAACATATGACTTAATGGGTTGCTGAAAATGTCCAGGCTGCTTCTGGCTCTGGAGGTAGCTTGGCTCCAACAATGGAGGGCATTTAGCAGACTCTCATGTTTTAGAGCAGGAAAGACTTGAGAGGGCATGTCACCTGGTGTTTTTTCAAGATGTTTTTTAATTTTTTAAACAGCATACTTTTTCCCCCTAAAACAAATCTGATGCAAAACCTCAGTATAAAATAGACCAAAGAAGAAGGGGAAGTAGGAGAATTTTACCAAACTGCACTTCCCTTGCTGTTCGCCCTCACACACAGTCAGCAACATCTAAACACCTTTAAGTCCTAGAAGTGATTATAACTACACTGCATAGTCCTGTCATGAACCCCTCTTTTTTTTTAGTCAGGAAAGTGAGACCCCATGAGTTTTAGTGACTTGCCGAAGACCCCAGAGCTAGCGATGTGTCAGTACCAGATTGCAAGGTTTCTGTTTCTAGTAATATCCCCCCTCCTACCTACGCTCCATACCCATCCCTGCCTCTAATTTACTGTGCCACCTCACCTTTTAGCCCTGGGAAAGAGCAGAAGGAAAAATTATATACCAGGCAGTGTGATTGATACTTTATATCTGTCTTTAATTCTCAGAGCAACTTCACGAGGAGAGCAATATTAATATCACTTTATAGATGGAGAACATAGACAAAGAAAGGTTAAGTAACTTGTCCAATGAAACTCACCCAGAACTGTCTGATCTTGATTGAAAGTTAGTTTTATGTGTGGTGCCTGGGTCTCAGTCGGTTAAGCCTATGATTTCGGTTCAGGTCATGATCTCACAGTTTGTGAGTTTGAGCCCTGCATCGGGCTCTGTGCTGACAGCTCAGAGCCTGGAGCCTGCTTTGGATTCTGTGTCTCCCTCTTGCTCTGCCCCTCCCCCACTCATTCTCTGTCTCTCTCTCTCTCAAAAATAAATAAACATTAAAAAATTTAAAAAAAGAAAGGAAGCTAGTCTTATCTGATTTCAAAACCTGTTCTACTATACCACAGGATAAAGAATGCAAACTAATGTTGCTCATGAATAAAGCCCTGTCTTAATATGACAAGCTCAGGTATAAATCCTGACTCGTATTTCATGAGATACTTTGTAGCTCTTGTTAAATAATTACTATAGAGTAACCGTCTCCAAAGTTTCTGTGTCTATTATGAACATTTTGGAGGGTGTGTTCCCAAACCTCAACCAATAACACCCCTTCTTTAGGAACCATTGCCTGTCACTTCTGCACTTCATGCCACCCAGAAACTGGGGCTTCCAGAGCCATGGTTTTAATGTCTGATTCATCAGGTCTTGAGTGGGCCAAGGTAGGAACGAGGACAAAGAAAGAAACGACATGTAAAATCAAGAGGCTTACTCACCATATGCGTTGAACAGTGAAAAGAGAACCAGATAGAAATGGAAGGCCATCCTGTGATGGCATCCATCTTGGTTCTATTTCTCCCCTTCAGTTCAGTGAGACACCCTTGTAACTAGATAATGCAGTCTGCCTTTCCCTTCTTAAGCTTTAGTTTCTGTTACTTGCAAACAAAACAGTCCTACTGAATATATCATCAAATCTAGGGATCTGAGTATTCTTCAGGTGAGTTCAGACTACCTACCTATTGCAGTCATGCTGATTGTTTGTACAAACCGTACAATGCTACCATTATTAGAGGCCTCAGCAATCAGCTATTTCATTCCTCTATGTTTACACAGAAACAGGTAACTCTGTAAAGGCCCTTTTTCACACAGAGAAGGTACAATATCCAGAGAAAGTCGATCTCCTTTGGCCGTATTGAGTCTGTCTCTTAGACTTCTCCTCGCTGGACAGAAAATATAAAATATGTTTGTTCAAAATAAATAAGGTAGGAATATAAAGCTCTATTAAGTAGAATGAAATGCTTGATATTTCACAAACAGATTAATTTGAGAAGCAAAATCTAAGTTATGAATAACATAAAGTAATGAATAACTGCTACAGGCAACAACATGGATGAATCCCACAAACATATTGGAAGAAAGAAGCCAAGTGAAAAAGAGTACAAATTAATATAATTCAGTAAGTTGCTATAAAATTCCAAAAGATTAAAAACTAATATAAGATGATAGAAGTCAGAATAATGGTTACCTTTGGGAGGAATAACCAAGAGGACCATCGGGGAAGTTTCTAGGTGCTATAATGTTCTAGATCTCTATTTATGGTAGTTACATGGGTGTATTTACTTTGTGAAAATTCACTGAGCTCTGTATTTATAATTTGTACTCCTTTCTGTATGTATATTATACTTCGATTTTAAAAGCTTCTCTCAAAAATGTCTGAATTACTAGAAATTAGGCAGAAAACCTAATTCCTTTAGGTCTTGGTCTCACATTACATAAAGTAAGTATTTAAAATCAACATTCTTAAAACTAGAGGGGATCTAAGAAAGTATTTAGTTCAGTTGTCAAGTGTTTTACAGAAAGAGAGACAAGGTCAAAGAAGTGAAGTGATATTGCTGTAAATTTTACAGCTTATAATTGGTAGAGCCAAGATTAGTACTTAGATCTCTTAGCTATGTTAGCAAAGATATTCCAAATAAACCTCTAAAAGAATAATATGTTAAAATCAATTCACTCTGAAGTATACTTTTGTATTAGGGACAAAAGACTTATAAAATAAATAAATAAAGTGACCAATATGATCCATGTTGGCATAGAAACAATATGATAGTGTTTGTAAAGATAAAATCCTTCTGTGATCCACTCCATGAAACAGCCATCTGGTTTGGTTCCTGAGAATTTTGGAAAAATTATATATCACCAGCAATCTCATTCCCAGGCTAATATTTGAAAGAAAGCCTTGATGAGGATGAGGATGATGATGATGATGGTGATGATGATGTCAGGGATGATGACGGTATCAATGATGACAAGGTCAACAATGATGACGATAATACAGTCTTATACTTGTGTGAGTCATTAGTTTTCTGATTAGTGAAATTAGTTTCCTAATTGTTGCTATAACAAATTACTACAAACTCAATGGCTTTAACCAGCACAAATTTATTATCTTAACAGTTTGAGAGGTCAGAAGTCCAAAATGGGTCTCACTGGGCCAAAATCAAGGTTCGTTCCTTCTAGCAACTCTAAGGGAGAATCCATTTCTTTGCCATTTCCAGCTTTTAGAGGCTGTCTACCTTCCTTGGCTCATGGCCCCTTGCATCTTCAAAGCCAGCAATGGCCAATAGAATCTTTCTTAACACTGCATCACACTAACACTGACTTTTCTCCCTCCTTCCATATTTTAAGAATGTTTGTGATTACACTGGGCCCAATGAATCTAGGATAATCTCTTTATTTTAAAGTCAATTGATTATTGACTTTAATTCCATCTACAACCTTAATTCCCCCTTTGCCATGTATCCTAACATGCTCTGGGGATTGGGGCATGACCATCTTTGGGGACCATTATTCTGTCTACCACAGGTAGATTGTATTTATGCATTTTTTCAAAATAATGTTCCATATATATATATATATATATATTTTTTTTTTTTTCCATGTCTGAAAGCAGTGCTTTACCTAGAACAAAGTCATTCTGTTCTGGATATGATTATTCTTATTTTGCCAAGGGAAAAGAAAATAAACAGAGAAGTGAAATAAATTGTCTACATTTCTGCAGCTGGTTGAGGCAAAGTACAGTGCTAGAAGCCAGATTTCCAAACCTACTCTTGGCTTCTTCAAGCTCCATAACCTCTTGAGGCTGAGCTGTGGTGAACAGTTTGAAGCATGTGAGATGTGGAGGACTGGAGTTGCTGCATTACTAATGCTACTTGATGGACAAATTTTTGCAAAGAGCAGCATTCTTAGTCCATACATAGTTACTACACATCTATAGCATCTGCCTCATTCCCTCCTCTACTGAACCCTCAGCCTGGGTCTCATGCTTGTCACAAAGCACTATTTCTCTAGTTCTAGGAGAACTTTAGCCCTTTCAAATTTGTTCCAGGTAGTGGGGGCCGGGGGCGTAGGGCAGTGATGAAATTACATGAAAGCCACTATTGACAGGATGTAAAGACATGCACTGTGGGTGAGAACCACGTGGTCAGGGAGGAAGACCCTCATCATAAGCATTTGGGATTTTTTAAATTTTTAAATTTTTTTTTAATGTTTCTTTATTTTTGAGAGAGAGAGAGACAGACAGACATAACCTGAGCAGGGGTGGAGCAGAGAGAGGAGACACAGAATCCAAAGCAGGCTCCAGGCTCAGAGCTGTCAGCACAGAACCCAACATGGGGCTTGAACTCACAGACTGTGAGATCATGACCTAAGCTGAAGTTGGACCTTTAACTGACTGAGCCACCCAGGCGCCCCACATTTGGGCTTTTAGATGTGATGTGCCTTGTCCAGAGCCAGGTCCCCCCTGCCAGTTCATTGCCTTCAGTCATGGCGTCCTCCCAAATTCTCAGATGGTGGAAGAAGGGGATCAGTTGGTACAAGGCAAGCAGCACAAGTTTTGTGCTCTCTCAGAGAGAAACAGCAAAGGGGCGTTCCTGATTTCTCTTAGTCTGAGATCTGCTCATGGAGGTTTCTCAGTCTCCCTGGCAGAGACCCAGATGCCCCACTTGTAGTGTTCCTCCACAGGCCAGAATTCTCAGCTGAGTTGAGCCTCAGAGCAAATTGTAGCTCCTGGCTAAACACACACAACAGCACAGCCCAGAACTGGGAACACTTAGCTTGGTGCAGACCTGGATTTCTCTGTCACTCTTTATGCAACACTCTCCTGTTCAGGTTTCTTCACAGTGCTCACCACCACCAACCCCCCCTCCCCCACATGCTTATGAGGATAACAGATCTAAGACTTCAGGATTATTCAGCACCATAGTCCTGCATAGTCTGGCTAGAGGGGATTGCTGTTCATGAATGCGCTACATGCCTTGTTCTTTCATCCCAGCTGTGTGAGGGGCACAATAAGCTTTGAAATATTGTTACAGAGCTAAAGCAGACCCTTTCCTCCATCAGGGTTTTGTCAGCCTGAAATAATTTTCTCTTAGTAATAAATAAATCATTTCCCCCACAACCCTGAGAAATAAATATTAGGGCTATGGGTGAAATAAACTGCAGAAGAGAATTAATGTTATAAATAAAAATAATGGAATCTTACATATTTCACCATTTGTCAAGCTCTTTCACATATATTATCCACTTAATCAAGAAATGTTTACTGGTGGGCTCCAATGCTATCGATACGTCTGGAAATGAGGCTTACACACGTCTGGAATTATGTGGTGAGGTTGCTGAGGAGGGAACCTGTAATATCGCGGATCAGAGTGTATCTCAACCTCCAAACTCTGGTCCATTCACAGTGCGTGTACCAGCAACACTTTGAGGCAGGCAGGGTATTCTACCGCCATATCAAAGCTGAGAAAACTGAAGGCCCACCAGAGTAGGGCAGAGTCTTGCCAAAGCCCCACAAACGGACATGCTAGATCTGCCTTACATCCCAGTGATCCTTGGTTTGTTGTCAGGCACAGTGCTTGGCCCATAAGAAGCCCCCTCTACAAACATGAATAGCTTCTAAGTGCTCAGTCGATGCCGCTTGCTGTTATAATTGTTAGTGGAGCGTGAGGAGGATGGCAAAACTCATGTGAGCGTCTGAACTAATCAGAGGCCGCCGAAGGAACATTCTGCTCTGGAACATTTGCATTGTAACTGGAAATTGTACACAGCAAAAACAAAGTGTTTATATTTTCTAGTTGGTTGTAAGAAGAGAAATATTGATGACAACAGATTAGTTGTCTGACCTACTATTTTGAAGTTTGCATGCTGACAGATTCTTTTTCCCTGAAATAAATTCAGTGAATACTTACTTGTAGCATTTCAAAAGTCATGTGCTCATTTTACTAAAATATGTCTGTGGGGGTTTTGTTGCAAACAAATTTAAAAATTGGAAAAAACATTTTTTTTTAAGTTTTAAAAAGGTTACCACAGTAAGTACTTAAGAATTGTATGTTGAGTAAGTTGGATTAAATTGAATCTTTTGATTTGGTGATTTTTTAAAATGTCTAGCATTAATATTCCCAAATATTTATATTGATACCTTGATTTGCAGGTGTTGATCTCTAATGATTTCATATCAGCTCACTTAATTTCAATAAACAAATGCTCCCAGCATTCATTCTGTGTTTAAGTAAAGTCATACAAATAAGCTGGAAACATATCAAAACCCTTGCTAGTACATGCCCTTAACTGGTCAAACCTGTACATATCTGAGTCATAACAAATCTGTGTTAAGGATACAGTGAACACTAGTGATCCACCCACCATGAGAAAACCTCTAACTCTAACTCTATGGAGTCCAGAGTTAGTCCTGATTCAAAATCCAGACATTCAGGAGCCTGTAATTCACCCTAGGTAGGTGCCTTCTTTGTGCCTGGACTGGGGAATAGATTGTTCCAGAAGATTGCCACATCTCAAGAGACAAGTCTTTTCAGGAGCACTTGATGATCTGGCCAAGTTATTTGGGAAAACTAGTCCCTGTATTTATTTTTACAAGCCAGATGCCTACACATTGTGAATTCTTTTACAAAAACAAAAAGGACTTGGAAAAAAAAGAAAGGTTCAGGATCACAGATGAAACCTTGAGAATATCTTACAGTTTTATGGATAAAAAGTGTCCTTGATTTTTACCTTCTATGATGGTTCTGAAGAAGAGTTTACCACTCTGAATGCAGAAAGTAAACAGAGAAAGAGTTTTAACGTATGCCCAGAGTGTTCAGTAAAGACCTTAAAGCTGAGATTTCAAGGGACTCTGTACCTGAGGGTATGGAGAGGGTGATAGTGCTATGAGGTAGAGAACAGAGACTCTCTGCTCACCATGATTCTGTCTCATTCCTAGGGATTCTTCAGGAGCCCTTAGGCCATTTTGATAAACACTAAGTAATAACCAGAAGTAACACGTGGAATGGATTAAGAGAGGAGGGATTAACTAATATGGTCAATAACCCATCACATGCTAGTGGCATGGGGAAAAGGTAGAGGTGGTTATGGTATAAGTTGCTGACCATGATTGGTCATGAGACTCATGTGATCCACAAATCTTTACTGAACACTTACTACGAGCCAGCTACTGTTTTAGGAACTAAGGATGTACAGTGAAAGAAATAGGCAAAAACTCTTCTCTGTCTTTTCTGGAGCTTGCAGTTGTTTTGTTTGTTTCTTTGTTTGTTTTTAATGTTCATTTCTTTTGAGAGAGAGAGAGTGCATGTGCACACGAGCAGGGGGAGGGACCCAGAGAGAGAGGGAGAGATAGAATCCCAAGCAGGCTCTACACTCAGCACAGAGCCTGATGTGGGGCTTGATCTCAGAACCGTGAGCTGCAATCAGGAGTCAGACACTTAACTGACTGAGCCACCCAGATGCCCTGGAGCTTACATTCTTGAGGGAAAACCCAATGATGCCAGGGAGGGAACGATTGCTTAAGCAGAAATAGAAAGTAAAGTAAGAGGTAATGAAGTGATGTGGGGGAGGACTGCTACCTTATCCAGGTTGGTTAGGAAAGGGCTTTCTAATAAGGTGACATTTGGGCAAAGGCTTGAATGAAGTGAGGGAGTCTATCCGAGGGAAGTGTAGTTCAGACAAAGGAGTCAGTCGGTGTGAAAGGTTCTTGATGGAAGCATGCTTGGCATAATCAACAAATAGCAAAGAATCTTAGAAATTGACTGAGTATGGCTTTAAGATCACCTGTGATCTCTTTATCAACTTGTTGGAATCCTTCGTGTGCTTGATAGTTATGGCCCACCCATTAAAGGCTGGTGCCCATTAATAACCGTAGCACCTCCATGTTTGGGCAATGAGGAAAAGAAGGCCCTGTTCTCAAGAAGCACTGAGTAGAACTGGGGAGAGGTTTGGGGAGAATGGGAGACTGAGGCATAAACAGCTCACCTACTACAAGTAGCTGAATCCTGACCTCCACATTTCTCCTGTTTGTTTTAACAGCTCTATTAGCAGCACCACAAGAAGGAGTATGAAAAGTGTGGAATCAGATCTGTTTGTTCAGTTTTTACATTCCAGATGATTAAGTGAAATGTTAAATGGAACCAAATCTATATTCCTGTCAGTGTGAGGCAGAGAAGGAAAATAAACTCCAGCTTCCTGGTGTAGACAGGGAAGAGCGAGACAAGCAAACCCTGCTCCTTCACACCCCCTCTCCCTTCTTGTCACAAAGAGCAGTCTCTCTGAGGCCCTCAGCACTTACAAGGGACGTGACCAGAGATGGAGGTCAAGGGAACTCCAGGAGCCCTAAATGCTCAAGGGCCCATTGTTGGGTCCCATAGCTGTGCATTTATTCAGTTGTCTTTTATTACACATCCACTGTGAGCCAGCATTGTGTTGTATCATAAAATGCTATGATGGGGGCATGCACAAAGGCCTGTGGTGTCCAGAGAGGAGCTTCCAAATGTCAGATTAGAATGGCTTCCTGAAGAAGGCAACATGTATCTCAAAGCCACACAAGCAGGATTTAATTGACTTTTTTTTTTTTTAAGGACAGTTTACTCATTGTTCATTTGCTAAAATCACTCAGAGCCAAGGTCTAGAACAGGATTTTTCAACCTTGACACTGCTGACATTTGGAGCCGGATAATTCTTTGTTGTAGAAGGCTGTCTTGTGCATTGTAGGATGTTTAACAACATCTCTGGCCTCTCTTCACTAGATGCCAGTAGCTCCGTAGCCCTCAGCTGCAACAAAACCCAAAAATGTCTCCAGATATTGCCAGACGTCCCCCATGGTACAAAGTTGCTTCCTATTGAGAATCACTGGTCCAGAAGAGGAAGTCCCAGGCCAGGCCTGATGCTACTTACATTCTCCAAGTAAACAAGAATGAAGCTCTTCTGATGAACAGCTGGTCTCATTTTTCCACTAAAGCTTGAACAATGGATAACAGGCTAAAAAGGCATATAAGTTAGCCATATAAGAGAATTTCCTGCTTCAAAATTTAGTTAAGAATGTAGAAAACCTCAGTGCAGCAATTATAAAATATCCTCCACTTTGGATATGTGAGTGAAACCAAGCCTCATTAATGTGCTTAAATTTTTAAGATTTTATTTTATTATTTCATAAAATTTTTTAAGTATATTTTGAGAGAGAGAGAGAGCAGTGGAGAGGCAGAGAAAAGGAGAGGGAATCCCAAGCAGGCTCTGTACCATCAGCATGGAGCCCAACGTGGGACTCAAACCCACAAATCATGAGATAATGACCCAAGCTGAAACCAGGAGTCAGGCATCTAACCCACTGAGTCACCCAGATGCCCCAAAGATTCTATTTTTAACTAATCTTTACACCCAACATGGGGCTTGAACTCACAACTCCAAGTTCAAGAGTCTCATACTCTACCAACTGAGCCAGCCAGTGCTTTCTCACCCCCACTTATTAAAAGCGAAAATTAGTGTTTTTGTTTTCTTTGGTAAATACTCAGTAGTGGTATAAGTGGATCGTGTGGTATTTCTATTTTTAAGTTTTTGAAGGACTTCCTTACTGTTTTCTACAGTGGCTGCACCAACTTACATTCCAACCGGCAGTGTATGAGGATTTCTTTTTCTCCACATCCTCACCAAAACTTGTTTTTCTTGTCTTCTTGATTTTACCCATTTTAACAAGTGTGAGGTGATACCTCAATGTGGCTTTGATTTGCATTTCATGATTTGCATGATTAATGATGTTGAACATCTTTTCATGTGTCTGTTGGCCATCTGTATGTGTTCTTTGGAGAAATGTCTGTTCATGTCTTCTGCCCATTTTTTTTTCAATATATGAAATTTATTGTCAAATTTGTTTCCATACAACACCTAGAAAACATGAATAGACACTTCTCTACAGAAGACATCCGGATGGCCAACAGGCACATGAAAAGATGCTCAACGTCGCTCCTCATCAGGGAAATACAAATCTGCCCATTTTTAAGTTGGATTATTGGGGGGGGGGGGGGTTGGTGTTGAGTTGTGTAAGTTCTTTATATATTTAGATATTAATCCCTTACCAGATATGTCATTTGTAAATATATTCTCCCATTTCAGTACGTTGCCTTGTCACTTTGTTGATGATGTGTAAAAGTTTTTTATTTTGGTGTACTTCCCATAGTTTATTTTTGCTTTGGTTTCCCTTGCCTTAGCAGACATATCTCAAAAGATGCTTCTATAGCCAATGTCAGAGAAATTTTGCTTATGTTTTCTCCTAGGAGTTTTATGGTTTCAGGTCTCACATTTAGGTCTTTAATCTATTTTTATTTTATTTTTGTGTATGGTGTAAGAAAGTAGTCCAGTTTCATTCAAACACTAAATCAAAAAGATACACGCACCCCTATGTTTATGGAAGCATTATTTATAGTCACCAAGATAGGGAAATAGCCCATGTCCACCAATAGATAAAAAGATAAAGAGGATGTGGTATGTTTGTACAATGGAATATTACTCAGCCATAAAAAAGAATAAAATGCCATTTGCAATGACATGAATAGACCTAGTGGGTATAATGCTAGGTGAAATGAGTCAGACAAAGAAAGACAAATACCATATGTCTTCAATCATATGTGGAATTTGATAAACAAAGCAAATGGACAAAGGAAAAGAGACAAACAGACTCTTACATATAGAAAACAAACTGATGGTTGCCAGGGAGGAAGTGGGTGGTGGGATGGGTGAGATCGATAAAGAAGATTAAGAGGTATGGACTTTCAGTTACAAAATAAATAATTTGTGGAGATGTGAAGTACAGCATTGGAAACATCATCAATAAGATGGTAATAATGTTGTTTGGTGACAGATGGTGACAACACTTATCATAGTGATCATTGAGTAATGTACAGAATTGTTGAATCATTATCTTGTATACTTTACAGTAATATACCATGTATGTTAATTATACTTCAATTTTAAAAGAAGTAATCTCTTTTTTTTTTAGTAATCTCTTTTTTTAAAGGGAAAGTTAATCTGCATTAGACGACAAAGTCAGAAATAGCTGTTCTTTTTTTAATGGAATTGCCATTTCAATAACTTTAAGTATAGTTATTGATTTAAATTTGCTTAAAAATATTTGGCAGTCAGTGTATTTTTTGAGGCTTTGATAAATGCTTAAGAATTATTTTTACTTACTGTACTAATTAAATGTAAATGACTTTCACATGAGTGCTTATAAATAGTATGTTTTCCTAAGTGAATCTTTGTCTTCTGGATTATTATGTACACTGCTCATTTTTCCTGTAGTACTGAAAATATGGGCTCAATTCTGCCAATTTTTGAATTAACACAGATTCCAAAGTTAGGTCTTACTTCACCAAAGTTAGGTCACCAAAGTTAGGTCTTACTTCACCAAAAAATGAAGTTTCATTTAAAACAAGAAAAAGAATTTACATTTACTGAGCACCCATTACATGACCAGCACTGGATTAGGAGAGTGGTTCTCAACCAGGGGGGGAATTTGCCCCACAGAGGACATCTAACAATGTCTAGAGACATTTTTGGTTCTGACAACTGCAGGGCTACTGTGGGCATCTAGCAGGTAGAGGCCAGGGATGCTGGTTAACATCCTGCAATGCACAGTCCAGCCCCCGCTAACAAAAATTAACCAGCACAAAACATCTGTGCTGAGGCCCAGAGACTCTGAACTAGGCTATTTATCTATGTTACCTCATAGAATCCTTATGCCATTCCTTACTAAATCCTCAATCTTATTAATCTCATATTGCAGACAAAGAAACTGAGGCTCAGAGGGATGATGTAACTTGCTCAAGGCCCTACAACTAGTACATGCAAGGGCCCGTGTTCCTTTCCACATCTTGGACCTTGTCGTTGGTCATCTTGACCACAGCCAGCTGTCTTCCTGTGGGCAGTTTTCTATTTATTATTGTAATTATTTTTACCTAAAGCCATGTGTGGTAGGACTTTGCAAGGACTCTGCTGATGGATAAAATAGGAAAATCATCAATTTTGTGTGCTCAGTCCTCTGCTAAGCCATACAGCATTAATTTCTACATGTCTTAGCCTCTCATAGGAGATAAATGCTTGGCACACAGGTACAGTCATTTGTTACACCTTGTTTTCTTCTATTTTCTAAATGTGCCATTTTTTTTTTCCTGCCTCACATCTTTGTGTATGTACGAAAGGTCTGGAACGCTTCATGCTCTGTCAGCCCATCTCCCCCCGCCCCCCACCATGAAGGAGTTGACAAGTCATTGCTGCCTAATGAACTTCAGTTTCCTTGTCAGAAATGGAGACAATGACACTTTTTCCCACATGGTTGTTGAAAAGCTCTTATGAGAAGAATAGTAGAGTTGCCATTTATTACATGCATGTTATGTTGAGTACTTCATGTGTGTTATCTCATCTAACTTTTAGAATAAGCTTTACATGTAGGCGTTGTCCCCATTTTACACATGAGGAGAGTGAGGCACAGAGAAGTTACATCATTTGCTTGAGCACATGGGGTCAGTAAGTACAGAGCCAGCATGTGAACCTAGGATGTCTGTCTGTAAGGTACAGGCTCTCTTAACCACAAAGCTCCCTGTCAAGTGCTACACAAATGTGAGAATTATTACAAGAAACAATAGCTAGTTTAGATGATTAGAAAGCCTTTGTGTGACCCAGAGAGTTTTCAATGGGCAGTCATAACCAATTGTTTTTCAGTTTTATCGAGATCATCTTTGTAAGGTGCCTATTATATTTCACTTTTGTGTTCTCTCTACTTTAAATAGGAACTGAGGGTTCTTTTTTTTTTTTTTAAGTCTGCTTTTGTTAATAAATTTTCAGAACACACTTTAAAGTGCCAGCAAATTAAGTCCTTTTTATGATTTGTACAGATTTTTTTTCATTGATTTGTTTTTAAATTCCTATTTTAAGCCCTCCACTTAAAGCTGATTATAATAACCCATATTTATAAATATAATTGCACTGGGCCTCACCTCTGAGGTATTTTCAAATTTGGTCTCACTCACTGTATCACTAAGTAAAATAATTATTCATCAGGCAGAGGTAGGGTAGAGAGAGAGCATATTTCTGTAGCCACCTCTGTGTTCTGAGAGAGCCGGCCATAAATATTCAACAGCAGTGCTCGAAGTTTGGCCCTGTGCTAAATCATAATCATTTTAATGGCAGGGAAATGGCATGTTTAATTATATTATAGAGTTATATAAATTTTTGTTCTGATTTGGGCATCATACTTTTGCCATCTGCTGTTTTTGTTTTTGTTTTTACTTACTTATTAGCTGTTAATGCTAAGTCACAAAACATGTGGTCACTGTGGTCAAGCAACATCTCAAATAGTCAGAACTTTCAAATAGCTGGATGTGTTTAGCACACTACTTCTAGGATAGAGGCAAGTGATATGAGTGGAGACTGGCAATGGGAATGACTATGGGCCTCCTGAGTCCTGAACAAGTTATGTTGAGTGAGCCTTCACTCTACCCTATACACACACACACTCCAATACGTTTTATATATTTTTTTAATTTTATTTTTAATTTTATTTTTCTAAGTAGGCTTTATGCCCAGTGTGGAGCTCAACATGGGGCTTGAACTTACAACTCTGAGATCAAGACCTGAGCTGAGATCAAGAGTCAGATGCTTAACTGAGTGGCCACCCAGGCACCCCACCAATATAACATTTTAAAAGAAAGAAGTGAATGGATATTGATCACTAATGACAGTGATTAATAATGATAGAGAAGTGGAGCACCTGGATGGCTTAGTCAGTTAAGTGTCTGTTTCTTGATTTCAGCTCAGGTCATGATCTCACATTTGGTGGGTTTGAGCTCTGTGTCGGGCTTCACCCTGCCAGCACAGAGCCTACTTGGGATTCTCTGACCCCTCTCTCGTGGCCCCTGCCCTGCTCGTACTCTTTCTCTGTCTCCCCTCTTTCTCTTAAAGTAAATAAATAAAATTTAAAAGAAATAATGAAGGAGAAAAATCAAGAAGAGATCCAAGGGACATCCTGTATTCTGGGGTTTATGTGGACAAGGTGACAGGAGAAATTGTTTAGCAATTAGTTTTAATAAGCTTCTGTTATATGGGATCACAAGCACCCCTTGGTGGGGAACTGACCCCGCCCTAGTCCTACCAAATCCAAATGTCTAGAAGAACTGGGGGAAGTGAATTTTTAAAAGGGCCTCAGGGATCTGGGATTCACCCTAGACCTGATAAATCAGAATCTTTAGGGTTGAGGCCAGGATATAGAAATATGGAAGAAACTCCACAGGTAATTACAATATAACCCCCTGCTTTAGAGGTATCTCAGGATCACTCTCATCCCTTAGTCTGTTTGGGAAGATGGTACTCTCCTCTAGCCTTAGCCCCATGTTTCTCAAAGTCTGGTGGGCACTCCACATGTAGTTTATTAAAAACGTACATTCCTGGATCCCACCCTGGACTTCTGAATCAGATCTCTGGGAGTGGTTCCTGACAATCTGCATTGCTAGCTTACCCTCTTAGGTGTATCTTAGGAACACCCCAGTTTGAGCAGCACTGTGCCAAGGATTATTCTGAGCTTTATCAGAGCAGAGGCAGCCATTCTGCCTCCTACACTTTGGTGGGGTGGGATGGACAGGGCATATGTGGTCTTTTCTGGGCTTTTAACCTGCAGGGGTCTTACTTTAGCCCTGCAGGCATATATAACTGTGACCCTATATATCACTCATGTACATACTTGAAACCAGTTTCCATCTGCTACCATTAAATATTTCTGAATGGCATTTACTATATGGGCTGTAATTAGCAAATCACTAGTGCTTTTGATCTGGGCAGGCCCAAAGACTGAAAGGGATTTGTTAGATTCTAAGCACTGAAAGTAATCACTTGTAGGTCTGTATTTAGGAACTCATCTCCCTCATGTTATTGAACCAAAATATTGGATCATAATCACTACAGACCTCCATTCTATAGGTTGCCCTTTGATAAAGATAATCAAGCCACTTGCTGTGAGCTCTAGGTCATGTGATTCTATAAACTACAAAATGATTGTGTTGTGTAAAATCTTCCTGTGTTTCTCTTTTGCCCTCAGGATAAGTACAGACAGACACTTTTCCTTGACGCAGAAAGACATTCCTAGTCTGCCCTGTCCTGCTTTGACCCTGCGGCCTCTTTTGCCCTCCTCTCCATTCCCCACCTGTCTACAGTCCAGAATCCTGAACAACTCTCAGTTGTTCCTTGCTCACCAGACTTTACCCAGGCTGTTCTTTCCATCTGGAACATTCTCATTGCTGCTGTTCCCTTCCAGTGCTCACTTTAGAAATCACTTCCTCTGGGAAGCATTCATATCACCTGCCAGTTCAAGGTCACATGCCCTCCTCTGCACTCCCCAGGCTCCCTTCTTTGTGCCCTCTGCATGGGATTGCCTGACTGTTCCCTGAGGCCAAGTACTCTTCATCTGTATAACAGGCACATACACATGCTTAGTTAAGTCTTTATGGAATGAATGAATGAGCAACTGCAGTTAGAATCAATGTGTAAATATTTCTAATATCCAAAGCAAGAAAGGTGGCCAATTCTAAAATCCAACTATTCTCTGCTTATCCATATTGTCTATTTTAACCAGATTTTATTATGTAGATATACGGTAATGTGGGAAGAGAGAATACTAGGGATAAATACTACTTCCTCCATTTGACACTGAGGAACCTGAAGGCCAGAGATGGCAAATAACTTTCCCAAGGTCGCATAGCCTATCAGATATGGAGCTGATATTAGAATCCAGGTCTCTCTGACTTTGAACCCCAAGGATAGACAGCTAGTGAGTATCACATCTGGGATTAGAACTCAGGTCTTCTAACTCTTATGTCCATGTTTCTTCCCTTTGCTTCCTACCTGAAAACCAGGATGAGGGTTCTTTTTGTTTTCAATCTCAAGGTTAGTGCTAACGTAATTCAAGCATCTCTTAACAGAAAATCATGTAGTGTTCATTGGCTACATATTCTTTCATTCTCCTTGTGAGGGTTCAGCTTTGGTCTCCTTCATTTTACCAAATAGGAAATGAAGTCAAGGATGTTTGAACACTCTCATAAGCTTCTCAGAAGGCCCATGTATCTTGGAAGCAGAATACAGGATAGTTCTGGAGGGGCCAAGAGTAGATAAGGATTAAGGGGATATGTTTAGAGCAGTGGAATATAGACTTTTAACTTAAAACAATTAAAAAAATACTTTTGGACCATATTTTTGTGAGTCCAGGTAATTTCAGGGAAAAGGAAAGCAAAGCAAAGCAAAGCAAAGTAAAGCAAAGGAAAGGAGGGGGGGAGGGAAGAAGGGAGGGAAAAAGGGAGGAAGAAAGGGAGGGAAGAAGGAAGGATTATGCCACTCAGAAACTTGTTCCAAATCCTCTTTCTTCTATCAGAAATACTCTGCTGTCTGTCCCTGGTATTCCCTGGAGATTTCCTAAGCAAGAGCATTCTTGTCTTTTTCCTCAACTCCTCCTATAAGAGAATGTTTTACTTTTAGGAGCCAGATTTAAGAAAGCAAATTGGTGTAAAACTACATTTGGTTGTAATTTTTGTCAGTGCTGCCCTCTGACAGGATTTGAGGATGCTTCCATTTCTGCCGGGATAATAGCTTTGTTATCTGCTGAGATCTGCAGGAGCTCAACACAGGAAATCTGCGTCTCAGCCCCCTGCTCCAAATTTAGCTCATGCATTACCCTAAAATTGAGTTTACACAAGGAAAATTACTTCAGTGCTAATCCAGTTGACTTGTAAGTAAATTTAGCTTCCCCAGGTTCCTACTCCCACCATCTACATTGACTTCAAAGGCACTTTAATAGTTTTGCTACACTTCCTAAAAACACTCAGGAGCACAGGTCCCCGGCAAGCTGGCCACAGGCTCCTAGGCCATTGTGAAGGCTTAGGGAGTTGTCCCTCACATTGGTGACGCTCCCTGCCGTGGTACATGTCTACAGTCCCACAATTCCATACAACTGGGCAGGCCAGGGAGTTGGTTCTGAGAAGATAGATTTGAGCTAGTTATTTCACATTTCTGTGCCTCCATCTATAAAATAATGGTGACAAATGAGGTGCCACACTGAGGGGAAGAAGTTGATTAAATTCTTTGAACACATTCGCAGAAAACCTGTGAATTAAAAACCTATGATTAAAAGTAACAAAATACCCCTATGTTATTTTTTTCCTTGTTACCATGTGTTAGATCTGGGTTACGTTCCATAACTTACAGACGAGTCTAATGTGATGGTTTTTAAGACTTATTTACAGTGGTTTACCCAAAGCTCATCAATAAGAAGTCCTTATGTTTCCAAAACCTTGTCAGCTTTGCAGCAACAGCCCTAGAAAATGGTATGGTTCACAAGACATACCTCCCAAGAATGCCAGCCCAGAGCCTTGGGTTCCATTATGAAACAAGGGATGTCCCGCATGAGTGGGAGCCTGGCAGAGGATGAAGGGGTTGGTCTGATCTTTGGCCCTTCAATTCAGAGGCCAAGAGCTTTGGAAAAACAGGCCTTTCTAGGTGGATTGCCCTGTATATAATAGCTAACAGTTCCTGAGAGCTTATCATGTGTCAAGAATTGTCCTAAGGGCTATTGTAAGTAAAGACTATTGTGTTTATTAAGTCCTCTTAATAATCCATTGGGAACAAATGAAAGTATTTTCCTCAGCTGAAGCACAGAAAGAAAGGTTAAGTTGTCCAACTCAGCTAATGAGTGACAGAACTGGGATTCAAATCCAGATGTGCTATCATGATTACTAGTGGCCAAGAATCAGATAATTATGGCTCTGTGCTCATGCAGGGAGCACTGAAAACCTCCTTAGAAGTCTGATGGTTTCTTCTCAGTGGACAACGTACTACATCTTTGTAGGATGGGATGGTGCCTGGCTGCACTTTGTTATTCGTTTTTCACCCTTTCTATAACTCTCTGAGACTTTTTCACTTGCTGTGCCAATCCCATTTTCTTTCAATCCCATATTTATGGGCACCCCACAACTTTGGTCCTTGCTGTTCCCACTATTCCACCATTTCATCTCACCTGTATACCTGGGTGAGCACATCAGTTCCTATAGCTTCAACTGTCAGCTCTATAAGGATGGCTATAACCTGCCAACCAACCCTGACTCTTCATGAACTTGAGACCTGCATTTCCAATGTCCCATTGGACATTGCCTCATTGACAGCCTACCAGCATTTCCCATTCAACCTGTCCACATTGGCCCAGTAATTTACATAGTATCCAGCATATTATCATGTGATAAATGTTTAATAGATGAATGAATGCAAAATTTATTGAGACAGTGACAAGATTCATAGATTTTATCTTCTAGATTGCCCTTAACTATGCTGGCTTCTTCCATGTTTCTGAATCCCCATCACTTACCCTGTTCATGGGTTCCATAACATCTTATGTTTCTTTTTGTCCTGATGCCTATTTTTTCCCCTACATTTTGTTGTAGTTATTCATGTAAGTATCTTTTCTCTTAAAAAATGTACATACTTTAAGAGAAGAGATTGGGTTTTATTCATCAATATCTACCAGATAATCTAACACTGTGCTTTTCACAAAGAGACACTGTTAATGTCTATTGAAAGAATGTATTCATTAATAAAAGGGGACCTAGCATTCTGCAGGTTATGAAGGGCTTTTCGGGGCATCGGGGTGGCTCACTTGGTTAAGTGTCTGACTCTTGATTTCGGCTCAGGTCATGATCACACGTTTGTGTGATTGAGCCCCATATCGGGCTTCACGCTGAGCATGGAGCCTGCTTAAGATTCTCTCTCCCTTTCTATTTCCCCCTCTCCCCCACCAATACTCTATCTCTAAACAAACAAACAAACAAACAAACATTTATAAAAAAGAAACCTTTTCTTTTTTTTATTCCACAGTGTGCTAAGCAGGTAGGTGATTGAGTCATTAGCCACATTTTACAGATGAAGAAGCTAAAAGTTAATGTGGTAGTTAATGGTCCAGGATCTCACTGCTCAGAAGTCAGCAAGCCAGTATTATGATTCTAAATTGGAAGACAGATTGACCCCATGATGACTTCCTCCCCTGTGCTGTCAAGAAAAACAAGGGACTGGGGCGCCTGGGTGGCGCAGTCGGTTAAGCGTCCGACTTCAGCCAGGTCACGATCTCGCGGTCCGTGAGTTCGAGCCCCGCGTCGGGCTCTGGGCTGATGGCTCAGAGCCTGGAGCCTGTTTCCGATTCTGTGTCTCCCTCTCTCTCTGCCCCTCCCCCGTTCGTGCTCTGTCTCTCTCTGTCCCAAAAATAAATAAACGTTGAAAAAAAAAAAATTAAAAAAAAAAGAAAAACAAGGGACAAAGAGGAAGAGAAATTTGGGGAGAAAACTTGCACAGAAACTATTACAGATGTGTCCGATTTAACACATCAGATGTCACAACTTCTCCCTCAAGTTCCATAAGCCTGTCAAGAACCCCTATTGGAAACTCCTAAGATTAGCTCACTTTGGAGGAAACCCAGATACAAGTTCATCTGGGAAGTTCCAGGCTTTAGTCTCAGATAGTAAAAGCACAAAGTTAAAAGTTTCCAAGGATTTTTCTTTAGGAATCATACAGATCTGGGTTCGAGGTATAGCTGAAACATTTAACTGTCCCCTTCCCGCCTCCAAGTATAAAATGAAGAAACTAACACTGACTCATGGGGACATGTGCAGATTACAAGGGGGAAAGTTTAAAGTGCTTGGCACGACTCCTGGCATGGGGAGCCTGACCCATTCTCTTCTTCCCCCTACCCTGAATTGTGCCTCTGTGTCTTTGACTTGCTATGTGTGGGGCCATGATCAGTGAACGTGGGCCCAAGAAGAGACTCACCTGCGGGAAGGAGCGAGAAGCAAAGTCCCCAGCTAATGACTCAATCATGAGATGGTGCTGGCAGACATCAGCTTCTTCTTGCACATTTGCACCCATCTTAGCAACTTGAGGCCATCTGCAGCTTGCAACATGACTGACCTATGGCTGGGTCGTTCAAGCCTGACCTGCAGAATTCCTCAGCCGAATTCGCCACTTGCCAGACAGTGCACCCATTTGATAGCATCATATGAAATGTTGAGAAGGGAAAGAGGAGTAGTTTCTGGAGGAGTGACTGCTGGGGAGGGGTTCCATGGTTGAGAGTCCAGAGGGACCATGGCAGGTATGAATGACAAAGCTGGCTTCCTCAGAAGGCTACTACTGAAAGAGCCCCCGGCCCACAGCCCTGCCGCACCTTTAAAGAAAGAGAGATGCTTAATCTTTTCTGCTATACAGCCGGGGCCCAGGTATTGGAAGTGCTGACAGATCCACTGAGAAGTGGTTTAAGACGGCATTAACAAAACTGGCACATGGCCTTTTCAGATTGACACAATTCAAACAGGCGTCACCTGCCTGTCAGCACCAATGAGAAGCGGTGAGTGATGAGGGGCTCATAGAGCCGACTGAGTCAGTTCCTGGCAGGGGCCATGAGCCATCCCATCCCACCTCCTCTTTTCACAGGTGAGAAAGCCAGGGCTCAGGACATCACCAGATGGGCGATAAATTTCCCATTAACTGGAATATTCAATTAACCAGAATCCTTTGACTATTATATTGTTATAGTGCAACTTGCATAAAAGTAGGGGTAAATGAGACAAAAATAAGATGGTTGGGATTTTTTTTTTAAGAAAAGGAACTTTAATATGTACAGTTTCATATCTGGTATCTTGTTCCACTACTTGCTAACTAGATGACCTGAGACAAGTTTCTTAAATTCTTGTATATATGTTTCATTTTACTCATCTGTATAAAGGGATGATTAGAACTTACCTCTTAGGGGTGTAATGGTAGCTAAATGTGATAGAGTATGTTTATCACTTAAAAAGTATATATACTTGATAAATATTAGCTATTTTTATTAATATTGCTTTTATTATCTGCCTTTGTGCTCTCACTGTCTCTGTTTCTGCCTGATACACACCAAGATTGAGCAGCTTTGGGGCACCTGGGTGACTCAGTTGGTGAAGTGTTTGACTTCAGCTCAGGTCATGATCTCACGATTTATGGGTTCAAGCCCCATGTTGGGCTCTGTGCTGACAGTTCGGAGCCTACTTCAGATTCTTTGTCTCCTTCTCTCTCTGCCCCTCTCCCTCCGCCTCCCCCCCCCCCTCAAAAATAAACAAACATTAAAAAATTTTTTTTAATTGAGCATCTTTGTAAACAGAGGTTGGAATCATGGGTTTAGGCATCATGCGGACCTGAGAGTGAACTTGGGCAAATCATTTCTCCCATTTCTGCCAATGAATGGGAGTGGTAATATCTGCCATTTGTGATGGTTGCATGATGCAAATAAGATCATATTTCTTTTTTTTTTCCAACGTTTATTTATTTTTTGGGACAGAGAGAGACAGAGCTTGAACGGGGGAGGGTCAGAGAGAGGGAGACACAGAATCGGAAACAGGCTCCAGGCTCTGAGCCGTCAGCCCAGAGCCCGACGCGGGGCTCGAACTCACGGACCGCGAGATCGTGACCTGGCTGAAGTCAGACACTCAACCGACTGCGCCACCCAGGCGCCCCATAAGATCATATTTCTAAAGTACTCAGCATACACATGCCAATAAACGGTCAATGTTACTGTGTTTATAATAAGGACTCTCAAACACTAGAAAGTACAAAATCATCAAAGAAAGCAGCTCTTCATTTATTCAGATTTATTTCTTGCGTGCTTACTCTATGCCAGACAACAGAGTTTGGCATTGGGGACACAGATTTGCAATGTGCAGAAACAAATAGGGAATTTCTTGTGAACTCTCAGTCACTAAGGAAACAGGGTCATCCCCTTCTCCTGCACTTTCAAGTTAATCCACAATGTTCCAGCCAGGGAATGGCTGTGTTTCCTATCTCCTCAGATCAAAAAGTACTTCTATGAACAGTGATGTAGAACATTAAACTGGCTGTATCAGACTTGAAAAGACGGTGTAGTGATTTTGTGTCACAGTTGTTTTCAATGTTATGCCTGGTGAATCTGCACATGGTAGATATAAAGGAGGTTTCAAAAGGGGCGACTTTACTACTTGGGCTTTTAGATTTCCAGGCTGCATTTTTGGGAAAGCCACATAAAAGAATGCCTTCTCTTTTTTAATGAGCATTACCTTGGAAAATATAGCTCTTTTACAAAAGCAGTATTGTCATCCCGAGCACCGTCCACAATTTTACTGATGCTGTGATGGTGATTTTGACTAACATGTGAACTACTCTTAGATAACATTCACAGATAACTATATGCTTGGAAGGGCTTATGTTGAGCAACCAAGTAACACATGAGTGGGGTGTGTGTGTGTGTGTGTGTGTGTGTGCCATTTTAAATGTATAGTCTACTCTTCCCCTGGGCACCAATCTGAATACTTGGCTGGGACCCAGAAACTGGCCTCTGGTCTCTATTTTGCCATGACTTTGAGACAAAGCTTAAGTTCCGCTTCCTTCAGGAAGTTTTCCCTGACCACCCAGCCTCCTCTGTTTTCCTGTACTGAATCTATTGCACTTAGATTCCATGCAATATGATTTAACACACTGCCTCTCTAGCTGTTTTGACATTTTCTATCTTCCCTGTCTAGAAAGACTACATGCTCCCCGAGGGTAGAGGACAAGTCTAATCTATCTTTTAAACCCTCTGAGACAAAGGAGAATGCTGGAAAACAAGTATGCTCCTCAACCAACACTTGATTAACTAAAAAGACCAGTTGATGACCAATGATGTTAAATTTTACACTGCTAAGGTTTTTTTTTTTTGTTTTTTGGGTTTTTTTGGTCAGGGAATACATGGGGAAATGGGAGAATGGAGGCCCAGTTCAGAGGAAACTAAAAGAAGAAGAGGGGTGCCTGGGTGGCTCAGTCAGTAAAGAGTCTGACTCCTGATTTCAGCTCAGGTCATGATCTTGTGATCATGAGATCAAGTGCCACATCTTGAGATTCCTTCTTTCCCTCTCTCTTTCTGCCTCTCTCTCTCTCTCAAAATAAATAAACATTTAAAAGAAGAAGGACATTAGACTTGACATCAACAGACCTGGTATTGAGTCCCCCATCTTGCCAATTGATAGCCAACAATCAAATGGAAACTACTCAGTCTCTTCAACTTCCTTTTCCTCATCTTTAAAATATCTGCCTCTTAGGGTGGTTTCGGGGATCAAATGAGATAATGTATGGAAAATGCTTTGTAAGCGGGAACCCGCTGTACAACGCTATTTTTCTAATTCAACTCCAATTTGGTTTGGGTTTTTAAAACAAGGGTAATTTTCTTTCCTCAAACCAATGAGAGAGGGAAGAAGTTATAAAAAAAATCACATTTTCCAAAATCACTTAGGCTTGTAGATGAAGTCAGAGCTCCCCCCGCATGTTTGCCCTTCTCTCACACCAAGCCACCCATTGCAGCCACTGATTAGTGTGGTATATGCTTCAGGTAGGGTTTTATAGCTAACTAAAGCATCTTCACGTGCACAGCCATACAAAAACCCAGTGATACAGGCAGTGCAGAGGCAAGTCTCTCATTGATAAGCAAAGAGATCCAGAGGCTTAAATGTGTCCCATCATCACTCTGGCAGGTGTCCACAACACCACGTTGGCCCTGCAGTACACAGGCCCTTCCCAAAGGCATTCTCAATCCCAAACACTGTGCACAGTCTGCTTCCTTGTGAGGGAGATCAGTTCCCTAGCATTTTGTCTCCATAAAAATCATGAAAATATTCAAGGCAAAAAAGTTCATCCTTAGAAGTTTAGTATTTCATAATAAATGTAAACATGGTGTACCTGACTTTTCTAGATTTTTAGCAGCATAGCAAACTGTTAGAGGGAGCCGATTTTAACCCTCACTCTGGTACTCTCCAGATCAGGGGAAAATTGAGAAGTCTCTTTGAGGCTTGGTGAATTAGGGTTAACTATAGCAAGCTGCCAGCGTTGCAGTAAGAGTGAAGTAGAATAATGCATATAAAGCCCTTACTCCCCTATGTGATTCATAGATGAAAGCTGTTGGTATGTCAACTGTTCCCAGCTACGTGAAGTAAGGTAAGATTTATGTCTGAGTAACACATGAAGGTGCAGCATTTGGACCTGTAAATGTTGTCATGATTTGACAGTGTTAATGAAACACTTCATCCTGCATCAGCCAGCATCACCTTGACAGGCCTTCTTTGGCTGGTGTAACCCGAGGGCCATTGTGAAAAGGACGTTTCACTGAGGATCTACTATGTTGGCCTGTTTTCCCTTCTTAAGGAACCATTTCAATTAATTTTTTTCATTCATAGTCCTGACCCCTTAGCCTCCAGGTAGAATGCTGTACGTGCATGACAGGAATTTTGACATTTATTGTGTGTACTTGATGGGAATGTGGTTCCCCTTTTACTGCCTTTCCCACCCCAGTCCCCATTGGCAGAATTTTTCCGTGAGGCAGTGGAAGCAAAGGTGATTCATACCCCTGTAGTCAAATTTTTTTTTACCCTTATTCCTGATCCTGAATAGCTTCTTAAGAGGGATGGCTGGGGGCCTGTGGGGTCTCTAGTCTGAAAGTTGGACTGTATCCATGGCACGTGTGTTAAAGGTGGAACCATGGTGTGAGGTGTGGGTCATAGTTTCCTGGCTTTGGAGAAACGGATGCCTAAAATGGCTAAGTAATTATTCAAGGCCATACAGGTAGGGAGGGGCAGGGCTAGAACGTGAACCCCACTTCATGTGACTCTGAAGCCCTTGCTCTTGCACACTGTGGCAATGCCACTTTCTTTAACAAGGGCCTTCTAGAAACAAAAACATTAAATTTAAAGGCAAACCCTTCATGGGGGTAAGTTCACATATTGTGGTGGCCCAGTTGGGGAAGGGAGTTGTATTCTTTTGAGAGGCAAAGCCTTTTGGTGATTCTCAGCTGCTCTCCAAAGAGGTGCTCTGCTCTCCACAGAGTCCCTGTGCATCTGGCCACGAGTAGGGGCCTCCCTCTCCTGGGTCTTTGAAGGAGTCTAATGGATGATCATGATTATTCTTGATAAACCCTAATACCCAGAGAATAGGACTCCCCCACTCATGGAAAGGACTGTGGAAAGACTAGAACTGGGGGGAAGAGGGTCTAGGGAGTCACTAACACCAATGCAAGCAGCAGCTTCGGAAGAACATGGAATTGCTAAAGGGAGGTTAAAGCAGCACCATCCAGTAGAAACATGATGTGAGCCACAATGCAAACATATGTCATTTTAAAATTTCTGAGGCTCATTTAAAAAAAGTAAAAACAGGTGAAACTAATCTTAACCATATATTTTATTTAACCCAATAGATCCAAAACATTAGCATTTTAACATGTAATCAATATAAAAATATTAAGATATTGTACATGCATGCTTTGGGTACTAAAGCTTTGAAATCCAAAGTCTGTTTTACACTTACCACGCTTCTCAGTTTGGGCTAGCCACATTCAGGTGCTCAAAAACAGGCACATGTGGCTAGCAACTACTGCATTGGGCCATGCAGGTCTAACAGCAACAGTGACATTATAGCCCCTTCCTTCCTTCCTTCCTTCCTTCCTTCCTTCCTTCCTCCCTCCCTCCCTCCCTCCCTTCCTCCCTTCCTCCCTTCCTCCCTCCCTCCCTTCCTCCCTTCCTCCCTTCCTCCCCTCTCTTCCTCTCTCTCCCCCATCCACATCTCTCCTCTCTCTTTTTCCTTCCCACCCTGCCCTTTCCTTCTTCCTTTTTTCCTTCGTCTCTCACTTTCTTTCTGCAAGGAACTCAGAGGTGGTACACTTCACTTATGCTCACATCTCTTTGGCTAGGACGTAGCCACAAGGCCACATGTAGCTGTGGTCTCTGGCCAGTCAATATGGGCAGTTCTGCTATTAAAGTTGGAAGAATAGAGCCACCGCCATACCTCCCCAAAATGTAAGCTCCATGGAGGCAGGGGTTTGGGGATGAGTACCCACAGTGGCATACCAAGGGCAGGGCAGTGGGATCATTCCCCCTGGTAAGAAGGAATATCTCAAATGACATTGTTTGAATTGCAAGCACATAATGGTAATAAAAACAGACTAACTTAATAGTTGTTTTTATTATTATTTTGAAATTCTCCACAGATCTTGTACCCCGTGTTGGCTACATTGGAGCAGACTGCTCCCCTGCCCAACCCTAGGTATATCATTGAGCCTCAACACTTAGAATAGTGACTGTCACATAATAAACACTTAATACTACAGAGTAAATGGATAGAACTATCACTGTATCCCTTCCTGCCGTTTTCTTCTCTCCAATTAGTAGCCCTTAGAACATTTCTCCATAACTAGTCCATACTTGCTCTTTAAACTGTGAGCTTCTTGGTCACCAACACCTGTACCAGCTGTTACAACTGGTATATATCAGACACTCAATTGATACCAGTTGAATCAAGAAACCAATAAACTTCATGGAAGGTGCCTCCCTTGCCCCCCACCACCTGAATTTGGACTCCAGACAGGGCTTTTCCTATTTAATTCTCTTCTTCTTGTCCGAATAGCAGAGGCTAAGGCTGGAAAGATAGCCTCCAATCTGTAAGCTGCCTTATACAGCAAGTTAAGGAACTTGCACTGTGTCACAACAGCAATAGGGGACAGTCAATGCAGTTTAACCAGGTGGAACTGTAGTTGGAGGCGTGATTTAGTGATGTGAGAATGGAGGAGAAGGAACTTATGGGCATTTTCTCCTCAGACCTGACTTAAGCTTTTCTATGCACTGACATTTCCTAGTTTTCTTCAGCCATTTCTGAGGACACTATCCATTTGTCATCTGAATCCAAGTGTTGCCCCACTGTTCGCCATTTTGATAAGTATTATTTTTCACTCAGTCACTTAGGGGTCTAGCCATTTTTAATGGTCAAGTATTAGATACCTTGAGAATGTGCACTCCTTAAGACAGGGGCTCTGCTTTATCCCCAGGGGTGGGAATAGTGCCTGGCACTAGTAGACTATCAGTAAATATGTTTTCCGACTGACCGCCATATGCCAGGAAACTGGAGATAGGAGATGAAGAGGGAACTTGAAGAGCACACCTGTCTAGTAAAGGACATAGATTGTCCTTCAAGAATTTGAAGAATGTTCTCCTCTTCCCTCAAGTCTTCGCCATAGTCACCTCTCTAGCTCCTTCAACCATTCCTCTTGTGACATGATTTTAGTTCTTTTCATCAACCTAGTCTCTTTGCTCTCCATGAACGATGGTGTATGTATAGCTGTGCTGCCTAGAGTGGAACCCAATGCTCCAGCTGAATTTTGACCAGTATAGAGAAAGACAGGATGGCTTCTCCCTCATTTCAGAGTGCATTCCTACTTGTGAATGCCCTTAGCCTCAATCAACCTTTTTGGAAGCTACCTACCCTCTCTGACCGGTAGAATATACCATCAACAAATATGCCATCCCCCATATACCATACAAAGCTTTACCTTCCTCAACATCTCTCCTCCCATTATCCCTCTGCAGATTTACTTTAAGTCTGCCAATTTGGAAAGGAAACATTCAAATAAAACACATTATAACGTGCTTATTAGCCTCCTGCTATTCTTTGCAAATATTCTAAGCCCAGAGCTTGTTGACTGTAATCAAGGACCATCAAGTTATCTGATATTCCTCATTACAGGGCATTTCACCTTGTTGTACTATTGTGAATTTTCTTGATTTTATTTATTTTGGTGTCCAGTGGATTTTGTTTTGCCGTGTTAGACTTAGGAGATTATGATTATCCTTGTCATTTATAAAACAACACTGTGCTTGGCATGACGTGTAGCCGACTTAGAAAACCCAAATTTGTCACAACTATGTGATTTTGGACAAATTGGCCAATCTCTGAAAATCTGTTTTTTCATCTAGTATGAATAATAATACCAACAGTAGAATGAACAGAAAGTATACACAAAATGTGCAAGGGCTTTACATGATAACTAATACAAATGTTTTACAAACATGCGAACATATGAAAACGATGTTTAACTTCACTAAATATAAAAATGAGATATTGTGGGGCACCTGGGTGGCTCAGTCAGTTGAGTGTCCAACTTCTGCTCAGATCATGATCTCACAGTTCATGAGTTCAAGCCCTCCATTGGGCTCTCTACTGTTAGTGAGCCCACTCCAGATCCTCTGTCCCCTTGCCCCTTCCCCTTCCCTGCTCACGCTCTCTGTCTCTCTCAAAAATAAAAATAAACATTTAAAAAATGAGATATTGTCTTAAAACATGATAATACCTAGTAGTTAGCAGGTACTTGTTAGCAGGGAATGCAGGAAAATAGACACTGTCCTATACTGATGGTAGAAATATAAATTATAACAATTTTCTTAGAAGACTACTTAAAAATATATGTAAAATGCCTTGGAGATGTGCATACTTTTGGCCTAGAAAATAATTCCACTCATTGCTTCTAACCTAGGGAAATAATAATGGATGTATATAAAGATTCATACACAGGGATATTCATCTCAACATTTTTATAAATAGTGAAAAGTTGGACACAACCTAAATGTTTAATCGCAGCCATTAAAAATCATTTAGGATTTCTTAGGAGAATATTGAACAATGGAGAACATATATATGACATCAAAAAGAAGAAATTATTGGGGCGCCTGGGTGGCGCAGTCGGTTAAGTGTCCGACTTCAGCCAGGTCACGATCTCGCGGTCCGTGAGTTCGAGCCCCGCGTCGGGCTCTGGGCTGATGGCTCAGAGCCTGGAGCCTGTTTCCGATTCTGTGTCTCCCTCTCTCTCTGCCCCTCCCCCGTTCATGCTCTGTCTCTCTCTGTCCCAAAAATAAATAAACGTTGAAAAAAAAAATTAAAAAAAAAAAAGAAGAAATTATGTCTAGTATAATTCTAATTTGTAAATATATGTATATATTTGTATGTTTATATATATGCATAAAAATATGTGCTATAGGTTAACAGCAATTATGTGGGGGTTCCGGATATAAGGTGATTTTAATTGTCTTCTTTGCACTTCTGTTTTTCAAAATTTCTACAATAATCATTGTTTTTAAAGGATAGATCAAGAATACCCTTACATATCTTACAAGAGTATGATAAATATCTAAATTTAAATTGTAATAACTATGTGGAAACATACAAATCTACTTCATTATTGTTAGATGTGATAGTAATCTCATATTTTGCTTTTCTTTAATACTTCCTTCTTGCTCCCTCTCCTTCCCTTTCCTCACCCTTCCCACTCTCCACCAAGCCCTTTACTTTTCTTCACTTTCCACTCTCACCCTTCTCTCTAGGCTCTGCCTTAGTCCTGCTCCTGTCCCTGGGGGCATTGCTCAGCCACTAGGAGTAAGAAGAGTCAGTTTGTTGACCCTGATCTGAAGCTCGGTTGATCCAAACAGAGCAAGAAGTGAACAAGTTTCTTGCATTTCCTTCCAGACCTCTAGTAGGCCTGACACGCATCCTGGACTAATCAGGACTGTGTGAAATGCACGTCCATCAGTTCAGAGCTGAGCTCTTGTCATACAGGACTGAATTATCAACTTCTCGAGAACTGCTGGGCATGGGAGCATGTTCTTTTCTTCAACATCCCAAATGTTGGATGCTTCTGCCTTCCAACACTGCTCTAAAATAGCTTTGTCAAACAAAGCATGAACACTAGGAGTTTCCTGACATTTTCATAACTACGAGCATATGATTTGCAGTTTATATTGAATAACGATGTAAGAAATCTGCCAAGAAAGCTCCAAATACTATTTCCAGCACTGGTTCATAACCAGTTACAGCTGCCTCACCACAGAATGTGAGCACAATAGACTACCAGGTTCCGTGGCTCTTGTGCTTGCAAAGTTTGTATTGAGTTACTGGGAGTCCTTCTAATGGGGGAAGTCACTCTCCTGGAAAGCATTTAAGATGAATAAAGCTAAGGGTTTAATGTTCTAATGAAAAAATTTGTCAATATTTAAATCAAACGTGTGAACACTAAGTGTTCTTACATATGTTTGCTGCAGAGGTTTCGAGGCGGTCTTTGGCTTTCCAGACCCAAATAAAGGAGATAGATGCACTGCTAAACTTTTGAACAATGACAAAGAAAAACATGGAGTAATTGCTTCACTCAAAGCCTTCCAGGAGATTAATTGCCTAAGAGATGTATTTTATGCAGTGTCCAAAAACGGCAGAATCTACAGAAGTGACTTGCTTTCACTAGGAGAAAACATATGTCACCTCTCACCAAAGATGTTTATGTCTTTTCACAAACCTGTCTTTTTTCAGCCTCAAGACATTCCAACTGGAAATGACTACAAAGCCAGGAGTTGATAGGTTAGGGGTGTTTAGTAATGCTTAAAATAATACCCTTGTGGAGTCCAGTACAATTCTGTACTGCGAGCCCCATGGAACAGCAACCTGGACCCCAGGGCTTCAAGACCTTTTTGTTTCTGGTTAGAGGAACTGGGGGGAGCGGGTGGGAGGTGGTGAGCCTTTCTTTGACATGCCAACTCTGAAATTAACAGATCTGGGACTGTGGAGTTCTTGGGGAGTTAGCTAAGTGTTCTAAAGCAATAGGGATGCAACCTGCCTTGGTCCATCTTTGGGATTGTATTCAAACATGGGCTTGCCAAAGGCCGATGGTGTTTGAGTCTGGAGGAAGTCTATGTAGCTATAGCTGAGAAGTATAGAGTGCAGTTTCATAGACACTTACTGGATGCCTTCTACAAATGGTGTTACATGTACTGGGCTCTGCTGGGAGTGAGATTGAGGATGTGTTGAGACTACAAAGAAAAATAGGAATGGCTGCTGTGCTTCAGGAACATTCTGCCTGGTAGAGGAACAAGCATATCAATATTAATAACAGTAGAATAAAGTAAGTATAGGTTGCTAGAGAAAGCATATCTGCTCATGGGCTAACCAGTGGAGCGGGGGTGGTTTGGGGAAAGAATATTAAAGATGGTAAGACTGACCTGGAACATGAGCCAGGTGAATAAAGGTGAGAATGGGTTTCTTGGAAGGAAATAGCCAAGGCACAAATGTCTGTAACTGTGTAGTATATTCAGAAACTATGAGCTGTTCTTTACCACTGGGCCTAGAGTTCCAAAGAAGGCAGTGACAGGAGATGGAGCTGAAGAGGCTGATGGGGCCAGCCTGTCAGGGCCTCATGATCCCTGTTAACATGCTAGGACTGCCACCAGTGAGTGGACGTTATGCAGTGGAGAGTCACTGCAGTTGTTAGCAAGAGATGATCTGATCTATCTATTAGGTTGCTCATTCTGTGACAGCATGAAAGTTCAATCTACAGGGTCAAGAATGGAGGTAGCAACACTAGATAGGAGACTTCAACCATCTTAGTGGGACACTATGAAAGCTTAAACTAGAGTAACCATAAAAGGTTAGAATTGGAAAGAGTATATCATATGGTTCAACTTGTATATTACACAAATGGAGTAACTGAGGACAAAAGAGGGTAAGTGACCTATCCAAGGTTATATGGAAATAAAGTTTGTTGGCAGACAAATCAGAACCAAGGACCCTGGCCTTCTGATTTCCAGCCCAGTGACTTTTCCACTCAGCAATGCCAAGATCAGTCCCAGCATCCTGCCTGTTAGGTAATGCCCTAGAGAAACTTGAAACGTTACTTGGCCCACATTTTTCCTGTCAATATCTAGGAGGTGGGAACAGTCCTTGCTGGATAGAGAGGGCTTGTATGAAGCCAGACTGCCAGGATGGACCTTTTTTGTTCATCTCCTTTCTGTCTGGCTTTAAATATCTCCCTTACCTCTTCCACCCTCTTCTTCTCCAGAAAACCTTCTCCAACTACTGCTTAAAAAATTCTCTCCTTTCTGCTGACTCTAAGCAGCACGTGACACAAGTGAGCACCCTTCCTAAAGGTTTTTTTCTCATTATGTTAATCTAACTACTGTATTGTTATTAAGCATTGGGACAGTTTGGAGGACATGTGGTCCAATAAAATCAAGATCTATTTCCATCTAAATTCCTTCCTTGTCTCTGTACATATAGCCATTTTATACAGCAGCATTGTGCAGATGTGTTTTGTCTTTTCCACTAAATTGTATGTGTGTATATTCCCATATATATTTTTATCAGCTTTATAGTATTCCTCATAGTGGAAACAACAGGAAATTTGGAGTGACTCCTAAGGCTTTGGGCAAGAGGTTATTTTTTTAAATCTACCTCAAAGCTGAGAATATCATTGAACTCAGAGAAGAATCTTAATAACTTGTGAAAGCAGGTGGGAGAAATAAAGAAAGGGGGGAAAAAAACATTGTTACTTGAAAACTGGACTAGCTAAGAAGTTTGTTTGTGGCTTTCTCATCCTATATTCATTGAAGTGACCAATATCTATTGTGTACCTGAGGATGGCAATGTGGTTTATGGAGAGTGTCAGCCGCAGAGATGACACAGATTTCCATTTTACATGACCCTTTGGCAGCCTCATAGAGGGTGGACGGGAAGAGTAGAAGACTGGAGGCTGACATCCCAGTCAGGGGACTGTGGTGGTGAGTCAGCTGAGGGGTGGTGGGCACCTGAGCCAGGAGGGTGGAGGGGGCTCAAATTCAAGAAGCGCTTTGGAAGCCAATTTAGTTTTCAAGTTAGAATGTTGCTACTCTTAAAGGCTGTCCCTTTTCATCTACTTGTCTTTTTTGTTCCTTCCATTCAGCAGAACTAAATTCATGGAGAGGCTGAGTGGCCTGACAGGGAAAGTAGAAAAACTGGCTGTAAATTTCATGTTGTTAGATGAACTCAGGTTCCCTCTTTGCAGCCACCACCCAGAAGTTAAAATTAAAAGTGAGGGAGATGTAATTCACTCATTAAATTTTTTTAAAAAAATTTGTCAACAACTTGACACTTTTCTAGGCACAATAGGGACATAGCAGTGACCAAGCAAATTTCCTATCCTCACAAAGTTTGTATATAAACAATAAACAAAAATGTTTAGTATAGTATATATCCGATGATACTAAGTCCAACGGGTAATAATCATTTAGGTAAGGACAAGAGGGAATGTGATAGGCATGAGGTCAGAGAAATGGTGGGGGTAGCAGAAGACTATGTCGGGATATTGTAATGACTCCAGTTTTACTTAGCATGAGACGGGAAGCCATTGGAGGAGTTTAAGAAGAGGAAGGAGATGAATTGGTTTATGTCCTACAAGGATTCCCTCCACCTGCCATGTGGAGAATAGGCCAAGAATATGAATAGAAAGACTAGTTGTGAGGCTGTTAGAAAAGATCATGTGGAGGTAATGGTGGCCTGAACCAGAGAGTAACAGTAAAGATGAGTTTGGCATAAAATTTGAAGGAACCAAACATGAGCTGATGGTCTGGATAAGGATTATGAAGGAAAGTGTAGAGTCAAGGAGAAGTCAAAAGTTTTTGCTGTGACCAGTCGGGAAGAAGGAATTATTATTTACTGGGATGTAGAAAGAACTCCAGAATGGTCTTTGAGGAAAATAAAGAGTCTAATTTTAGACATGCAGGGTTTGAATCCTTTTTAGATACCCAAGTGGAGATATGGAGGCTGAAGTTCAGAGAGTATTCTTAGCTAGAGATATGAATTTGGAATTCATCAGCACAGAAATGGTCATTTAAAGGTAGGAGATGGGAAGATCGGGTAGGGAGTGACAGTAGAAGGAAGAGGTCTGAGAACTGAGCCTAGGGCTCTCAGTTGAATGGAATCTTGAGCTAGTGAAGGCGACTAAGAAGGCACAGGCAGAGAAGAGGAAAACCAAGAGAGAACCTTGTCCTGGAAGTCAAGTGAAGGAAAGTGATGAGCTGTGTGAAATGCTGCTGCTAGGTCAATAAAGACTGGAAGTTTACTATTGGATTTTAGTAACATGAAGGTTGTTGACCTTGACAAGACCTCTTTCAGTGGAATGGCAAGGCAAAGGGTAGATCCCAGAGCAAATGGAAGAACTGGGGGAAACAGGTGCAGATATCTCCGTTGAGAGAAATATTATTATAAAAGGGAGCAGAAAAATGTGGAGGCAGCTGAGCAGAACACAGTCTAAAAAGAATTTGCTTTAAAAATGGGAGATATTATAGCACATTGGTGTATTCATGGGAATGGTCCAATAGAGATGGGGAGAAATGGTGACAAACAGAGAAAAGGAACAATTGCCAGAACCATGCCCATGAGTAGGTGAGAAGGGGTGAGATCCACCCATGCAAGCCAATGGTTGGGACTTAGAATGGAGCTCAGAGGGCCCATCCACTGTAACAGGATGGGAGGCAGTTTAGGGGTCAGGCGAAGTGCAGGCAGGAGTGGCAGTTTAATCAAACTTCTCTTCCCTAAGGCCTCTTTGACTTCATAAGCCATACTTACTTCTGCCCCCAACATGTCCAGAGAATTCAGACACATGCATAATCTTACACATGATTAATCTTTGGTACAATGAGAAGGAAATGAAAGATACAAATTATTAAAAAGGAATCGGATAAAGAACTTCCAGCTAGAAATCTAAGTCAATGTAAGCATGACATGGGTGGGAAGTTTTGTCTGCTTTCTCCTCTCCAGTGTTTAGAACAGTGCCTGGTATATAGTAAGCAAATCAGTACATATTTCTAGAATAAGTAAAATAGAAAGGGACCTTATTATACTTTATAAGCAACTATCTATAAGCAGATACTTTGTATATGTTACCTTATTTAATATGTCAGCTTAATAGATATGGAGACAGAAGCTCAGAGAGATTTCATACCTAGCCCAAGGCCACACACAGCTAGAAAGAAGCTGTTAGGATTGAACCCAGTATTTTGTGGGTCCCCAAAGCCCTGCCCTTTCTACTACACTGCACTCTGTCTAACTACTTGGTGAACTTGGTCAACTCACACAGCCACTTACTCTTGGTTCTTTCAACTTTAGAAAGGGTCGACCAGAGGCCTACAAAGTCCCATTCCAACTGAATGACTCCATGAGTTGGTGAGCCCAGGGGACAGCTACAGGCATGGCACCTGCCCGAGTTCGTAGTCCCCTATCACACCAACTCTTCCAACAGTCTTGTATCATTTTCTGCCACCTCTGATGCAGGCTCAGCTCTTTCCATCGAAACAGCTGGATGTTCTGTACTCTGTGTCTTGGGTTTATTGCAGGTCCTTGTAGGAGGTTACGGCTCCTGTCCTTTCAAGCTGAGTCTACAATCTTAGACAATAATCTGCAGCCTTAGATCTCCAGTCCCTTCATTGCCACGCTGTCACTAATCACATCACTTGGTGGTGTCCCTTTGTTTTCAAGATAAAATCCAAGATTTGAGTGCACAGAGAAGGTAATGGAATGATGAACCTCTTTACTTGCCCAGACTCCACAGGTTAAGACCTGACCCTTGGACTCATCCTGCCTCTCATGTCCTATTATTCCCATTTAGCTGTACTCTGCCTCTGTCTACACTTACCTCGGCTAGCCTACCACAGTTGACCCTTGAACAATGCAGGTTTGTACTGTGGGCCACTTCTAGGCATGTTATTTTCAATAAATATAGTACACTACTATAAATGTATTTTCTCTTCATTATGATTTTCTGAATAATGTTTTCTCCAGCTTACTTTATTATAAAAATATAATATATAACACTTATATAAAATATGTGTTAATTCACTGTTTATGTTATCAGTGAGGTTTCTGGTCAACAGTTGGCTATTAGTAGTTAAGTTTTGGGGGAATCAAAAGTTATACACAGATTTTCAACTCCCCAGCCCCTGTGTTGTTCAAGGGCCAATTGTATTTAATCCATGATTTGTTGAATTATTCGTCTTTTAAGCTATCACCTCCAGAAGGTGGAGTCTTAATTGAATACCCCTTCTTTGGTTCTTAACTCAGCACTTCAACAAACTTGTTGGTTGAAAAGGAGGAGGAATGGAAAGAGAACAGGAGGAAGGAAGGAAAGGGGAACAGAGACTGTATTTATCACACTTAAATTTCTCTTCTACTAGATTGTAGAATCCTAGTGAACAGGGATTATATTGTTGGTATCTGGAATGCCAAAAATATGAGTTCCCCTCCCCCCCCCCAAATTCCACCCCTATTCCACATTCCTCCTTGAATAACCCATTGGATTTAACAATTCTTTTCCAGAGACCTATATATAGTCTAATGGATACCGCTTGTCTAATAACTATATTCCCATTTGGTGCATCACAAATCAATCCTTATTTTAACATGAATTTCTGCCTCTACTACAATATTTTTAATGTGTAAGATTCTAGACCTGACATGGGCACCTCTGATTGCCTTATTTTGGGTTGGGGGTTGGGGGCAGCATTAAACCCACCATTGCTTTTTATGGAGGCTGGTAGTCTTCCATAACTGCCATCCACAGAAGGGATAGGAAACAAAGCTGAGCGGAAACAGAACAGCAAGAACTGGGGATTGGGTTTCACCCCACTTCTGAGTAGCAATATGAAATTAAACCCTTCTAAGCAGTCCCTAAATTCCCTTTACCACTCTTTCCACAGACCTCTTCTTTTTTCAATCCATGGCCAAAGGCATAAAAGGAAAGTGAAAAACAAATCAAAGCAATCTTAATAACATTTGTGGTAGAAAATCTGACCAGATTGGTATGTGTGAATTTCATATTATTCTAAACTCCTTTTATTCTCAATGGGCAAATTTAGGGGTTATTTGAGGGCCTGATATTTGGAGAACTGCCAAAGAACATCCAAAGGGTTTCTAATGAGAACTTGGGGGGTGTGGATGGGGGCTGAACTGGGGGCTCCAAGTCCCACCGATGCATTCACAGCTCCAGCCTAAGGTTAGGGGCAAAGTAGACCCTTCACAGGAGGAAAAGTAAAAACACCCCAGTCTAACCCACCACAAAAGCCTCAGTAAATAGGAGAGGGCAAAAATCACTCATTCTTTTTATTAGTGATCTTTATATCCTTACAAATAGGTAACAGGGCAGTCCTATCATTTCAAATGTGTGTTTAAATAGGAATATAATATATTACATGCATAATTTTCCCTCACATTACATTTGTGAGATATAAGCCTGGGTAATTCTGCTCCTTTTCCAAAGTGAAATGCAACCCTTGCATTTTCAAACATCGCTATGAAGCAAAGCCAATACCTTCCCATTTCTAAGTTGGACACAAGGAACTATTATGTGCTGCTCTGGAAACTATGACAGAACATTATTCATCTGTTTGTTTTAATGGTTCATGGCCAAGAAAAAAAGAACTTTTAAAATTTAATTTTTTAAAGCCGAAAAGTGGTGTGAGAAAGAGTGAGGGACGCTTGGTGAGGAAATTAGTGTTAACAATTGTTGGTGTCCAGGTGTGGGAAACAGCACAGGATACCCAACACAGTCACCTCAGAATTTCTTGTGCTCACAGAGGTGTTCCAGGGAGAGAAGAAGGGATGTTAAGAGTTAGGTGAGTTCTCAGCCTTCTAGATTGAGGTCCTCTCTGTGAGTCGTGGCCCCTCTGGGTTGATGGGTCTGGATTGGCTGGTTTACTTTCAAAGCTGACCTTAAAGGTCAACTCTGTTAACGCATTACCCTCTTTGATGACCACTTACAGGTTGGTCTTTAGAGAACATAGTATCTAAATTAAGTTTGGAATCACATATTTAACCTGTAATCTCAGTCACAGCCAGCCTGAGGTAAAGTCTACTCTTGGCTCTCCAGACAGCTCCCTTTCCAAGACTCTCACTTTCTCTCCTTCATTCCCACCAACTCGTTCCATGTCTCTACCTGTGTTTGTCCTGATGCCCCTCCTCTGAGGATGGGTAGATATAACTAATAAAAATTAAATTATTTTCCTACCTCCTGGTTTGCAGTTAACCAAGGACACTTCATGGCCCAGGCTTCTTAGGAAACAGAAGGAAGTACTTTTGAAGAGGTATAACTTTTAGACCACATCAGATTCTAATTCATTCTTAAAGTTTCCGTGTCTCTGATCATTTATCCATATTAGAATCATTTTGTATTCTTTACTTGGATTCTTCATCGTATATGTATTCCTTCCCCTTTTAAATAAATGACAGTGGACTTTCACCTTTAAGAGATGTGACTGTACCCCCCAAGGGAGTACCCTATTTCTGAGATGGGAAGCTTTGTACCCAGTTATTAGAGCTGGGCCTGGGGGGCATGATGTGTGGATCTGCCATGGCTATGCTTTAACTAAGTAGCTAATATGTGCCCTGATTTACAAATTTTATAAGGGATACTTTCCAGCTACCTATGGCCTTGATGGTCTTTGGGGCAGGCACTGCTAGATTATTTTTGCTTCTCCAGAATAGGTAATTTCATAGAGACAGAAAGCAGATTGATGGTTACCAGGAGCTGGGGAGAGGGAGACATAGGGAGTAACTACTAAATGAGTATGGAGATTTATTTTTGCAATGATGAAAATGTTTTGATACTAGCTAGATGGAGGGAAAAAAAAGAAATTAGTACCCAAACGAGAGAAAATGACGCACACTTTGCTAAACTGCTCACTGGAGCACACCTGGGGATACTATAATACACCCAGGACTACTTGGAGCTGTGTGATAGCTTTCCTTCAAACGAAAATTCAGAGCTTTGAGGACTGGCAGCTTGATGTGATTTCTTCTTCATGGCTCAAAATGGAGCACTTAAGAGGGACTGAGTGGGGTATATTCAAAAGTGTTGGATTATTTCATTCACTGCAGTCTGTATACATAAGGCTGCAGGCTTGTGGGCCACCCTCTTGGCATTCCAGTTGAAGAGCCATGAGAATCAGAACAAAGAAACCTGCTGATGCTGTGTAAACTGCCAGTGCTTACAGCAGATTAGTCTGCTTGGAAGCGACCCGCAAAGCCGGTCTGCAAAACTTCTCCCCAGAACTGAAGCTTGAAATTCCAACCATTGGCCCGCTCCCAAGGTGCCTCAACCTTGTCCCTTGGATATATAGAAACAATTTTTTTAATTGAGGTGAAATTCACATATCCTTAAAATTAACCTTTTTTTAAATGTTTATTCATTTATTTTTGAGTGAGAGAGACAGAGACAGAGCATGAGTGGGGGAGGGGCAGAGAGAGAGAGAGGGAGACACAGAATCTGAAGCAGACTCCAGGCTCTGAGCTGTCAGCACAGAGCCCAACACAGGGCTTGAAGCCATGAATCTCGGTACCATGACCTGAGCTGAAGTCAGACACTCAACTAACTGAGCCACCCAGGCCCCCCTAAAATTAACCATTTTAAAATGAGCCATTGGCACCTTCATCAGCACCTTCACAATGTTGTGTAACTGCTACTGCTTATCTAGTATCATAATATTTTCATCATATCAGGGTGCCTGGGTGGCTCAGTCAATTGAGCCTCGGACTCTTGAACTTGACTCAGGTCATGATCTCAGGGTCATGGGATTTAGCTCTGTATTGGGTTCTGAGGTGAGTGTGGAGCCTGCTTGAGATTTTCTCTCTCTCCCTCTGTCCCTCTCCCCCACTCATTTCCCCCCCCTCTCAAATTAAAAAAATATATGTATTTTCCTCATAGCAAAATAAAACTCCGTACCTATTAAGTAGTTACTCCCTATTGCTCCCTCCCCACGTAGGAACCACCATTCTGCTTTCTGTCTCTATGAATTTATGTATTCTGGACATTTCATATAAATGGGATCGTAAAATATGTGGCCTTTCATGTCTGGCTTATCTCACTTAGCGTAATGCTTTTAGGATTCTTCCACGTTGTAGCATGTCTCAGTTCTTCATTCCTTTTTTTATAGCTGATTGATAATCTGTTGCATGTATCTACTCACATTTTGTCTATCCCTGCACCTGGGGATGAGCATTTGGGGTTGTTTCCACTTTTTGACTATTATGAATAGTGCTGCTGTGAACATTTGTATATTGGTATTTGTTTGAATACCTGCTTACTATTTTTTTATTTGAGTAAGATCTTTTTTAAGTTTATTTGTTTATTTTGAGAGAGAGAGAGTGAGAGTGGGGAAGGGGCAGAGAGAGAAGAAGACAGAGAATCCCAAGCAGGCTCTGCACTGTCAGTGCAGAGTCTGATACAGGGCTCCAACTCACGAACCATGAGATCATGACCTGAGCCGAAATCAAGAGTTGGATGCTTAACCCACTGAGTCACCCAGGTGCCCTGAGTAAGATTTTATAGTTAGCAAGATACCTTTACATCCATTCTCTTCCCACTAAGGAGAGACATGCATTTTAACTGGTCTTATTACTCCAAAAGGGAACTGTTTAGGGCCTAACTCATCAAAAAGTCTATTAGGCCTGCCCATGCTGCTGTGTAAAATCTGATAAAGAAGAAAGTGGCTCCCAGTTTGGAGGGTGCCTCAGGCATGTCACTGGGCCAGCCTGGGACAGCCCCATATCTATTACATCTGTTTCAGTGGTTGATGGTCAGGCAACAGGCCATTTTTTCTACTTCTGAAGATCTGGAAGAGGACAGTTCTTAGCAGCAGCCTCTGCCTCATTCAGCAAGTGTTTCCTGAGGTGTGTGCTATGCCAGGGGCCTCGAGGAGGGAAGCTGAATCAGACATGGTCTTTGCCTTAGAGTCGTGGACACTAAACAGACAGACATAATGTGGAGTCAGAGGTGTGTGGGAGGGGTGTGATAAAGACACTGGCTGGGGAGGTGGGGGGATGGTCAGTGACTCATTTTCATGGGGGTACTTAGCATCTGGATCTTGAAGACAAGAAGGCATTCACAAGATGAAAAGAGGGTAGAAGGCATTCCAGGCCTCAGGAAGAAAATAAGCCAAGCCAGAGGAATAGCAAATTGCCTTCCCTGTTTTGAGACTAGCAAAGTCATTCATGTGACAAATATCATCAGGTTCATAGGTTGATTAGCAGGAGTGAGACTGAAAAACTAGGGAGCAACTAGATTATGAAGGGCCTTGTGTGCTGCAGTCAGGAAACTGAAGTGAGTGGGAAACTAGAATTTTAAGCAGGAAATGACCTGATTGGGTCTATGTTTGAAAAGATCACTGAGTGACAAAGTGAATAATGAACCAGAGGACAGAGATGCCCTGTATTGATGAGTCCCACACCCTCCATCCCCAGCCTGTCTTCTCCATCATGCTGGCATGAAGCTAGGCCCAGATCTAAGTGGAAAGTCAGGGAAGATTGCCTTCGTCTTCCACACATGGACCTCTCATCGGTTGCCCCAGCCTTCCTTGCTAGGCTGCAGGAAGTGCCCACAACAGCTAGCAAATATCAGTCTACACTAAGGGCTTCCTGACCAAATAGGTAATCTCTCCTGGAAGCGTTGGAATTTAGAAGTAGGCCAAGCCTCACGCAAGTAAGTGAATTTTTAGTGATGGGAATTCAGCTACCCAGGGATAGACCCAGAAGGCGTGATATAAGGCTAGTATAAAGATTAAACAATGGGGCGCCTGGGTGGCTCAGTCAGTTGGGTGTCCGACCTCGGCTCTGGTCATGATCTCGTGTCGTGAGTCTGAGCCCCACGTCAGGCTCTGTGCTGACAGGTCAGAACCTGGAGCCTGCTTTGGGTTTTGTGTCTCCCTCTCTCTCTGCCCCTCCCCAACTCGTGCTCTGTCTCTGTCTCTCAAAAATGAATAAACATTAAAAAAAATTTTTTTAAAAGATTCAATGAGCTCATCTGATGGCCTTCCTAAACTCCTCACCCCACCACATCTCCAGTTCTGTCTACACACAGTAAGGTTCCCACCCCTCTCCCATCCTGTAAGACTTCTTTTTTTTTTTTTTACTTTTTATTTTGGAATATTTTTTATTTAAGAAAATTTGCTAAAATAGTACAGAGAGTTTCCATATGTCCTTCATCTCATTCCCCCTAATGTTGACGTCTTGCATAAACATAGTGCGATCATCAAAAGTAAGAAATTACTGTTGGTATGATACAAACTAATCTACAGACTTCATTTGAATTTTGTCAGGTTTTGCAGTCATATTTCAGGGTTTCTTTTTAAATCATAGGTGTAGGACAACCACTGAGTTTGTCCTCTTGTGTCCCTTAAATTGAGGCAGCCTTCTGAGAGCCTGGACACTGCCCTCCCTAGAAGCTCTGAGAAGAGTAGTCATGGGCCTCTCATAGTCCAAGATTGGCACAACTCCATTTGGGCATCAGTTTGGGGTATTCTGCATCTTTTCAGTCCCCCTACCCCATCTACCACCAATCCTTTCTCCCCCTTTCCTTCTCTCTGCTCCCCAAACTACAGATAGTCTCCAAATGTCCCATATCATACAACGTGCTTTTTCTACCTTTAGAGTTCTCTGCTTTAGTCACTGACCTGAGAAATTGGGCCAGGAATTTCTAAAGCTGTAAAGCGCCCTTGGGTTGTCAGTTGCAGTGGTAGCATTTCCCTTTCCTGGGTTTCCAGTGGGTCCTGGATGGATACCCCTACTGCTGCCATGTTGGTCGTGGTCACTTTTAGCCCTATATGACCATCCCTCATAGGTCCCTTGGGGAGACCCTGGAGGTGGAAGGCAAACTGTGTCTGCTCTTCCCTATCACATGACAGTGAACTTAGAAGGCTACAGGGGTTGGCAATGTGATAACTAAATTACCTTTAAGAGAAACTTGAGTCCCCATCACAAAGCTCCCCTGCATCTTGACATCATGGTGAGGTAGGTGGCACTTGTGCAAAATTCCATTTTCCCTGTCACAATGCACTCTTCTTCTGTGCAGAAAGAACGCAGTCTCAGGCACGCTCATTGCAAGTGCCCTTGCACGTTTGCTGCCTTGTGCTCCGTGTTTTTAATTTGCTAAGCATGGAGGACATTAATGATGAAAGAAGTGTGAGCTGGAGAAAAGCAGAGAGCTGATGAAAAGCAGAGAGCTTTTCATGAATGTTGGAGGAGCATTGGTTCCCCTCTTTGGAAAGCAGGAAAGGTGACTGTGACTCTATGTTTAAAAGAAAGCCTTTTTGCCACCTAAGCAGACACCAAAACATCTTCACAGCAGAAAGCCCTTGTAAGCAGTGCAAAAACTTTTATAATCAAACTGTTCAGAGAAAAGTTGTATACTATGGTTGCAAGCACTAGTTTGGGGCAAATCTAGCTCTTCTGCTTGCTGTGTAAATTTACACCAGGTCTTCGCTCTTTCTGACCCTCAGTTTTCTCATCTGTGAAGTGGGAATGATCACACCTTCACCTTTTTTATAAGATCGTTGTCAGGATTAAGTGACTTAATATCAATTCTATATGCCAGTGAAACTTCACAGTTTCTGGCACAGAATAAAGGCTCATTTTAAAGTCTCTTATTTATAATTAGGCTGATGTAAGTAAAAGTAGTATTGAAAAGCAGAACATCATTATAGATCGAACAACACGGTGTCATGGCTTGAGCTTGCTCTTTAAGTTTAAATCCTTTCTGCACCAATCACCAATAACTGGCTTTGTGAATTTGAGCCAGTGACTCCTGTGAACTTGAATCTCTCCCTCTGTAAGATAAGGATAATGATACCACAGAAGGAGCTACTTGGAAGAAAGCACTTAGCATAGTACCCAGCACAGAGTGGCAGACACTTAATAGAGGTTTGTTTTTCTAGTTCTGTGGTTCTCAACCACATTCAAATCACCTGAGAGCTTTTTTAAAAGCATGCGTACTACGCTGCATCCCCAGAGAGTATGATTTAATAGGTCTGAGGTGGGGCTTAGGCGTTGGTATTTTTGAAAGCTTTCTGAGGAGATTCTTCCCAGCAGCCAGGGCTGAGAACTACTCCCTAGCAGATGACATTACATACTGGGTTTTTGTTTGTTTGTTTGTTTTGTTTTGCTTTTCATATCTGTTTCTAAGAGACCGGTCAGAATATCAGGAATTCTGGGTGCAGTCAAAAATTCACTACACCTGCAGCTCTAAGCCCTTGATAAGAAATATGCAGCCAAGGAATTGCATTCCATTTTATTATTTAAAAAAAAAAAAGTATTCAAAGGGTCTTTTTAGAGTCTTGAACTGGAAAGGTGGTAAGAAGTTTAGCCTAAGCCTCACACATAAAATATGGGAACTCCCAGTAGGTTGGGGATTTATATCTGGGGGTAATTCCAGGGTTTTGTCCTCCCAAGAGATACAAATTGAGGCCTTGAGAGTTTAACGTGGGGAAGGAAGAAGTGTTCTCATAATGACACCTTAAAAGTCCAGGGCTCTGCTAATGCCTAAGGATAGAAAAGCATCATCATCATAGCAGGGGGTGGTGTGGAAGTGCATTCTGGTCTCAGTACTTTGGTTTCCAAGATCCAAGGCTAGGTCATCGAGAAACTTCTTTCTCCCCATAGGTTTATGGTATTAGTTACCCAATAAAAGCGGGGTTAATTTTACAACCCAAGTAAAATTTAAGCCAAAAAGGCTTCAACATTACTCTAGGATTTATGAAAGTAAACATGTGGAGTGCTTGCAGGATTTTGCAACATTAAAATTTCAATGTCTTCAAGTCAGGTATATGATGTATCCATTTGTATGTGTACTTGAAGGTTAAGTTTTTAAGAACTTTGCAATACAAACTGTTTTGGGAACTAAAATGAAGATACTTTCTCCATCTCTACTTTCAAAATGACTGTTAGAGTGAACAAGGAGTAGAGAGCCACTGGAAACTGGGCTTTTAATGACCAGCTTTATCAGATTTTTTTCACCTGGTTTCCTGTGAGAGCAGGCTTTCTAGACTCCCACACTGAACCCCCAAGCAGTGAAGTCTAGCGCCACAAGGCTGACTACAGTAGATTTTACGACGTAGGAGCTTAGTAAATAATTGTCCTTTAAATAACTGTCTTCTTTGGTAATCATAAATACTTCAATAATAAGCATGTGTGACCTCTGAATAGCACTTTTTAAACGCCTTTACATTTGATAGGATCCTCATGACTTTCACTCCTAGGGTTGAGAGGTCAATTATTATCTTCTTATAGATAAGAAAACCATAGCTCAGAGGACTCGGAGAGATTCTAAGGATATGCAATGTTAAGCCCCGGAAGACAATTTCATTCTCCTGACTTTAGTCTACAGTACTTTAACTTAGAAGAAACCAAAGAGGAAAAATATTTTCATTCAGACAGCGTATTGGTTCCAGCCAGGTTAACAGAAGAGGAGCATCCAGGGTGGAAGTCAGCCCAGAAGCCTAGCAGGTGGCCTTTTGTTTGGCTGTGGTCTGCTTTTGAGAAGCAGCTGGCTATTCTGTGCTCCGTTGTCTTGTGTTTATCGTAGGCCCTTGTAGGATATTATGGCCTCTATCCTTTCAGGCTGAATCTGCCATCGTGGGTCCTACTTTCTAGCCTTAGATCTCTAGCCATTTGCCACACTGTCACTAACCACATTATCTGGGACTGTCACTAGCCACATTACCCTTTGTCTCTAGAATAAAATCTACTCCCCCTACCTTTTTATTATTATAATTTTGAGGTAACAACGTTTTTTAAGATTGGGACCTGGTTGGCTCAGTCGGGTAAGCGGCCGACTCTTGGTTTAGGCTCAGGTCATGATCTCACAGTTTGTGGGTTTGAGCCCCACACTGGGCTCTGCGCGGTGGGTGCAGAGCCTGCTTGGGATTCTCTCACTCCCCCTCTCTGCCATTCCCCCACTCTCTCTCTTTTTTGCTCAAAATAAATAAATAAACTTGAAAAAATTTTTTAAAAATTTAAGATTGTTTTAAAAGTTTTCAGGGAATCATGAAAGCAAGATTTCCATTGCCATTTTCTTTAGATTTCCTGGGATTTAGTGACTCTTGAAATTGTGCAATCCACGGTTTGCCTGGACCTCTCTCTGCAGGGTAGAGATAATGGGTCTTAAGCAGTGAGGAGCCACATAACTGGACTGCCCTCTGGTTTCTTTCCAGCTGCACCCAGCTTCTCACCCCACGGAGCCTCCTAATTGACACATCAGTTGGAGTGGGTCTTGTGGATAATGCACCCACGCCTTTGTAGCAAATGACGCAGAAATAATCTGTGCTTAAAAAACAAAAAACTGTAGAACATGTGCCCAGATTTCCAACTCATTTCCTCTTTACTTTTATAACTACATCATCTTCCAGCCCACCACCAGCTGCGAAAATAAAAGTGCTTTCTCCCATATTTAAGGATGATTTTTGTGCTTAGAATGATTTTCTAGGGGTGAAGGAAACTTGACCAACGTGACCAGCAGATGTTTGAAGTGATGGATGGAACTGAGGCCGAGCCTGACGACTCGGCCCAGTCTTTGGGATAATGTGCCCAGCTTCTCCCCCTAGCGACCGTTTAGCGCATTGCACAGTCAGAGCCGACTGAATGTGGGTATATTGCACCAGCTAATGTCTGTGCTCTGGTTTTAGAGATGAGTATGAAGAAGATGGATTCTGTCAGCCATACAGAGGAATTGCATGTGCAAGATTTATTGGCAACCGCACTGTCTATATGGAGTCTTTGCACATGCAAGGGGAAATAGAAAATCAGATCACAGGTAAGTAACGCCAATTGTATTGATACCTTGTATAACTATTTTTCTCACTGAAAGTTTTCTTGAGCTCTTCTTTTAACAAAGGATAAATGGTTAGGGGTTGGAGGTTAGAAGCACAGGCGTTAGGAGCAAGACCACAAAGAAGCCTGAGATACGATCTCTGTGCTCTGGAATGTGCATTACAATACTTTATTGAAGGTTATTGCTCTTAGAGGGAAAAGATGCTCTGAAAAGTCTTTCATTTATTCAGACACTCCATAAATATTATTAGTGTTTCTGGTATATCAGGTACTGGGCTGGGCTCTGGGGACACGATAGTGTGGTGAATAAGCCAGGTTACATCTCTGCCCTCAAGGAGCTTACTATTTGGAAACAACATTGTGTAGACTAAAAGTCCCGTAAGTGCTAAAACAATTTAGAGTCCAGAATTCTGGATGCCATTCCTGTGACTGTGGGGAAATCTCGTATTCTCCATGAAAGTCTCTTCATCTGTGGAGTGAGTGATAAGACAAGATGATCATATGTCTCTTCCTGCTCTAGCCTTCTATATTTTACCCCTCATTTTTCTGAATTGAAAGTATCTTTTGAATCTAATAGTGAAGCACTTCCTAGAATGCAGGAGTGAAGTAATATAGGCCACCTTGTACAATTTTGCACCCCTGGTTCTGGTGGTTATAGTGACCTTGAACTACTGCATTAGTGTGGTGATGCCTCAGTGCCACGTACCCTTTCAAGCCATTAAAATTGCCCTTATGAGAATCTGATAAGCTGTCAGTGTTAGCAAATAAAAATACAGAACACCCGGTTATATTTTAATTTCAGATAAACAGTGGATAATTTTTTAGTATGCGTGTGTTCCAAATATTTATCTGAAATTGAAATGTAACTAAGTGCCTTATAGTTTATTTATCTGGCAACCTTAGGATTTATGAGGCAAGAACAAACCTGAGGCAGGCACACAGAACAGCAAAAAGTCTGGAAACTATGTCCTATGAGGAATTTGAAGGCACTAAGAGGGGCCCAAGGGAGCTATTCAACCAGGAGAAGCAACCATAGAAAGTTGTAGTTGCCTTGCTAAAGACCTCAGGCTCTCAGGAGGAAGGACTCTGTGAAATTCCAGAAAGCAGAAGCAGGACTGATGGGAGGGGCTGTTGAAGGCACATTTTAACTTAACATAAGAACATTTTAACATACTCTTCACTAAGTATTCACAAAAATAAATGGGAGTTCCAACGTAAATATTTCATCACCCATCTATGATGAGGTAGAAGCTCTTGTCAATGGAGGTTTGCAAAGGGACGCTAGTACTGTTTTTATACATGGATGCCAAACTGGATAAGAGGTTAGGCTAAGTGACCACTAATACACACACTGCAACCACTGAGTTGTGCTTTTTTGAGAACCTCCAAGAGAAATGCCTCATTTTCAGAAGATGGAATAGAAAGTATTCAAGCCACAAGAAATTAGACAAGTTCCCCAAAGTCATCCAATTCAGAGGCAAGACACAGATCTAAATCCTGTGATCAGCCTCAGCCGCCGCATAAAGCAAGTTCTGCCCTGCAGCTGTCAAATGTTTTAGAAGCTGCACAAAACTAATAAAACGTACCGGATGAAACACAAAGTTCTTTGCTTTGTAGTAAAAATGAAAAATATATTGTGCTTTAACCTAATTAATTCTTTTTATTAGGAAATGGTACATATGTAACTTAATCCTGTTTTTTTAACTTTGTAGTCAAAATGATTTTTTTTCAAGCCAGTGAAAGTAAGCTGCCTGGACATCTGAACTGAATCTCTTCTTGGCCTTGTCTATTTGAGCACAGCGGATTCCTTCCAGTGTGTGTTTATATCTGATATCTGTTGACTAGATAACCGAAGGAGATAAACCCTGGCCCCTGGGAGTTAATAACTGTGTTTGTTTTCCAGCTGCCTTCACCATGATTGGCACCTCCAGCCACTTATCTGATAAGTGCTCTCAGTTTGCCATTCCTTCCCTGTGCCACTATGCCTTCCCGTACTGCGACGAAACCTCATCCATCCCTAAGCCCCGGGACTTGTGTCGCGATGAATGTGAAATCCTGGAGAACGTCCTGTGTCAAACAGAGTACATTTTTGCAAGATCAAATCCCATGATCCTGATGAGGCTGAAACTACCAAACTGTGAAGATCTCCCCCAGCCGGAGAGCCCCGAAGCCGCAAACTGCATCCGGATTGGAATTCCCATGGCGGATCCCATAAATAAAAGTAGGTGACTCCTGACCTTCTGTGCTGCCTGGGGGCCAGCAACCCCATGGCACAGTGAAAACTGGACCTTTATCTGTAGTAATGATTCATATTGGTAGTCAGATTACCTTCCGATGGGCTAAATACTGTGTGGGAGCTGAGCATTCAGTAGATTACATGCAGTAACTATCTTTAAGAAGCTTCATGAAGAGAATACATTTTTATTTTTATTTTTTAATATTTATTTTTGAGAGAGAGAGAGAGAGAGCATGCAAGCAGGGGCAGAACAGAGAGAGACAGGGGATCCAAGGCAGGTTCTGCGCTGACAGCAGCGAGCCCCATGTGGAGGTCGAACTCACGAACCAGGAGATCACAACCTGAGCCAAAGTCAGAAACTCAACCCACTGAGCCACCCAGGCACCCCGATAATAAATGTTTAAATATAGTTGTTGGTTCCTCAATGACTTAAATAGAATTACCGTATGACCCCGCAATGCCACTCGTGGGTAGACACTCAGAGAATTTCAAATAGGTGCTCAAACAAAAACTTGTGTGTTAAGTGTTCATAGAGGCTCTATACACAATGGCTAAAAGGTAGAAACAACCCAAATGTCCAGCAGTGGATGAGTGGCTAAACAAATTGTGGTGTACCTATAGAATGAAATATTATTCATCCATAAAGAGGAATAAAATCCTGTTACATGCTACAGCATGGCTGAAACTTAAGAAAAGTATTACGTAAGTGAAAAAGGCCAGACGCCATTGTGTGATTCCTTTTATATGAAATATCCAGGAAAGACAAATCCATAGAGATAGAAAGCAGATTAGTGGTTGCCAGGGACCAGGGGAAGGGGGTGTGGGGAGGGACTGCTAAATGAGTATAGGGTTTCCTTTGAGATGATATACAAGTGTTCTGGAATGAGATAGTGGTGAAGGTTGCACAATGTTTTGAATCTTCTAAAGACACTAACGGTAAATTTCACGATATGTGTATTGTACCACAATTTTAAAAATATATACATGGGGCTTGCCTCTCTCCACTCTCTTCTCACCTCTGTTCCTCTGTAATTTTCCACTTACCTAGAGTTAACTTTTACCGGTAATTTTTTAGTTTCCTTTTGGTATTTAATATTATTCTATTAGTTAAATGAGTTAATGCATCTAAAATGCTTAGAACTACGCTTAGCACATAATAATAGTGATATCTTCACTACTACTATTATTACTATTATTTTATCATTACCCCTCCATATTTTAATTTCAACTTAATGGATTTTTACAGTGCTTTCAAGTAAGTGCCATGGTGGTCACCTGGGGAGAGGATTGCATCAGCACACGGTGACCCCAACTCCTGTGAGAAACTCATAATTCACTGCTCCTAATGAACATTTGCTGGGAACTAGGTTCTTTATCACACGATTCATGTCTAAAGACATCAAGCAGAAATGGAAAGAGCAGTTCAGCTTGAACCTTTCCTGAGCCATTCACTAGGAAATTACTCCTGTGCCCCCAGTTCTGATTTTTTTTTTCTGTGTTCAGTATTAAAAATGCATGTGGAGGACTGGTTTTATTCCTGAAGCATAAGCTTTAAATCCTCCCAGGAATGTAACTGTGAGGCCGGACCTATGTCCCAGCCCAGCAAGCAGGGAGACTGCCCACATGGCCCCTGACCAGCAGGGAAGCCTTAGCCATGAGCTTAATTGCACGTCTTCCCTCCAGAAACTGCTGGCTGGAAGTTCCAGCATCTCCTGTTTCTTGCTTTCAGTTTGGGCCTTTCTCTTCTGTTTTTCAGACCACAAGTGCTATAACAGCACAGGTGTGGATTACCGGGGGACCGTCAGCGTGACCAAATCAGGGCGCCAGTGCCAGCCGTGGAATTCTCAGTACCCCCACACGCACACCTTCACCGCTCTCCGTTTCCCAGAACTGAACGGAGGCCATTCCTACTGCCGCAATCCGGGGAATCAGAAGGAGGCCCCCTGGTGCTTCACCTTGGATGAAAACTTTAAATCTGACCTGTGTGACATCCCAGCATGTGGTAAATGCCTTTAATGTATTCAGTCACCTTTAAAAATCCCCTCTCCATCCCCCCCCCCCCTTAGGAGAGTCTATGAGGGGCAAAGGAGATGGATAGTGTTTGTTTGTTCTCTAAGACAGGTAAACCTTGCTGTTTCTGCATAAAACACCTTTTAGGGTACCAATGCACACTCTCAGGGAGGAAACTGCCTTATTTCTGCAACCATTGTGGTTCGTGGGGAAAATGGGGCAGGCGTGAAACCACTTGTCACAGTCATTTATGTAGTAAAAGATATTACCTGCAATGGTCCATGTTCAAGTGCACCCATTACTCAGTCATCCAGGGCAGAGTATAGATAAACTGTGTCTTCTGTGTCATCCTTTTATGCTGCAGAAGTGTGGAAAGAAAATGAAATACCTGAATCAGTTTTTTGTTTTCTGTTTTTTGGGGTTGGTTTTTGTTTGTTTGTTTGTTTGTTTGTTTGTTTTTTGTCTAGAAAAAATGTTTGGAGGGTAGGAGAAAGACCATGAAAGCAAGGGTGAAACCTGGAGTTTGGGACTATTTTGGAACTGACTCATCTTCCTGGTCCTTCTTCTCATAGATGATGTCAACTGGGTTTCCCCAGCATAGAGGGAGGGTACGATGTCACTGCAGGAAAAGCCATAACAATAACAGGGACCTAATAATGATATCCACCTGGGAGGATGA